>NW_026020125.1:989305-1242056 GCF_900185275.1 Solanum verrucosum | reverse complement strand
GTTTCTGTTCACTTATCCATAATATCATTCATATTTTTGGTTTTCTCACCTATAAATAGTGATGATCTTACATTATTTTGTATATAAGTAAATACATAGAACATAAAAGTAGGGGTGTACATGGTCGGGTTGGTTCGGGTTTTTCAAATATCAAACCAAACCATTTGTGTCGGATTTTTAAATCTATAAACCAAACCAAACCAATAAAACTCGAGTTTTTCAACCTCGGATTTTTGGGTTTTCGGGTTTTTTCGCTAATGTATTCATACAAACATATAATTTACTTGTATTTCAAATATTTCTTCAGTCCTACCAAAATACAACTATGTAAGGTGTTTCTTAAGAATACAACACAAACAATGATATGATTAATGATACTAAAATATCCAAAAAATAATAATAATAATGAAATCGCGTAAAACAAATATTGCAAATTAACAAGTATAATGAAAATGATCATAATTTAAAAGTACTAAATCATGCTAAAATAAGTTTAATAAGTATTAGTTACATGACTAAATATTAAAGGAAATTAAAATTAGATTATGTGTACTTTAATTGTCTAAACCAATGTAAAACCAAAGAATAAATATTCAATATTATTGTCATTCTTAGTGTTAAATTGATTTTCTTTTTGCATTAGTATTAATTTGATTTTGATTTAAGTTTTATTATAATTACCAACATCTATGGACTATAATATTTATGGAACCATTCAAAATTCTAAGTTTCAAACTTGAAATAATATATTAAAAGATAAAAACTATGAAAAAGTATAAGAATTATTTAAAAATTATATCAAAGTAAATATTTTTATGTATAAAATAAAATTTTAAAATTATATATATAATGTTAGGTTGGTTTGGTCTCGGGTTGTTTTTTTTTAGTTAAAACCAAACCAACCCAAATATAGTCAGGTTTTTTTTTCAACACCAAACCAAGTCAAACCAACCACTAGTCGTTTTTTTTTTTCCGGTTTGACTCGATTTGCGATTTGGTTCGATTTTCAGTTCGGTTTTGTACACCCCTACATAAAAGTTAGTAAAAAAGAGAGTTTTATTTAATTGAAATGAGGTGTTATTTTTATAGAGCTTTGAATTTAACTCTTGTCCCGAATTTGTTGAGTCATACATTGTGATTGAGTTGTTGTATCCTAGAGTATACATACATGAATTCAATTAATTCTTGAACAAATCAAATGGACAATCCACAATTCAATGGATTTATAATATGGTAAAATAATTTTAACAATCTGACCATTTTTGTAGTTATTTACGAATTACGATTATAATATCCTTGCATAGGTGCCCATGAGTGGAGAATTGGCATAAAACAAAAAAATAAATGAGTGGAAAAAAATTTGCCAGGCTTTACTATAGCGAAAGACTTGTTCGCTATATATAGTGCAGGGATGCTCGCTATAGCAAAGATAGCGAAGCTGTAAGGCTTCGCTATAACAAAGGGGTGGTCTGCTACAGTACTTTTTGCTATAATCAAGGTCGAATTTTGTTATTTCGTGTTTAAGTTAATTGTTTGCTCAAGTCTTGATTATAAATTTTCATACTTGACCAGAGAACACCTAGGGCGACCTTTTCAAGGCTTAGGGTTATTTTCTTCTTGAGCTAAGAAAATTTTTATCTATTTTTCTTTCCAAATTTACTTTTTTTAATAGAATTAAAGGGTGAGTTCTTCATAGAACATTATGGGCTGAAACTTAGTATTATATTGCTAGGGCACAACGTTAAATTATTGTGGTTATGCACGTTTTTCATTATTCTATATTGAATTCGGTCTTCTAGCATAGAATTATTAATCTATGCTATAGTTTTGGTATTAGGGAACCTAAAGACCTCATAAAAATAGGTTCTTGAGCATGCAAATTGTTCAACAGAGGTTAATGAGATAAAAACTATATGATTTGATGAAGTAACCCTTAATTATTTGTTAGATCTTCCAAAATGGTAGAAGTAATTTATATATTCACAGTTGGATGTGGCAGGCCATGAATCACCAATTAAAAAATTTCATGTGAATGAAACCACTTTTTCGACTTGGATTTAGTGTTTAAGATGATAAAAATTACTCCCTCTGTCTCAGTTTCAAAAAGAATGACACATTTTTATATGAAGTAGCAATTTAACTATAAAATATATATTTTACCCTTAATGAAATGATTTACAGCCACACAGATTTCTATCATTCATTTTGAACCACAAGTTTTAAAAGTTTTGTTTCTTTTTTAAACTCTGTACCGAGTCAAACTACCTCACATAAAATGAGACGGAGGGAGTAAGACATTTGAGGGAACAGATAACAAAATAAACACTATTTTAGTATAGATATTTTTATCTCCGACACAACTGGCAACAACAATTAGCCAGGCCAAGAATAGTTAGTTCACAAATTAACAAGTACACAAGGCTTGTTCAAAAAATTTAAAAATATTTTCTTCGAATACATTAAATATAATTCCGTGGGTTCATGAAAGATAGAGTTTCCTAATGAAAATAGAAAATAGAAAAATAAGTAGTAGTATTCTACATTAATTGGTTCCTTCCCACCCTTCAAACATCCCAACTCACAACCTTGAATTCTCATAGTGTTCATTTAAATTGGACATAAATACTTTTGGAACAATATCTTCTGCTATCTTTTAAACATAAAAAAATTTACTTATTTTGTAATATATATTTTTCATGTCAAATGTACCCACCCACCGTATACAAAAATTTTGCATTACTACAACAATAACAATAACATACTTAATAACTTTTATCTTACTTGTTTTATAAATAGAAAAATTGTTTCATAGTGACCACAAGCATTTAAGAAGAAACATGACAGCCTATAAAAATATAAAAGTATCCCCAATTTAGCTGGCCTCTAGAAGTAAAATTAATTCATAAACATAATCCTCAAAATCTTGCCTGGAACCTAAATTAAACATAGAATCAACTTCCAAAGACATAATTAACCACCTAATGATGATAAAGTATCGCGATTGGAAAAAAAAAAAAAGGTAATTAGTCAAAACTATAATCAATAGAAGAAGAAGAAAATCCACATGTATAAGTGTTGAGAACAAAATACAACATTTAGAAAAATGAATCAAAACAAAGCCAAAAATCTTGAATAATCACCTCCATCCATATAAAACCTGTGTATACTTATCTTTAAACCATCTTAAACTCCTCCTCAAAGACCCTTTAACTTTGCCTTCAACAGAGTAAACTTTATAACTAGCAACTCTCCTCTTCCTCTGAAACTCAGGATCATTGAAATTCCAAGATTTTGAAGATGACCCACTAGTGCTCTTCCCTTTTTTAAGCTTCAAATCTTTGTTGTGACGGGCTGGAGGTGGTGGTAAGGGTGGTGCACCAACTGACCTCAAATCATTAGAAAATTGGGGTTCATGATATTTATCCATTTGCATCCTACCATCACCATAAGATTTTGATCTGTAATCATCCATGATTGTTTTTCTTAATTTTAGGTAAGAATTCTTTTTTTAGATAGGTATGGAATGGAAGAGGAGAAAATTTTGGAGAAAGTGGGATGCCAAACTGACAGAGAATGAGGAATAAGATGTGCTGTGAAAAGACTTTTTTTTTAATATTTTTGTTTTTATTTTGATTCTAGAGATTGGCGTTTCTAAACAACTTGTGTTTTGGGCTCAAGAAAATGAGAGTTTGACTAGTCAACTTTGGTCCATGAAATCTGCTCTATTCCCATCACTTGTACTACTCTTTTTCTTTTTATTGAACCACTTGTCTCTATGTTTGTGATTTTAATTTAGTTACCTCATATAGTTTGAGTTGATATGTTTTTTAATAAATAAAGAAAATATTTTAAGACTTATAATTTAAAATAAATTATAGATATTTATAGTTATAAATTATTTTATTAAAATGAATATTATAAAATTGAATTATTACTAGATATAAAAATGTATGATTTTTTTTTTGGGATCAACATTGTTATATATGGGTTGGAGTGTTGGTCAATCAAAAACTTGCATGTTCAGTAAATGCATATTACGGAGATGAAGATGTTGAGGTGAATGTATTGTCATACTATGAGTGATAAGATTAGAAATGGAGATATTCGAAATAAGTTGAGAGTGGTCTCCATGGTGGATAAGATGAGAGAAGCGACATTAAGATGATTAAATTTGGACATGTGAAGAGGAGATGTGTGGATGCATCAGTGGGGAGGTGCAAGAGGTTGGTTATAGAAGGTACGAGGAGAGGCAAAAGTAGACCAAAAAAATATTGAAGAAAGGTGATAAGACAAAATATGACGCAAATTCAGATCATTGAGTATATGACCTTAAATAAGAGAGTGTGGGGAACATATATTAGGGTAGAAGGTTAATAAATAGTGTAGTGTTGTTTTGGTTAGAATGGTTGGTGTCTGTCATTGTACTAGTTGTACTACTGTAGTTCTTGTTATTGACATTCATCATTATTAATTTGTTTTAATACTCTATCCTAACATGTTTCTTATTGTGTATAGATTATTACACTACTTCGTTGTTGCTCCCCTAAGTAGACTTGACATTGTTTTCTTGTGACTTGCTAGGTTTTCTTCGTTGTATTTGGAATTGCTATATTTGAGTTGAGGACCTTTCAGAAATAGTCTGTCTATCTCCCCGATATAGTGATAAGATTTGTGTACATCTTACCATCCTTAGACCTTACTTATAAAATTTTACTGAATATTTTATTGTTATCGTCGTCAAAGGGAGTCTCTAGCCCTTTAATAAAAAATTAAAACTAGTAAAAATTACTTTAAAGTAATTTATTCTTTTATCTATTATCTTTCTTCAACAAATATTACTCTATTAATGATAATAATAATAAGAATAAAATTGAAAGAAATACTTTTTTCTTAATTTTCTAAAGTTACGTACAATAATTATTATAGAATAACTATTTTTAGCAAATACTTAGTACGGAGAAAATACGAGAGATACACTATTTTTTTCAAAAGTCTCCTTTCCCTTCCTTAAATGTCATTAGTCATTACGCACTCCTATAATAAATTCAACGCATACTAATCTTCCATTCTCGCAAATATTATTCTATTAATGATAAAAATAAAATTGAAAAAAAATAAATTATTTTCTTAATTTTCTAAAATAACCATCATCGTAGAATAACTATATTTTCACAAATACGTAGTGAGAAAATACGAGGGAGACACTATTTTTTCAAAAGTCTTCTTTCCTAGAAAGTCATTACGCACTCCTACAATAAATTCAATGGGTACTAATCTTTCATTCTATTGGATGGAAAATTCGGGAAGAAATAGTTTTCGTTTATGACTTATTCCTCGAAATAATAATTACTTACTAGTTTATACATGGAACACACTATGTTCCCATTTGCTTTAATTAAAATGTTTGAATATGAGGGTAATGCTAAATATTAAATATTAAAATGTGTATTAAGATTAAGATTGAATATTAGGGGTGTTTTATTAGAAAAGTCATGTATTTATTAGTACCTTGGTTGGTACACTTTTTAGCCTAATTAGTATATTTTTAAGAAGGAAAAATACTAATTAGGCCTCAAAGAAGCACTAATTATCAATGACACTTAATTTGACTATGTAGCAATATCTATCAAAGCGAACAGATACAGAGCACATCATGAACAAAACGAAAAAATAGGCCAAAAGTTTAAATCAAATATACTTAAAAATTCAAAGACATCCAAAACCTGAAGTTGTTGTGGACTTGCAATACAAAAAGACAAAACCAACAAAATTGGAAAACTAGGACGAATCACAGAAACTGCAGTTTCCAACTTTTAGTCCAGTGCGGTTCTAACTAACCTAAGAATAAAATATTAAATTACTTAATATAAGGAAGAATTCAACCAAAACCACCACCTCAAAGAAGATCGGCCACATTGGCTGGTAGCTCCTCCACTACAACATTGTAAAACTTCTGAATGTCAAAAAGCATCCTTTCATCATCCTTTGTGACAAAATTGATAGCTACACCCTTCCTTCCAAATCGTCCACTACGACCAATACGATGCAAGTAGTTTTCTGGCTGAGTAGGAAGGTCATAGTTAATCACAAGGGATACTTGCTGCACATCAATACCACGTGCCAGAAGATCGGTAGTGATAAGCACACGAGATGACCCAGATCGGAACTCTCGCATAATGATATCTCTGGTGTTCTGGTCCATGTCTCCATGAGTGGCAGATACTGTGTGATCACGGCTGCGCATCTTATCAGTGAGCCAATCAACCTTACGCCTGGTGTTCACAAAGATCACACTCTGGGTGATGGCTAAGGTCTCGTAAAGATCGCAAAGAGTTTCAAGCTTCCACTCTTCCTTGTCAACATTGACATAAAATTGCTTGATACCTTCAAGAGTGAGCTCATCACGCTTCACAAGGATCCTCACAGGCTTGTTCATGAACTTCCTAGTAATTTCAAGGGCCTCTGGTGGCATTGTGGCAGAGAAAACACCAACTTGAATCTTTGGTGGCAGCAATTGGAAAATATCATAAATCTGGAAAATAACAAGACAATTTCAAAATGAGTCACTATTTGTGAGCCTTGGGAGCAAGAAATAAGGTCAAAGAACCACCAAAGTCCTGCACCGATTCTAAAAGATATCAAAGCATAATAAGGCTAATCATGACGAGAATAGACAGAACTCCCATTCAGAGGTTATTAATATCACGTATGCACAAATCTTTTACAAATCTAACATATGACTGTTGCATACAAATACTATACTTACCCATCACCCCATTACCCAAATAAAAAGAAAAAGGCAGCCCCATATTTGAGCCCTACTTCCCAAATCACAATGCAGAAACCTAATAAATAAGAATATTCCACTTGAAGGACAAAAAAAATGGAAGGAAAAAATGGCAACCTGATCCTTGAAACCTCTTGAGAGCATTTCATCAGCTTCATCCAGAACAAACATCTTGATGTGGTCGGGGCGAAGAGACTGCCTGCGCAACATGTCAAATACACGACCAGGAGTACCAACAACCACATGAACACCACTTTGAAGGATACGCTGATCCTCACGGACACTGGTACCTCCTACACAGGCATGAACCTTCACACCAAGATAGTCACCAAGTGCTCGCATAACCTTCTCAATCTGTTGGGCAAGCTCACGGGTTGGAGCCAGAACCAGAGCCTGACATTCAACTAAGCTGTAATCAAGCTGCTGGAGAATCCCAGAGCAGAAAGTTGCAGTCTTTCCTGTACCAGATTGTGCCTGTTGGATCACATCAAGACCCTTGCAAAAAGGAACAATACCCCTTTGCTGGATAGCAGATGGCTTCTCAAAACCTTCAAGCAATTTAAGACAGGTGTTCAATGCCTTGCTAAATCTAACAAGGGAAAGGAAAATCACTTATGCTATTAAGAAGTGCATTTACCATAGGCATAGATGCCCCTAAGAAGGTTTTCTTGCAAACCCATGGCATCAAAACTGTCATGAACCTCATCATATGATGTGAAGAACTCCTGCTGTTCAGTCCCAAGCCTGTTTCAGCAAATCAAACATCAAAAAAATTTAAAAACTGAACGAGTAAGCACAAGATAGCTGCAATTGATAGATCCAAGGAGGAAATAAAACCCAAGTGTAGTTTTCTGCTGCCAGATAAAATCTCAATTGCTTAGAAATTAGAGCAAACAACTTACAGCTCGGTCATTTTAGCATCAAATTGACGAGCATCAAATTGAGAACCTTCCGGTGCCAAGCCAGCCATGACTATAGCAAACAAAAAACAATGGTATTACTCATATGAACTCATCAAACAATCTTTAGCGTAATAAAAAGGAAAAGACAAAACATTACTGTGAAAATATCACAGATGTCAATGACTGTAGTAGCAATAAACATCATCTGCTTGTCCTTTCTAATATTAAAGGGGAGGAGGGCACAACAGAATGTATGTTTTTCTTTCTTATGTGAAACACAAAGCACAGAAAGAGAAGATACACATGAAAAACAACTATTTCAACTGGAGGCTATAGTAGCCAACTGTCAACCATCCTTTCAAGTTATGTGATTCTAGGTCAAAGTGACTAAGGCAGACCCAGCAGAGACGCAGAATACCGCACCATCAAGCTAACGATAAGAAACATGTTAAGCTTAACATGAAAGACAAAGAATAGATGGCAGGGGAAGGCATTATAATCCCCAGATTTACTTCCTATACATGATAAGTACCCCAACTAACCAGTTTTTCCAACTAGGAAACTTACATCCAGAACTGACGAACTTCTCACAACAAAATCACTACTTCAGGAACCTATTGCATCAAAACAGAACGTCGACTCACTAACCACCCCTTCATTCCGATAACCCTTTCGCACAATACTTTCTAGGAGAATGAAATAGCTCACCTACTTAACAGATAATTAAAAAGATGATCTTTATGCAATCAAGAAAATCATATCAAACAGATCTCCATGATAACAATAGTAAAATCACACGCAGAAAAATATATAATAAAAAACATAAAAATCAACCCCAGCAGCTAGATAACTCAAAACCCAGCTGTAGAAACGAACTCTAACCAACAATCAATCGTAAAGATTCAAACTTGAACACAAAAACAAAGATTACATTCCAAGAAACACAAAAAAGGGAGAAAAAAGAAACATAACTAACCTGATAAAGATGAGTTAAAGATCTGAGGAATAAAGAGTAAAGAGTAGGAGGAGAAGTGGGTAAAAGCGATTGGGTGTTAGGGTTTGTAAAGACGGTCTGAAACTCCTCGGATCTACGCCGCAGGAGTTCAGGAAAGAGGAATAGATTAGAAAGATGAGACTGTTGTGTTTGTGTATTTTTAAATTATGGTTTTTACTGGAATTGTATTTACTACTACTAGGGGGATTTGGATTATTTTCCACGTTTGTTTTGTCTCCTATTTTGACCCGAAAAGGGGGTTACAAATTACAATTGGGATCAATACGGCGTCGTATTGGGTGGTAAAACAAAAAAATTGAAGAAGCAAGTGATGAGGATTGCATAATATTGACGGCTACATATTCTATTGGGCTTCTTGGGCCTAGTTTAGGTCAATACCTTTATAAAAGTTGATGTTAACCATAAGGTAATAATAGGGGTGTCAAAATGGATGGGTTGACTTGAAATTGGAGATGTTAAAATGGATTGAAATGAAAAAAATAAAAAATTACTGAAATACACTTCTTATATTTCCCTTATTTCTAATATTCCCTTCTATTTATAAAAACCTCTAAAATCCCTTATTTCTCTCCTAATTCTAAATTATTTTATAATGTATTCGAGCTAGTTTTTAATGTATCCGAGCTACTTATTATGTATCCAGCTTATTTTATAATGTATCTGTGCTAGTTTTTAATGTATCCGGTTTGTTTTACTTTTTCAGGGATTAATGTAATTACAAACTAAATAGGGATAGATTGCAATTTCATATTAAAACTATGTGATTCCTAAAATTTATACAAAAAAAAAATGAATTGGGTCAATGACATGACCAACTTTATTTTGGACTCAAATGAATTGGGCTAAAAAATGGGTTGGGTCATCCGCCTATTTTACCCACTTAATCTCAATAATTTTAACATATTGTTATTTACCTTTTATAACCACCAATTTGAATTTCAACTCAAAAGAAGAAGAAGTTACAAACAAATAGATAAATTTTAGAACTAGTGTGAGCATACAAACATCAATGTTGTTCGTAAGGGTACGTGGATCCCCCAATGTATTGATGGTTTATCTTTGATATATACATACTCTTCTACCATCAGATTCAAGCTTTCGATTCATGAAGTTATGAAAGAGTTCTACAAAGGCATGGGTTTTGTTTAGCCCAACTTGCATCTCAGGTTTGGTGGCTTGTTGGCATGCATCTAGTTTTTAGGCGATTGGGTTGGGGTAAGCTTTACGATGAATCACCTAGTGTATCCGTATTCTCCCTAGTTGTTCCGACGAAGTATCATATGATGTCGCCCAAATTATACTCTCAAATGACAAAAAAATGACCATTATCAAAATACAGTAACCCAACAAGGTTGGGTCGAATCACATAAAGAGTGTGGTCAGGAAACTTTATAATTAGTGAATGAAACTCAAAATAATGACACTACTATTTGAGGGTGGGATTTTAAATGGGGAATTATTAACTGAATTATACTAATTTATTTGTAATCAATAATTAAAGACGAACTAAAGTTGTGGTTCCTAAATTTTGGAATTCAAATATATACTATACTATCAAGTAGGGGTGTCAAATGGGGGGTGAGTTGAAATTAGAGAGACTAAAATGGATCAGAATAAAAATTTGGTTGGATCATAACCCGCCAAAGTTAGCTTTGGGCTCAAATGAGCTTAAAAACGGGTTGGGTCTTGATCCGCTTAATCTCAATAAATTTTAGAGATAAGGGTAAAAACACACCTAAACTATTCTCTTTTTTGAGTTTCATACCTAAGTATTGACAGTGTTAGTTTCATACCTAAACTGTCACTTATTAGTTTGAGAAACTCATCTCTCTCTTTTATTACACTCTCATCATGGTGTGTGTAATACACTGTCTCTTTTATTTTTTAAAAGTTGTCACATCACACTCTACATGGTCAAACATTTCACCTTGACAAAAAATAAATAAATTATTAGTATTAGTTAAAGTTAAACATTAAAGTATTACTATCCCCCCACACACCCCAAAAAAAATAATCTCACCCCACTCCACCACTTCCTCTAACCGTACTTAACCCTCCTCTCCCCCCCCCCCCCACAATCCCTTCAAATAATAATTTAGATATTTTTTTAATTTTTTAAAAAAAAAATATTCTACCTCACCGCACATAACCCTTTGCGTCCAAATTTTTTTCTTGTTTTGTGTAACATATATAGTATTTTTTTTTACTTGCCACAAGACTTTTTTAATTTTTTTTTATTTCTGTTATATTCGGTACGCAAGCAGAAAAATATTTTCCTAAAAATATTTGTACATATCTAACACAAAACGAGAAAAATGTAAAAAAGAAGAAGATAAAGATAAATTAGGAGTAGAGGGTTAGATGGGGTGGAGTAGAATGTTATTTTTTTTTAAAATAAAAATTGTATCAATTTTTTTAGGAAGCAGTTGGGGAGGGGGTGAGGTCTGAATTTTTTAAAAATATTTTATAAAAGAAATTTAAAAAAATAAAAGGATGGGGATGAGGTGATAGGGTGGGGTGAGAAAAATATTTTAAATTTTATTTTTTAAACAAATAATTATTATTATTTAAAAAATAATTATTTTTTAGGATAGGAATACTATAATCTTTATCTTTTAACTAATATTAGTAGTTTGTTTAATTTTTGTCAAGGTGAAATATTGTATCCATATGAAATGTCATGTGACAAGGTTTTTGCAAATAAAAGAGAGAGTGTATTACACATATCACTGATGTGTGTTTGTCAAACTAATAAGTGATAATTTATGTATGAAACTCACACTTCCAATAGTTTAGGTATGAAACTTAAAAAAAAAGAATAATGTAGGTGTGTTTTTGACACTTATCTCTAAAATTTTAATAAATTGTAATTTAAGTTTGATAACCACAGTTTGAATTTCAACTCAAAATTTACAAAAAAAAAGTTACAGCTAGATAGATAAATCCTAAAAGATATAAAATAGATAATAATTCATACCTTCAATATAGAAACATACATTACATCAATGCAAATAAAGAGTCTTAAAACTGATTAACGTTTCAAGGACACTTCATCCAATTCTAAGTGTCAACGATCGCTAGTCAGTATAAAACCCAACTAAGTGAGTTGGGGTCGAATCCCACAGGGAGCGGTACATGTTTAAGATTCAATAGTAAAGTGTGAACATGGTTAAATCAGTCATAGGAATAGAAGTTTTCGAATAAAGACATCATTCAAATCAGAGGGTGACACAAATGTCAAATGGGGGATTTGGTTTGAAATTATCAACTACAACAGTAGCAAACAATACGAAATAACAATAATGAGACGGGTTCTTGGGATGTGATTCGATTATAGGCTAATATAGACAAATGGGTAATTGCAACTAATAGAAAATAGCTAAATATTAGTGAGTAAGCTAGACTATAGAGGAGGTAAACTTTCTCTCGAACAATTTACCCCGAATCAAATCGATTTCTCTCGAACATCAATAAGCATGCAAAATAAGAATAACCTACACTTTAGTCCATTCACTCTCTCGAGCTAAATGTGTGGAAAAGGGTTTAGGATTCACTCTCTCGAGGTAAACCCATGACAACCCAATACCCACAGACCATCAATCAATAATCTTAGTTTTAAAACCTCTCTCTCGAGCAAGCCAAAAACACAAGGGTAGAACTGCATTTGCAACTATAATTCTTAAATTAAACCACAATTAATGATTAAACTCACTTCTAAATAACATTTAAACTAACAATTAGTAATACCTATAAACTAAATCTGCCTATAATCACACCCCAAGAATTGGGGTTTTAGCTAGACATTATAAAAAGATAAAAATCGTTACCAAATTGAGTTTCCATCAACTGGGTAAGATTGATTTCATCTTTACAATAATGGTCAAAGTTGAAGAATCTCAAAGACCCACTTCCAATTTCTCAAAAGTGAAAAACTTCAATTCTTCAAAGCTAAGGAAAACTAAAGAAAACTTGTCTGATTAATATTAAACTAAATGTTCAAAAATGTATTTATAGTCGCCAAAAATGTGCTGCGAAGAGTCACTCGGCGAAGTAAGTCGGACTCGCCGAACTACTCAGTGATCCGCCCTTTGGTCATTTCCATCGCCTTTCTGTCTTGTCCTTCTGCATCCTCAGGGTCTGTAACTTTGTTCGATTGAACACTGCATCGCGGAACCACTCGGCGATCTACCGACTGCTCCTTTCTCTCACCGAGTTGGTTCTTTTCTTCAGGGCTTAGCACACTGAAACTTTAGGCGATCAAGTAGCCATTCGGCGATTCGCCAAGTGGACTTGGCGATCACCAGACTTGCTTATCTTCAATCTTTCAGCTTGCTTCGTTCCTTTTTGCAAATCAGTGTCTTTGCTTTGTTCCTCAATCCATATACCTGGAAATCAAGGGTTTTACATCACTTATTGGCACAAAATAAGCATTTGAGGACATTAAATCTATATAAATGAAGCCCTAAATGAGTCCAAATCTCGGACTCAGGAAAAATGAGTTGCAATTGGAGATTAAGTTGGGCTCAATTGAGGATTCTCTTAAAATGGGTTAAGGGTTGAATGAGTTGAGATTGAACCCATTTCAATTATCTTGAGCCCAATCCTAAAATTTTGGGCGGGTTACCTATAGTTGAGCTCACTTTAGACACCCGTACTACCAACTCACTTAGGTGTGTTCATTGTGCAAAACTAATGTATCTAGTAGTTTCTTAAAGCCTTTTAGTACTCCAATTAAAAGAATATAACCCTCAGTCTTTATCAACACCTGGGTGTCGAATTAATTTATTCATTCATCACATGTTTCAGGTTAACTGTCTTATATATCTAGCTCAAGCTATTAGATGGGGGTTTGTAGTCTCAAATCCTTGTTAATGATCCTTTTTTATAATCTTAGCTTTTTTTTTCTAGATAGTCAGAAGACAAGTGATTTCTTAATGTTTGCAACCATTAAAAAAATATATTTTTTACAAAAAGAATACACAATGATCATCCATTCATGTGAAAATTTTAGTGTAAAAAATGAGAAAAGACATAAATTCCACCTTGAACTTGTATCAAAAAGTCACTTACACGATTAAACTATCATAATGACCTATTACACACCTTTACTCTTCAAAAGTGAATTTATTTACCCCTTAAAACTGACGTAACAAAGAAATAAAATGAAAATAAAAACTAAACGCGTCAGTTAGAAATAAAAATAAAAATAATAATTAGAATCATTTTTTAACCCCCCACCCGTACCCCCACACCTCTTCTTCTTCACACCTATTCTTTTTTTTTCACATCTCTTCTTCTTCATTTTTTATATACATCACAATCTCAAAGCACAACTTTTGTTTTTGATTAGCAATTAGGTTAATTCTATTAGATTTGTTAGTGAATAATTGTATTTTGTGATAATTTTAAGGGAAAATGCATAAGTACCCCCCAACCTTTGCCCGAAATCTCAGAGACACACTTATACTATACTAAGGTCCTATTATCCCCCCCACCGAACTTATTTTATAAATAATTTTCTACCCCTTTTCGACCTACGTGGCACTATCTTCTGGGTCCAGCACGTGTTGACAATTTTTCAACCGTTCAGTGCTTTGATTGAATGAGTAATACACTAATGGCAAGCCTATAGTATATTATGTTATGAATCTTCTTGTGAGAGTGAGAGGATTCGATTTTCTCATGCCCCTAATTGATTATATACTTGCATGATTAGTGAAAAGGACATTTATTTAACACTGAGGGCACTTGATAGTTGGAATTAGTACTTAATTACTACGATAGTTGCATCTGAGCATGTTAAATATATATACCAGATAGCTTGAAAAATTGTCAACACGCGCTGGGCCCATAAGATAGTGCCACGTAGGCCGAAAATGGAAACTTATTTATAAAATAAGTTCGGGGGGGGGGGGGGGGGGTTAGTAGGACCTTAGTATATAGTATAAGTGTGTCTCTGAGATTTCGGGCATAGGTTGGGGGGGGGGGGTACTTATGCATTTTTCCATTAATATACACAGATCATAATAGTTATATTAGAATTAAAAATATAAGTACATTTAACAGTTTAGAGAATATGTTTTTTTCAGTCAGTCTGAAACAACTATCTCTACTCGGTCTCGTTCATTACATACAAAATGCACTAGCAAAAGAAGTTGGAACTATACCGTTCCCATAATCAAGATAAATTATATATAATCTTGTGCTACAATCGTACCGATGACATGTCCAATTTTCATCTTAGATTGTGAACAAAAAACTTTATACTTATAAGAACCGGTGATTTAATCCTTTGTGTATAAGCTAAAACTCTATACACTAAATCATCTACTATATATGTAAACAGACACCATAAACGAATATATCAAAGCACTTTATTGTTATGTAGTCATCGCTGAAATAAGTTTCCACCCTATTGTACTTGGCAGGCTCCTTAGGGAGAACACGCATGAGATCCGCTGCAATATTGCTTATGCGTGTCCCTCTCACCGATTATTAATGTCCCGAGATCCAATACAACGAAAGATTTTCGCTCAACCTTTCTTTCGCCTAAACAATTTCATTGCCTCACTTTGCTCGCCTACAAAAAACGTATTTCGTTTGCCTACAAAACCACCTTTCTAGTCGAGCGCACGAGAAACTCTGTAGAAGTCCTCCATCCATATGATACCGACCTGACCATCCATCTATCATTGGAATCAGAAGAAATTGGTCCATCCAACGTCTCTGACCTTGTTCTAAGAAGATCTCATTTCGCCCTCTACGAGACAAAGATCTCGAACATCATAGAAAAAAGTCCTAACTAACCAATCAAGTGAAAGGAGCCCGCCTACCTACTTCCCTTCCCCCCATTGCTGGGAGCCTCGCCCTCTTGACTTGATATGTCATGTCAAGAAGACTACATAGTAGATCATCTTTTGCTTAGCTTAATAGTAGATCACCTTTTGTTTTGCTTAAAAGAAAATTCTAATCGGTGCATATTCTGAGCTTTATCAACATTGATAACCTTTCTAGCTTGTGTAGGCACCTGGTGGAACTCCTCAAAAGTGCCAGAAATCTCCTCATCAATGTCATAATTAGCTAGGCTATCTGCCACAACATTTCCTTCCATGTACACATGAGAAAATCGATTTTTTTTTATCCCTCAACAATGTAATAATTTTTGTGACTATTGTATCAACATCCCAAGTTGCAGACACCTCTTGTATCATGATTAGTCTAGCAATGGTTGAATCAATCTCAATTACCATTGAATATATTAAAACTGAATAAATAATTATTCTGTAATAAATACTATAACTAAACCTATGGTTAATAGTATACATTCCAACACTACCTCCTTAAACCTAGTATAGGCAACCTCTCTCACATCCTTACTAGTGCATATGTGTTCCTCCTTTTCACATGTATGAACCATTTCATTCTTGCTTTTCTTATCTTATCTGCCACGTAGGTCACTTCAACCTTTCTTTGGTATAACCTCATTCCTAATTTTATCTCTCCTAGTATGCCTACACCTTCAATTGAACATCCCTACTTTTGCCACCTTCATATTTTAAAAGTGTATATATTTTACTGACCAACACTTTGCTCCATATAACAAATTAGGTCTAACCACCACTTCTATAAAATTTACCTTTAAGTCTTGATGACACATTTTTATCACACAATAACTTGAACGCAAGCATCCATTTCCAAATGCCAATCAAATTTGAGGAAGACTTTTTTAACGGATCGATCTTTGTTGGATGTCATAAACCGTTGTTATTTAAAGCAAAAGAACAACACATGAGAAAATGTTTACATCATCGACCACTTCTTGTTGACACGCAAGTCAAATATAATCTCTAAAATAATTAAGATCAACAAGACTTTTGCCTCAAAATATACCTTTATTAGACTGAGACATGTACTTTGCCACTTCGGATCATTCTGCAAGCAAGGCACTAAATTTTTTATTTTCTAGAGTTAAATCGTTTAAATTGATCAAAAATTTATGTTGAAATGAAATTTATATATTTATAAACTACGTAAAAAGTATTATAAGTCAAAATAATTAAAAAATATATGAAAAATCTACGATAAAAAATAGACTTATTTGAATCTAAAAATTCGAAATGTGTTTCATCACTTGTGAGGTGATTAATCTTGAATGTTATTGGTCACTGATTAAGATATTTAAAATGTTAGAGTGAGTAGTAATTACATTGTTCCTTTTTTGTACATATTATGTGTGCACCAGTTTGATAAGAGTTAAAGTGTCAAAACTCAATTTTTTTTTTGAGTTTTATATTTAAATTATTATTATTTTTCTTTGAATTTTATATCTAAACTATTGGGAAGGTTAGAAATACACATAAATTATCACTAGTTATTAATTTAAAAAACACACATTAATACTGACTACATCAAATATGTAAATACACACACTAAGGTGCTTTTGCCCTTGAGTTTTCGTCCACTTAGTTTTTTTTTTATTGACACTTCTTATATATAATATACTTTTCACTTAATTTTTAAATCATAAACTCTCCTCTTCTTCTTTATTATTACTTCTAAGCTCTTTTTCTTCATTTATTCACCTATATTACATATGTTTTTCAACCTACTCCACCTTCTTCTCCTTCGATCTTTCTTCTTTAATTATCAACGCTCCTCTCCTCTTGTTCCTCTCATTATTTTTTTTGAGGGGGGGGGAGGGGTTGGCCTGTTTTGCTTTTGTTTAGTTTTTTAGCTTGTCTTTTTTGTGATGAAAGAAAATGAGGCCACGAGTTGAAACTTAATTTTTAAGGAAGTATTGTTTTCCATGTGATAATTCTTTTTTTAAAAAAGAGAGTATAAATACACAATCACATATTACTTGAGGTTCGTTTTTAAATTTATGAGTGGTAGCCAGTGGCGGAGCTAGAATTTTTAATAAGGGGGTTTAAAATCTAAGAACTAGACACACGAACTAACCGAAGGGGGTTCAACATCTACTATATATACATAAAAAATAATTTTAACCATACATAAATAGTAATATTTTCCGCCGAAGGGGGTTCGGATGAACCCCTAACAGAGGGCTGGCTCCACCCCTGGTGGTAGCTTAGGCGTGTTTTTCACACTCGCAATAATTTAGGTGTATTTTTGACACTTCACTCATCTGGAATTTTAATTGAAGAACCAGTAAGTCTATTTCTGAATCCTGAAACTGCAGAAAATTCTAAACAAGCTACAACAACAACAACAACAACATACCCAGTGAAAATATTTTTTAAAACGCCACAGACATATTTTGACTAATCCATTTGTACAAGCAGTTAATAATTTTATATCTGAAATTTTTGCTAGTTTTTTTTTTCTTTTTTTTTTTTTACCCTCCCTAGGAGCTCCCACCCCTTTTGCTCCCTTGGTGACTCGAACTCGCAACCTTCAGGTTGGAAGTGAGGGGTGCTTACCATCCGAGCAACTCCCTCTCGTCAATTTTTTTTTCTAGTGAATCGCTCCCCAGCACCCCAAGTAAAAAAAGCCCAATCATAGAATTTTTTGGAGAATTACACGAAAATGCGAATGAATCAAGAAAACGTTAGTAAATCTAATAAAATGTAGAGAGAGATAGAGAAAGCAATGGGGTGACAGATAGAGCAGTGAGCACACATAGTTTCAAGCATGTAAACATCATGCTAGAAAACACCATGTGTGCTCACTTTCTTCTGTCACCGCCCCTTTTGATCATGTACTGGTAGTCGTCTGCATTGTTGTCGGTGCATTCCAATACAACATTTATATCATTGCTGTCACACTTTACCTTCTTCCCCCTGACAACTACATAGTCTACTGACTTGAAGGTTGCAATCTTCTTCTTTCCCTGTGGCACCAAGGCTCTGTAGGCAGTGTAGAACTCTCAGACCCAACTAGGAATATAGGAACCCCGGGGTTTGGTGAAAATCTCAAACTTGCGAGCCTTTATGGTACGCCATATTTTTAGGTACTGGTCTATCACTTCATCCATTGACAACCTCTTTTCCTCAATGATGGTTCTCAGCCCCTCAGTCTTTAATATTTTCATAGATCGGGGAGGAGGACCATGTGCAGGTGGTGCTGGGACTACAGCATGGCCTGGGACAAGAGAAGGCGTAGCGACCTGTGGTACCCGGATCCTAGACGGATCATCGATCCTCTTGGAGCGCATTTCAGCTCTCCGGGCCAATAATAGCTGATCATCCTCAGGCTCAGAAATGTCAGCCTGAGGGTCTTGGTTCTTACCCTCACTCTCAGAAGTAGTGAGGTGAGTGACGTACACTCCCTCACTATCGGAGCTGACCTCTGGTGACTCAAGAGCAGGTGCCTTTCCTTTTCCTTTGCCCTTCCCACTTGTGGTAGGAAGTTTTGTGGCCTTTTCCCTGGATGTAGGTGCATCCTCATTTATAGTGATTCCCTTTGCCCTCTTGCAGGGCGACATGTCTCGGCCTGCTACTTTGGGCCTAGCCATATCTACAATATACACCAAAGAGCGTTAGAATTAATCCAAGAAAAATTGCATAAATCAAGTTGCAGACAGACTCGCCGAACCGATTGGCGAGCCGCCGAATAACTTTGGTGAGCTAGATCGGGCTCGCCGAAAGGATTGGCCTGAAAATTTCCCAGAAAAATGGCATATCAGCGATGTGAAGGGTCATTTGGTGAATCTCTGACACCATTCGGCGAGCTCAGACTGGCCCGCCGAAAGTTACAATATGTTTTAGGGGTTAGGGGCGCGCGCATAAAGGCCGATCAAGGAGACTTTCGGCGACCTCAAACTTCTCGCCGAAAGTAACAGAACCAAACTCAATCTAATCATGAAATTAAAGCGATCTAATAGGACTTTGGCGAACCGTCGAGTGGTTCGGCGAACTCAACCCAGCACGCCAAATTGCCTAACGTGCCAATTTTCAACCCCGACTCCCAAAATCAAACAACATACAAACTCAATTAAGCCCAGAACCATATGACCCATGCCATCGGGGTACTCAGACTTCCCCTGGTTTGGCCAAAATTGGCTATTTGATGACTTTTGCCCTTAAGAATGATGTCAAACGCCCCATCATTGGGCAAAACACGTCATTTAGAACAATTTGGGTTACACATACTTCACCCGACTAGACCCAACAATAATTAACCACTACCCAAAAATTTATGATCAATTTTAGAGCATAAGATTCGGTAGATCAACAATATAAGCATATAAGGCATGATATCGAAATTAAAATAAGCAAACTGGCACATCAAACACAAGTTCAGAGCATGCCCAACACACATAAAGTTCATTTAAACAATTGCATTTGAGTTTAACCGCTATTTACAAGTTTGGGGTTCGGAAAACCAACCTTTGATGCTGAAATACGATTTTGTAATGTTAGGCGTCAAAGAATTCCACTCCGAACTCAAGATCAATGACCAAAAAGCAATAAAATGCAAGAATATTGAAAATTTAAAGTGTGGGTGTGGCTGTATGAAGTTAAAAGTGAGGGAATGTGAAAGAGTTTTTTGAAATTTTAAACTTTTGGCCTTTTAAAAACCGTCCAATTCGCGGCCCTTCGACGATATTAGTCGTCCTCACCGAACCAGTCGATGACACGCCGAGTGGGTACTTACCTCGCAGAGTTTTACAGGAACTTCAGTTAATTTGGGGGTCCAAACGACGGACAAAGTCGGGCTCGTCGACCTGTTCGGCGAGTCGCTGACTCATCCATGGGCCCGCCAAGTTTTACAGACTCCATCCTTATATTTTCTTGAGTCCAACGGTAGTCCAAGTCGGGCTCGTCAACCTCTTTGGTGAGTTACCGACTGGACTTTTGGCTGCCAACCTGCACTTTGTCAAACACATTCCCCTTGTTCACCTGCACAATCAACACCCATTATTCAAAATCAAAACAAAAAGTAATAAAAACTTAGGTTGCTTCCCAAGAAGCACCTTAGTTAACTTCGTTGAACGACGCAAGTTCCCACTCAAACTCTGTTCTTTGGGTTTGCCATAGTATCACTAGGCAACCCCCCTTGTTGTCTGGGGTTAAGATGTGAAGAAATCTGACCCATTTGGGTCTCCAACTGTTTGATAGAGAAGGAATAAGAGGTCATCGTCTGGTTGAGAGTTGATACATCTTCCTTCATTTCCTTCAAAACTTTATCAGATGCTTCCACCTTGTTTAGAATACGTGAGAGCGTATCCTTAGTCTGGCCACCCTCAGAATCTTTGGGCTTTTGTTGCTCGTGGGGAGAAACATACCTATGTTTCTCCCCATCTCTTTTCTTCCAAGTGGCATTCCGATCACGCCACTCTCTATCATGGTCTCTCCAACCCTCATCTTTATTCCAACCTTGGTTACCACCCGGCCTTGGGTAGTTTGCACGATAACCTCCTCCTTGATTGGCTAGGAAGTTCACTTCCTCATTGTACAACGCTTCAAATTTGGCCTCATTGAGGTTTACACACCCAACACCCACATCATTTACACTCCTAGAACCAACACCCATGACATTTTTGGTTAAAATGTCAAGTTGGGTCATCATCTTTGCCATGTTTTCGTCCCTCTCTTGATCTCTCTCAAGCTGCTTCTTTGTCAATTTAAAAGTGAGAGGGGAAACCTGATCTTCACGGGTGTACAATGGCCGGTTTATCTTGGTCATGCCCATCAAGGAGTTGGGCTGTTATCACATAAGGCTGTTGCATTAAACCTCCCGGAGAAAGTTGATCAGCCATTGTTCACCGAATCAAGGCTTTTGTAAAGTACTGCAGCAAGACATTATCGAGCAATGCATGAGTTGGCATTGCAGCACCAACTTCTTAAATCTTAGCCAAGTCTCATGGATTGGCTCACCCTCCAAACGCTTGAAGCTTTGGATACTGTTCCTAAGTGTCATCATTTTCGAAGGAGGGAAAAATCGCACTTGGAATGCGGTGACAAGCTTTTCCCACGAAGTGATAGAATCTCTTGGCAACTCAGCCAACCACTTACACGCTTCTCCTATTAGAGAAAATGGGAACAACCTCAGCCGGACCGACTCTTGGGATATGTTTTTAAAAGAGAACGGCCTGCAAACATCAACAAAGTTCCGTATATGCTCATGGGGATCCTCATGAGCCAATCCACCAAACAACCCTTTCAGTTGCAAGAGATGCAACATGATGCTTGTAATGTGGAACACAATGTTCCCTTCAGCTGGAGGCAAGCGAATGACACCAACTCCATCCATTAGATTTGGGTCATTGAGATTTCCGATGTTATCTTGGTGGCCCACTTGGCTACCATTGCTTCCGTTGACACTAATTTCCTCTATTTTCAACAGTAACACAAAAACCAAAACTAAAAATAAGTAGATTCAACTATGGCTAACAAGAACACAATTCAACTTCACCAAAAAAAATTCAAACAACACCACTCCCCGGCAGCGACACCATTTTGATTAATTAACGTTTCAAAGACACTTCATCCAATTCTAAGCGTCAACGGTTGTTAAATCAGTATAAGACCCAACTAAATGAGTTGGGGTCAAATCTCAGAGGGAGCAGTATGTGTTTCAAATTCAATTGGGAAATATGAATGTGTTTAAATAAGTCATAGGAATAGAAATTATCGAATAAAAACATCATTCAACTTAAGGGGAGACACTAATGTCAAATGATGGGTTTTGGTTTTGATTACCAACTACACACAACAGTCACAAACAATACGAATTAACAATAATAAGACGAATTCTTTGGATGTGATCGATTACATGCTAATATAAACATAAAGGTAATTGCAACTATTAGAAAATATCTAGATATTAGTGAGTAGGTTAAGATGTAGTGGAGGCAAATTTTCTCTCGAACAATTTACCCCGATCAAGTGATTTCTCTCGAACATCAACAAACATGCAAAATAAGACTAGCCCACACCTTAATTCATTCACTCTCTCAAGATTAATGTGTGGGATAGGGTTTAAGATTCACTCTCTCTCGAGCTGAACCCAAGTCAACCCAATATCCACACACCATCAATCAATAATTTTAGTTCTAAAACCTCTCTCTCTCTCGCAAGCCAAGAATACAAACATATAACTGCATTTGCAACTACAATTCTTAAATTAAACCATAATTAATGATTGAACTCAATTTTAAATAGCATTTAAACTAACAATTAACAATACCCATAAGCTAAATCAGCCCATAATCACATAATCACATAATCACACCCCAAGAATTGGGGTTTTAGCTAGACATCATTAAAAGGTAAAACCATTACCAAATTGATTATCCATCAACTGGGTAAGAGTGATTTCGTCCTTACAATGCTCCAATTTGAAGATTCTCAAAGACCCACTTCCAATTTCTCAAACGTGACTTTCTTCAATCTTTCAAAGCTAAGGAAACTAGAGAAAACTATTTCCAGATGCTAAAAACTTAATAAAAAATTATTCTAAAAAGTGATTGATAAAAGATACTAAACTAATTGTTCCAAAATATATTTATAGTCGCCTAAAATGTGCTGCGAAAAGTCATTTGGCGAGGTAAGTCGGGATCACTGAACCACTCAACGAGCCGCCCTTTGGCACTTCCATCGCCCTTTTGCCTTGGCATTCAGCATTTTCAAGGTTTGTAACTTTGGGCGATCTAGCACTGCATCGCGGAACTACTCGGCGATCCACCGACTTCTTCTTTCTCTCGCCAACTTGGTTTCTTCCCTCAGGGCTTGGCACACTGGAACTTTGGGAGGTCATATAGCCATTCAGCGATTCGCCAAGTGAACTTGGTGATCACCAAGCTTGCCTTTCTTCATTCTTTTCAGCTCATTTTGTTCCTTTTTGCAAGTTAGTGTCCTTGCTTTGTTCTTCAACCCATATTCCTGAAAATCAAGGATTTATCATCAGTTATTTGGACAAAATAAGCATTTGAGGACACTAAATCAATATAAAAAAAATCCCTAAATGAGTCAAAATCTCGAACTCATCATATGGCAAGTAGTAGTCTAAGCCTAGAATAATGCTAAACATGCTCAAATCAACCATCAAGAACAACAACAAATGCACATCACAAGGTAAGGAAGATCACAATTATCAATAGACACACTTCTAGTCTCAAAAAGACCAATAAAAGCCTAAAATAGGGATTATAGGTATTGAAACATATTTGAATAGGTACCTACCACAAATTCACATAATTCAACATGCTTTCACACAATCAAGCTGAATCTATGGAATGGGAAATTGTAACCTACGTTACGGCTGACCGAACGTGTTCCAAATCACGGTCTTGGAGTATTTCCCTTCCGAACGCTGCCACACTATTAATTATAGAATCAAAATGTTAATACGGTCATTTACCTACTAAATACTTAAAACAGAGACAAACTCAAATTGGAGTTAAAATGGGAATTGTGGCACTAGCGCATACATTTCGTAATTAACTTCGTCAAAAGGTCCTAATTGTCTTCCCAAACTTGTGTTCCAAAGTGGAACACAATTCAAGGCTCAAAATAGTTAAAACAAGCAGCATGTAATAATTATATAATTAAAGGACAAGAAAATAGCTAGAGTAGTGCATTACAACAGCTTTTTTTACCTCCAATAGAGACTCCCCAACAGATCATCCATGTAGCTTCGATAATTTTGGAAATACCGAGCTGCAAATCATTTGAATTGGAGCTATATAGAAGGAGAAATAACCAGATCTAATGCTACAATGGCTGCTAATCGCGTCTAGTATTAATTTAAAAGACCATATGAATCCCTTTATCGTGATCGCGGGAAAAAATGTCATGATTTCGCCCATTAAAAAGTTAACCCTCGCGATCGCGGAGGTGAGACATCACGATCATGATGATTAAGGATGGTCAATGTGACACGTATCTTCATCGTGATCACATAGCACAAAAAAATTGGACCTCGTAATCGCCGCCAAGGGCCCTGTGAACGTGAAGGGTAATTTGATCCTACACTAGTTAATGCATATCAAATGAGTTTTGGTAAGTTCAAAACCTCCAACGCGGTGCTCGAGATTTGTTCGAAACCCCATGCATGCAAACGGGATATGCTACCCTACCAAATTCAAAATTCCAAACTTAACGAAAAAGTAAAAACTTCCCCTCAAGGCCGTCTTGACAAAGAAAAGCGGTCCCATACTCGAATTCTATTTTTAGCCAAAATCCATAAAGGGTCTCAGAACTAGCCTAGAAACGTCGATATCTGCATGAAGTGTTGTTCTAGAATAAACTTGACATTCTAGAGCTAATCGTGTTAACAAAATTATCATCCGAGCACTTTTACCTAGAATGTTGAGAGAAGTCAAATTTTGGCTAAAGCTTGAAATCTAAAATGCCTAATGACACAAACTCACACCAGAATCCTCGAAGTTAAGGATAACCATGTTTCTAGCCCATATACCTTTCCGAAGCTGATGAAACTGTCAAAATAACATTATGAGGTTTTTTTCTTAAACTTTTGACCGAAGTCAACCATTCAGATTTTAAAAGCTTCAAATACAGTAACATGCAGAAAAACCAAACGAACAATCAGGTGTCTGAGCTATCAGTTCTAGCAAGTCATAAATGAATTGGAATCACTATAGGAACGCTCTAAATGAAGAAAGGGAGGCATTTACATAGAAATAACTTGGAGGGTCTTTATCGAGGAAGAATATTGTACTTATTAAGGATGAGAGCGTTGAACTTGGGGAAGGAGATTGAAAAAAAAATAACTCCAATAACATTTTGGAAATTTGGTAAACGTTTATGGAATCTCATGTTTGTTTAAGATTTCAAGAATGAAAGATGAAAGGTTGGTCGAGAAGGCGGTTAGATGGAAGATGAAAAGGAACATTGGAGAAGAAAGGGAGAGAAATATTTCTCACAAATGGTTTCAATAATTGAATTTTTTTAAATGTTTTTTTATATTAGAAATATAATTTATTTTGGGTGGGATAAAACTTATTTAATGTTTCAAGTATTGGGATTCAAATATTTTTTCATAAATCTGTATTTTTTCCTCCAAGTTTTTAAAGTGATGAAAAGGTCCATTTTCCCCACAACTCAATTCCACTTTTTCATTTTTTTCATGACCTAACATAAAAACTAAATCAAAAAGAAATTTAGTGGCTATTTGCTTAATTAAGTTTTGTTGGTGTCCCCCATTCCAATAAATCTCCAAACACTACACCATCAAGTACAATTATTTAAAGCGCAAAGTCCCTAAAATATCAAAAAATTATTCTATTTAGGCATGTTAATGAAGAGCAGCTTCCTTGAGTTACTCTCTATGACTTTTTATATAGAAGAAAAAAATTTCATGTTCCTTACAATATTTGTTTTTAACTTTCAATATCAGTGTAGATAAATAGTTAAATTCTAAATATATTTGATAGTTTAATATTTAGAGGAAGAAAAAAAATATTTTTTTTTTTGAAAATAGATATAAAGGTCATTAATCATTTGCCGAAAAGGAAACTAGCCCGTAGTATTGAATCTTGCAACGCCAAGATGAGAAACGACAAAGAAGTTTCCTAAAAATACCGATCACTTTTTTTTGCACCTGGATGAACTTTGCAATGTGAATGTTTGCTTTTTATTTTTTGGTATTTTTCTAATTTAGAAGTTGAAGCTTCTGCTTGTACTATACATGTATCATGAATGAAGGTTCTAGAGTTCTAAAAGTATTAGTTAGTTTTATTTTATACTGAAACATACAAAGCTAAGAGATAATTACAATTTATTTGTATTGAGAGTTAAGTTGCAAGTAATTCAGTTTGGTGGTTCTCTGTTGACATGTCACAAGTGTTTTTGGTTTTACTTCTCTAAAACAGTATAAGGAGATAAATGATAGTGTGGCAATGCTAGTATTAATGTAGAATTATTCATGTGTGTTGTAAATAATTAAAGTTGTAATTGTGACTATTAGAACATTTATTACAAATGTTTTTTTCACAAGAAAATAGGCAAATCTCGTTGAAGCATTAAGAACCCTATTTTTTTCTCGAGTAGTTTCATTAACTTATGTCTCCCTTCATCACTGATTTGGAGAAAAAGAACCCAAACCTTGAAGTAAAACATATATGCTAATTGAGCAAATAAACTTAATCTAAATATTCAGTACCGCAAAGGAGATAGTATTTTACGTTCTGGAGATCTCGGCAAAGTTGCACATGAAAACTCTAAGGAGCTGGATGGAGAAGAGTCCATTTACATGATAAATTCTCTTGAAAATGAATTAAAGTGAGAGAATTTAAATGTTTATTAGTATATACATTTTAAAAAATACTACTAATAGAAAAGGTATAAATATTAATTGAAATTTCATAAAATTCAAAAGGTAATTTTGAAAACCTTTTGTGGGTATGTATGGTGAACAAATAGATTTTCATAACGTGAAATTTATGTTCAAAAAGTGTTGAAGTATGAGAATTGTTTGAATACCTTCTGACCTTTCAATCCTTTTTATACCAAACACCATTTTAGAAATGTTTCTCAATTTTGAAAAAACAAACAAACTATAGAGTAGTTTTATCGTTTCTGCAAAAATAGAAATGCTTTTAAAGCTTTATAGACATAAAATTGATGGTCGGACTAAAATTAACAAAATTTTAACCAAATATAAAGTGTTGCTTGGACGCTGATTAAGAAAATTAGGGTTACAAGAAACCAACATACTATCAAGGTTGTAGACAGTAAAATTTTATTGATAAATCCATATTAAATTTTGGATTAATACATAAATTCATGATATATTGACCAAGTCAAATTACCGATTAATAAAGTCAGATTAATATTTAAGTCAAAATTATATGACTAAAATAAAATCAAAATTAGATTTTGGCAAGTTCCATTAAATTGACAAGGTGTGCCCGAGTCATGTTTTTCAAGCCTAAGGTCCTCTAAAATTACTTGAAGACCAAAACACCCCCAAAACCCTAGCTCACAACTATATAAAGGGGTCCTCATAGGACTAGACAAAAGAAAATGAAAAATAGGATGCGCAAAAATACATACAAAATCCTTGTTCTTCAATGGTGATCTGCAAGTCTTTCGTATACAAAGAAGTTGTCTTCTCCAAGTTTCAAGCCGCAAGTATTTCATCAAATAAAGAAAAATTGTGAAGAAAATAATCAAGGGATTACATTTTTTTTTCTTAAAATTTCATAAAGATTATAACCATCGTACGAATTCAAATATAAATATTAATGTTTGCTTGCTATTTTTTTTTTGATTGTTATATTTCATGAATGAAACTTAGTCGCTTACAAATTGACCCACTCATAGGATGTTGGATGAGCCATAGATGAGTCTCGTAGAAAGGATTCAGAGGAAATTACATGAGACCTTAGTCTACGAGTTAAGATGACGCGTCGTAGTAGCTTCTATGGGCCGTAGGAAGGCTTCGTAGAAGTGAAACAAACTTAGTAAAATTTTGGACTTGAACCTGGGTTCTACATACCGTAGAAGAAATGATGGACTATAGAAGAAATAATGGACTGTATGAGTGTCTCTTGGGAATTGATTAAATTTTTGGGTTTTTGAAGTTAGTTCTATGGTTGATTAGTATGATCCGTAGAAAGATCTATGGATCATAGGTCCATACCTTAGAACTGTTCGACAGTTATTTTTAAGGGTATTTGGGTCTTTTTCTAGACATCTAATATCTATACTATGTTGTTTTGACCCTAATTTTAAGACATATAACTGCCTTTCAACTCCTAAATCTACCCAAATCCTCTCATTCTCTCAAATTCCCAAAGATCATTCACATTTATCTCCTCCAAATCCTCTCAAGCTTCAAGGAAGAAAAAATTATGATTCAAGCTTCAAATCTCCTTTTTCTCCAATGCTTTTGGGATTTGTTTACCAAGGTATGTGTGAAGTTCATCAATGGTTCCCTTTCATCAATTGAGTCCCAAAGATTTCCAAGTTTCAAATTTAATTTCACCTAAATTACGTAGGATTTCATGCAATCTCTATTAGTCTTACTTGATTTTGATTTACTTGTACAATTCAATCGTCTTATGCATGAATTGATTAAACCACATGATTACTAATTGATTTACATAAGACCCATGCTTTAATGATGATGAATTTATGAAGAAATCTTTTGAACTAAGGATGCTTATGAGATATGTATCAAAGAATGGTGAAGGGTTTTCTCACACATTATGAAATTAAGGTTGTGAAAGATTTTTTCACATTGAGTATGAACTAAGGATGCTTATGAGATAGGTATAAAAGAATGGTGAAAGGTTTTCTCACATATTATGAAATCATGGTTGTGAAAGGTTTTCTCACATATGTATAAATCATGATTTTTAGGAGCTATTATGATTGGATTGGTAGTTTAATTGTACCTTTCTAAGTATGATAATATGAACATGATTATGACTACTTCTGTTGAAATTTTATTTAGCATCGAGAGGACCTTGAGATGGAGACTTTCCTATTAGTAGAGTATGGGTCTCTAGAAGCAATCTTTTTATCCCAAACTACGTGCTCTTGTAGGATTATCTTAAATGACCTAGCTCGTGAATCCATATATAGCATATGTGAATGGTACAAGAGACTACCTTGGCTAGTAGAATCTCATTTTTTATGTGAGATTTACATAAGGTTTCATGTTATAACACACATGATCTTAATGTTGATTAATGGTAAATCTCTCACAAAAACGAACTATGTTATCTTTAAGGTTTTATGAAAGCTTTCATTATATTTTAAGTATGCATTGACCTTGTTTATGACTTACATTTTCCTTTAATGATTTTACTCATCTCTTAGCTTGATCATGCATCTCATGTTTAAATCATCTTATGATCATGTTTAAATCTTCTTATGATCATGCTTGCATTACTCTATAATTAGTACATTCCATGTACTGATGCATACTTGTGCCTATATTTTCAAAAATAATGTAGGGTTCAACGCTTCTCTTCCTCTCGCTCGTGGCTAGTTGATTGGTTGATCGTTGAAGACTTGGTGAGTCCTCATATTCTGAGGATCGTGTCACCTTTACTATGGTTTCTTGTGTCTTTTATTTTCAAATGTTGTATGGGTTAGATCCCAACCACTCTTTTGATGTATTATTTTGGCTTGTTAAGACTATGATTAGACTTTCGCTATTATGTCAAAATCTTCCATGATATGAGGCATCTTGTTTAATTTCTTGTATTTTCTATTATGTTGTGTTGAATGTATGTCAAGTGGGTTGTGTAGGGACTCCCAGGGTCTTATACGACATGTCACGTCTAGGGTATACTTTGGTTCGTGACAATTTAAGAGTTGAAGGTTTTAGAAAAGGTCCTAGAATGTTTGAGAAGCCGCGTTGAGTAATCTTGTTCATAAGTGTTCAGCACGCCGCATTCATGAATAGGATGCTTTAAGAAAGTTCAGAAACTTCACTTTTTTCACTACTCTAAAGTCATGCCATATAGTTTATCTCTATAAAGGTCGTTCTCCAAACTCTTATCCAATTCTTTTTAGGATTTGGCTTTTCAACGAGCTTATGTGAGAAAGAATGCACGTGAAAATGTGGAGCCCGGGGTTTCTAAAGTTCCAATCAACACTTTAACCAAGCAAGTGACTCATGCCGAGTTTTGAGCCACTTTAAAAGTCTTGGCTCAAGCTATGACGGCTCAATAAAATAGAGAAGTTGTTGCTCCCGTGAACCCAAATGTGTACAATGGCAACAAGGATAAGGGACTTCACTTGGATAAATCCTCCAGAATTTCATAGGTCGAAGGTTGTTGAGGATCTTCAAGAGTTCATTATTGAGGTGTATAAGATAGTGGAGATTATTAGAGTATCACCAATAGAAAAGATGGAATTGGTCGCTTATTAACTTAAAAATGTTGCTCAATTTTGGTTGAAACAATGGAAGGAAGAAATGGCTTTTTTATGCACGTCCTATCGTTTGGGAGAACTATAAAGGAGCATTTCTTGATTGTTTCTTTCCCTTTGTGATGAGAGAAGAAGATTTTCTTGAGTTCATTAATCTTCGACAACAGAATATGAGTGTGAAGGAGTATTCTTTGAAGTTTACTCAATTAGCTAAATATGCTCCAACTACAGTTGCTGACTCTAGGAAAAAGATGAGTAAGTTTGAGTCAGGTGTGTTTGAAATGATGTTCAAAGAGTTATGTACCGCCATGTTGATTAAGGAGACGAATATCTCCCATTGATGACACACTCCTAACAAAATTGAAGAGGAAAAGCTAAAGGAGAAGTCTAGGGAATAAAAGAAGGCAAGGACCGGTGATTGTGACTTTTCTCATTCTAAGTTCGATGAATATGTTCGTCCTCAATTCTGGAAAAAGTTTTCAGGTCAAGGTTCTTCCAATGCTCCGACTCAGCAAGAACAAGTTGTCTAACCCCAAACCTCAAGGAAGTGGTGGTAATGGATCTTCTACTCGCACTTACCAAAGGTGTGGCAGGAATTATTTGGGAATATGTTTTTCTGGTATGAATGATTGCTTTAACTGTGGGAAGAGTGGTCACAAAATGAGAGATTTTCCGATGCTTGCAACTAAGGGAATTAAGGGATGGTAGGAAAGTTCAACCTAGTGGTTTTGGTTCGGGTTCTCCTGATAAGAATATGTTCTATGCACTTTAGATTCAACAGATTCATGAGGGTTCTCCGGATGTTATGAATGGTAAGTTAAGAGTATTTCATTTTGATGTGTATGCTTTGTTTGAGCTGAGTGCTACTTTTTCATTTGTTTTCCCTTATGTGGCAATAAGATTTGATGTTGGTCTTGAGATCCTTTCTAGTTTCTTTTTTTTGTCTCTACTTCGGTTGGTGATTCTATAGTTGCTAAGAGTGTTTATAGAATACCCCTATTTTTATTTCCCATGGAGTCACTCATGTTGATATTTTATAGCTTGATATGTTAGATTTTGATGTTATTCTTGGGATGGATTAACTTTATGGATGTTATGCTTTCATAGATTGTAGGACCTGATTGTTCACGTTTAAGGTTTCGAACGAACCTATCATGTCATGGGAAGGGGAAATTATGTTCTTAAAGATTAGTTCATATTTTTCAAAGGCTAGGAAAATGATTTCTAATGATTGCATTTATCATCTTGTTCGGGTTAGAGTTATAGATTCTGAAACCATTACTTTTGAGTCAGTTCTGATTGTAAATGAGTTTCTGGAAGTGTTTCATGACGATCTTCCCGATATTCCTCCCAAAAGGGAAATAGACTTTGGTATTAACCTTCCTCCAGATACACAACCTTTCTCTATTCCTCTTTATCACATGACCCCGACAGAACTTAAGAAATTAATAGATCAATTGAAAGACTTATTGGATAAATGATTTATTGAACCGAGTATCTCACCATGGGTTTCTAAGATTTTGTTTGCTCGAAAGAAGGACGGTTCCTTCCGAATGTATATTGATTATGGGCAATTGAATATGGTTACCTTTAATAATAAGTATCTGATTCCAAAGATTGATGATTTATTTGATAAACTCCAATATCTGAGTTCCTTATCTAAGATTGACCTCGGGTCGGGTTATCACCAATTGAGGGTGAAGGAAAATGACATTCCGAAGATGTATTTTTGAACCTGGTATGGTCATTATGAGTTTTTGGTAATGTCTTCTAGGTTGACTAATATCCCGACGACATTTATGGATTTGATGCATACGATCTTCAATTCTTTTTGACATGTTTGTGATTGTATTCATTGATGATATTTTGATTTACTCATGGAGTGAGGATGTATATGTCTAACATTTGTGGATTGTATTGCAAATTCTTAAGGATCGTGAAATTGTATGTTAAGATTAGCAAATGTGAATTTTGGTTGAGGTTTGTTGGTTTCCTTGACCATATTGTCTCTGGTGAAGGTATTCAAATTGATACTAAGAAAACTGAAGCGGTTAAGAATTGTCCTAGACCTTTATTCGCTTCAGATATACAAAGTTTCTTGGAGTTGGCCGATTACTATAGAAAATTTGTGGAAGGATTCTCCTTTATTGCTTTGACTTTGACGACATTGACTCAAAAAGGTGAAATTCCTATGGACAGAAGCTTGTGAGAAGAATTTCCAAGAATTAAAAGATAGACTCACTATAACCTCTATTGACATTACATGAAGGATTAGATGACTTTGTAGTGTATTGCGACATTTCAAGGATTGACCTTGGTTGTGTTCTAATGCAACATGTGAAAGTGATAACTTATGCTTCAAGGCAGTTGAAGGTGCATGAAAAGAGTTATCCGACTAATGATTTGTAGATAGCTACGGTAGTGTTTGCTTTAAAGATTTTGATGCACTACCTATATGGTATTCATGTAGATGTGTTTATAGACCACAAGAGCTTGAAATATGTGTTCATTCAAAAAGATTTGAATCTTCGCCAAAGAAGATGACTTGAGTTATTGAAGGATTATGACATGAGTGTCTTCGATCATCCGGTTAAAGCAAATATGGTGGTGGATGCTTTTAGTCAACTACTAATGGGTAGTATTGCTCATGTTTAAGATGGTAAGAAGGATTTAGTTCGTGATGTTCATATATTGGCCCGATTGGGTGTTCCTTTAGTTGATTCCAATGAAGGTGGAGTTATTGTTCAAAATGGTTCGGAATCGTTTCTTATATCATATGTGAAAGCTAAGAAAGACTTTAATCCGATTATGGTTGATTTGAAGAAGCCAGTTTATGAAAAAAGCCATTGAGGCTTTACCCTGAGGGGGAGATAGTGTTCTTCGATATCAAGGTTGGTTATGTTTCTCAAATGTTGTTGAGTTGAGAAATTAGATTTTTAGAAAACTCACAGTTCTTTGTATACTATTATCCCCGGAGCCACCAAGATGTATTGTGATTTGCGAGAGGGCTATTGGTGAAATGGATGAAGAAGGATAGTACATAATTTGTTGTTTGAATTATCTACAAGTTAAAGTTGAGAATCAGAAACCCGGTGGTTTAGCTCGAGATGTTATTTTTCCTACATAGAAGTAGGAAGATTTGAATATGGACTTCATTATGGGTGTACATTGTACTCGTCGTCAGTTTGACTCAATTTGGGTTATTATGGACCGGATGAAGAAATCAAATCACTTTCTTTCCATTAGGATTTCATTTTCAGCCAGAGTACCTTCATTAATGAATGACAAACAAATATTTGAATGTTCACTAGGATTAGCAGGGAGTCTTCTAGACAGACATGAGTATGCCAAGATTTATATTTGGGAAATGGTAAGGTTGCATAGAGTGTCCTTATCTATTATATATGATCATGATACTTAGTTTATGTCTTAGTTTTGGAAGCCATTTCAAAAGGTTCTTGGTACTCAAGTGAAACTTAACACAAATTTCCACCCTCAGACTGATGGACAAGCTGAGCATACTATTCAGATTATGAAAGACATATGAAGAGCTTTATTGATTAATTTCGAGGGTAATTAGGATGATCATTTGTCTTTGATTAAGTTTGCTTATAGTAATAACTATTATTCTAGCAATGTGATGACACAATTTGAAGCTATTTATGGTAGGAGGTGTAGGTATCCTATAGGTTTGTTTAAAGTTGGCGAGGTTGCTTTGATAGGACCCGAGTTGGTGCATGAGTCAATGAAAAAGGTTCGACTTATTCGGGAAAGGTTGAGAATGGCTCAAAGTTGACAAAAGTCTGATAGCGATGTTAGAAAAGGAGAGCTTGAATTTAATGTTTATGATTAGGTCTACTTGAAAAGTTCACCCATGAATGGTGTAATGAGGTTTGAAAAAAGAGAAGCTTAGTCCCTACTATGTGGATCTATATCAGATTTTGAGACATATTGGCAATGTTGCTTATTAATTAGATTTACCTAATGATTTAACATCGATACAACGGATATTCCATGTCTCTTTGTTGATAAAGTGTGTTGGAGATCCGATGTCCATTGTGCCTTTAGAATGTTTTGGAGTTAAAGAAAGCCTTTCGTATAAAGAGGTTTCGATTGAGATTTTAGACCGTTAAGTTCGGAAATTGTAAAATAAAGAAATTGCTTCCGTGAATGTTCTTTGGAGAAATCAATTAGTTGAGGGTGCTTTATAATACTCAACTACACTTCATCCAATTCTAAGTGTAGGCGGTCACAATAAAGTATAAACCCAACGAAGAATTGGGGTCCATCCCACAAGGAGTGATACGGTAGAGAATTCAATTACAAAGTAAAATGCATGTTCTAGTAGTTTGTAAAAGTAAATATTATCGAAACAAGTTATTGTAAATTTCAGGGGTTGACAACTAGGGTTAAATGGGGGGATTAGAGTGAGAAATTAACAACTACAAAAATAGGGGGTGATTAAGTAGAGAGGGATCCTTGGGGATGTGATCGATTAAACGCCAATTTTGCTATATGGGTGATTATTATCTACTAAAAGACGTTGAATCTTAGTGGGTAGGATAGGATTTAGATTTAATAGCCACCTCTCGATCAACTACCACGAATCAAGCGAGTTCTCTCGAACCTCGACAAGCATAACACTATGAACAACCCAAAACCTCAATTAATCTACTCTCTCGAGCTAGATTGGTATGATCAAATTTAGATTCACTTTCTAAAGATGAATCAACAATAACCCAATCACTACAATCATCAATTGATAGTTTTAATTCTAAAACTTCTTTCTCAAGCAAGCCTAAAATGCTAAACTAGAACTGTATTTACAACTACAATTCATGAATTCAAACATAACTATCAATCAAACCCACTTCAAATCAACATTTAAATTAGTAAATGCTAACACCCATAAGCTAATTAGAACATTTAATCACATAATCACACCTCCGAGAATGGGGGTTTAAGTCACACATCAGAGAAACAATAAAATGTTACCAATTATGTTCTCCATCACCTGGGTAACAAATTGCAATTCTTCCCAATACTTGGAATCAATTCAAAATCAAAACTCAACTCAAAATCCTACTCAAAAACTACTAAAAACACTGTTTAGATAAAGAAAAAAATAGAGCTAGAATGTGTGGGAACTTTCGAAACTTCAGAACTCCCTTTTTATCTTTTAAAAATCGCATTTATACTCTTCCAGATTTTCAACTTTCAGACCAATCAGTAGAGTAACTCGAGCATGGCCAGCCCAGTCGGCGATGCGCCAAATGCCCTCTTACATCGCCTTCTTGAATTGACTCTTTACCATTCACCTTCTGTAACTTTAGGCGATCAGGGTCTCCATCGCCGATCCATTCGGCGGTTCGCCGAGTTGGCTTTTTCCCTAGGCTGGCCTTCTGGAACTTTTTGTGAGTGGAAGAACCACTCGGTGGTTCACTGAGTGGTCCTGGAGATCATCAAACTTGCTTTTCTTCAACTTTTTTAGCTTTTTCGTTCCCTTGCTCGATAATGTCCTTGCCTTCCTCTTTTGCCTTCATTGTTGTAAATTAGCATTTTAACATTAGTTTAGAGCATAAAGTAGGAATTGAGGACACTAAAACTATGAATATTAAGCCCCAAATGAGTCGAAGTCCCCGACTCATCAACACCCCCAACTTAAACTTTTGCATGTCCTCAAGTAAAGCACAAGATCAAATAGTTTAACATAGATGTCTACAAATAGTGCTACTAGAGACTCAACATGGATGCACATGAGATTCAATCTACCCATGCAATGTTCAATTGTGCACTACAAGTTTCAAACTGTGACTAGCCATTATCAAATTGGATTCAAGCTCACAATGCTTGCTTCAAATGCAAAATCAAGCTCAACAAGAGTATTTAAATGCCCTCACATCAAGAATGATTCCATGCTCACACAAAGCTCATCAAACTTTCAGAATTTAGGAATCAAATTAACTCTCACACTCTCAAACAGAAATACATGCATGAATTTCCCTATAGACTCGCTTGTATTTTCCAATCAACATGACATTAAGCTCAATCAAGATCACAAAGGTATTTCAAGGCTTGTAACGGGCTTGATGGTAAAGGTATGATCAATTTTGGCTCAGTGACTTCTACCTTCATGAAGCATGGCCTGCATTTCAATTTTTTTCCTTCTCTTTCACTCTTTTTGATCTTCACAATCCACCCATGTTCTTTTAAGCATGACTCATCGGATACCCCATTCCTTTATCCATTGTACAAACTTTATTTCATTGCTTTCTTTTTCTTCTTTCACTTTTTTATTTTATTTTTTTAATATGGAGGGGCTCCATCTTTTTCAACATGATCCTTCAAGGGAAAATTTCTCAAACTTTCTGACTTTCTTCCTTTTTCACCACACCCCCTACTTAAGCTTTTGGCCTAAGTTGACTATTCAAACGGACCAATACTTCATGAAGATTTTAGGTGGGAAGGAAAGAGGTCAAATGGGTGATCATGTTTCATCCAAAGAAAGGGATAGGCTCAAACAGTGCCAAGCAAGGTTCGCACTCTCACACGGTGTTCACAAAGAGGTATAACGAAAATTTTGGTTCACTCTCCACAAATAGTGCCTAAGATCATCTCTATCATTTGCCCACATTAGTCAATTTGACAAACGGGGCAAGTTCTAGGTATTATCAAGCACACATTCCAAGAAAACCTCATAACACATGGAATTCAACACAATCATCAAACAAGACTCTACAATTTTAGCTCGCATGCAACGATCATCACAAGATTCATTTCAACAACCGGGCAGTCACAATGAGATGCTAAGAGTTCACATATGACTTATGCAGCTCAAATTTGCCTTATTGGAATCTCACACACATATCGTTCAATCAAGAGCACTATTTAAGTCATCGATATTGATCGCAACCGACACTTAAATTTGCAAGAGAACAACCACATTCTCAAATGTCAAGAGGCGACAAAGGTGATTTTTTTTTAAATTTGGGTAAAAATTAGCATTCACATTAAAACAATAGATCAAAACCTAATAGTCACCAACAAAATCGAACATTCACACAAGTTTTCACAAAAACAATTTATCCATAAAAACAGCCCAAAAGAGGTAGGTATAATATACCTCACCCTGCCAAGCTAAACTAGCAATTGTCCTAAAATGCAACGAAATAAAAAGTCTAGAAATAAAACTGAAGAAGAGTCAAGATCCCCCTGAGGTGAATTATGCATATCCGTGACTCCATCAGTCGAGGCATCAGTGCCCGCTCAACTCTATCATTTTGCTCCGCTGGAGCCCACTATAGATGTATCCCAAAGAGACTCTTTCACAATTGTCTGCACTATCTCCCCCTCAAGGTCCTCTAAATAATCATACACCGCTGCATCTCGAGTGCCAAACTCCTTATCATCAGTCTAAGGAGCCTTTGACTCGACATCATCATCAACCATAATAGCTTTTTCGATTATTGTAGCTAGAGGGATCTGAGAAATGGCCAAAACATTGTGCTCGGAACATCAGTAATCCACCGTGCCAAAAAACATAGATATATCTGTGATTTAAGCTCATCCATATCATGTCTAAGCCCATCAATATCATCTCTTAAGGCCGTCACATCATCAGATTTACCCTTAGCTTGCTCACATACCTCCACACTAACCGTGAGGGCGTCCAGTATGAATCCATGGGCAGTAATTAGCTCTTTGTGCTCTCTTAACTCAGCTCAGATCGGAGCTAAGAAAATAACATTAGCCCGCTCGATCATCCTAGGAAAAACAACCTTTACCCGAGAGACACGCACATTAGCAGATTGGGACAAATGGCCCATCTTGAATAACATGGCCTGGGTTAGTGGGGGACGAGAAACAGCAACAATAAAATGGGGAACAACGACAGAACTAGAAAGGATAGAAGTGCAAGTGCCAGGGGTACTTATAGGCTCTCTAGCCTGAGTAGAAGGGGTTGTGTCTGGATCAAGCATCTCAACATCTACGGTCGGGGAAGTGTCCATCGGTGTAACTCTCCTCTTCTCGGCCTCATCTCTAGTGTACTCGGCCTCTATCCTCCAGATGTCAGTAGAGGAAGTGGTAGTCACTTCAAAATCCATCTTCTCTATCAATGGCACCCGAGCATGTCTCCATAACTCCATGATCAAAACCGAAAATGAGAGAGAAGTTTGACTCTTCTTAGATCTCATCGTGCACCTTAGAACCTCATTGATGTCGGTGTTGCTACATGTAACTCTCCTGCCCGCACCACTACATTTCCACTAGTTTGAACGCACTTGCCTTCTTTTTCCTCTTGGGCACTAGCTTATCATACTTGACATAGAATTCACGAACCCAAGAAGGAATATAGGAGCCTCAGGGCTTGGTAAAACTCTCAAATTTGTGGAACTTGATAGTGTTCCACACATCAAGATATTTGTCTACTACACCGTCTGTAGACAATCTCTTTTCCTCCAGAATTGTTCTCAATCCCGCGGCCTTTAGTCTGATCAACGATCGAGGAGGGGGTACCTGAACTGGTGGCACCGAAGGTACCTGCTCTATTGTCTATGCTGGAGGTGGAGAAGGCATAAAAAGCACTGGGATATTGGATGGATCATGTAAGGACTTAGAGCGAAGCTCCACTCTCCTCGTTTGTAGATCATTCTACGACTCAGACAAGGAGACTGGCGATCTAGCCCCCGAATTACCCTCACTTTCCGACTCTGAAATAGTGAGATGGGTTGCATAGATTCCCATACTATCAGAGCTCTCCTTAGCAGGAGTTGGATCAACAAGCCCTTTTCCATTGCCTTTCCCCCCTTTTTAGGAAGCTTTGCATGTGTAGTATGGGAGGGTGCAACACCCCCGTTGATCACAATGCCCCATGCACGCTTGCGGGGTGGTTTATTTCTGGGCACCTTTTGTCTAGCCATACTTGCAAAAAAACAAGAAACAAACTACTTCGTTAGAAAACAGTTCAAAAAAATTAAAATTGAAAAGCTACAGGAAAACTTGTTAAGTCATTTGGCGAGTCGGAGAGCCAAGTCGGGCTCGCCGAATGTTCCAGACAAAAAATTCTCTGAAATCAGCACAAGTTGGCGATGTCCAGGGTCTTTCGGTGAATCCCTGACACCATTCGGCGAACTAAAATTAGCTCGCCAAATGTTACAGAATGGTTTCCAAAAATTTGGCTAAAAGAGAGGGATCAAACAAACATTCGGCGAGTCGCCGAGTGAACTCGGCGAGCTCAGGCATAGCACCAAATGTTACCAAAACCTTTTCATCAAATATGGAGAATAAAAGGGCGATCCAGGGGACACTTGGTGAACCGCCGAACCATTCAGCGATCTCCACTAAACTCGTCGAAAGGTCCTTCGTGCCATATGTTGACCCCGACCTCCAATTTCTAACCTACAGCCCACGAGAATAAAATTAATCACCCATTATACGCTATTGAGCCCAAACCCATACTACCCATGAACTCGGGGTACTCAAACTTCCCCTGATTTATCCAAAATTGACCAATCGACGTCTTTTGCCTTTATGAATGACATCACCCACTCAATCATTGGGCAAATAAGTTGATCTGTGCAATTGGGGTTACTCAGACTTCACCAACACCAGACCCAACATAAAAACAACACACACCCACAATTTTAATCATTTACCATGTAACACCCTAGAAATTTTTTTCGAACTGAGACTCGAACCGTTCTTTGTAGTGAGTGAGATTTTTCAAGGAATTTAAAATTTATTGAGTGTTAAGGTCACTAGATGTAGCACCTTAAGTTCCAAGAAGAACCCAAGAGAAAAGCATTCAAGTCATTCTTAAGGTTTCTTAAATTTTGGGTCAACTTCAAACGACCATAACTCCTAGTACAGGATGCGTTAGGTGAGCTACAAGATAGAAAATTAAATCTCTTCGAGTCCTCTTTCCAACTCCACTGAGTTTGCTCAATTCCGAGTTCTGAGTAAGAAGTTATGACTGATTTACTAACGTCGCGCAAACTTGGCAGCAGCTCCGCAATAGCTCCGCGACGCGGAGCCAATACGGACCTCACTGCCTGGTGAAAAATCATTTTTGTCAACTTAAAAGATCAACTAGCGGATATTTTCACAAAATCACTCCGAGGATTCAGAATTGACTATATTTGTGGCAAACTATGAGCATATGACTTATATGCTCCAGCTTGAGGGGGAATGTTAATTATGATATATTTGGATAGTTTAGATACGTATGAGAATATTTAAATATGGTATGATTAAATAATCTAGATATGAGAATATTTCCTAATCTCTTTAATTAGGCAATTAGGAGATTGTGTATTATTTTATTATCTTCTTTTCTTATTTACATCATCTGTAACAGCTATTTAATCCCATCAACTAGAGGGAATGATCAATCAATTCAATTCTCAATATCTCGTCTTCTTCTAATTTCTCAGATCCAACTATGATTATATAGAAGAAATTTATTAATCTACAAAAAAGAGGTTGAAGGTTTTATTCAATAACTCTTGTATTTTTGTACATATTGAGTGTATCTCTCTATATTCAATATATCTCTCTCTACACATTCAATGCATCTCTCACTATATGAAAATATATAATAAGACACCCCTATTTATAATACCAACAACCAAAGTGAACTAGAACTAGAACTAGAAACCTATAATACTAACAACCAAAGTAAACTAGGACTAAGAACCTACCTATCTAAGAACTCTTAGTTAAATATAAATAAATAAAATATCATAAATAACAAATCTTAAACTAGTAAAGAATCTTTTTCTTGATTTATTTCTTACAAAATGAAGGATCATATATAGTGGCAAGGTCCTTTCTCAAATTCTATTATAAAGATAAATTATTTAGGAATGGTTTATGATATTTGAACCAATAGAATATGGACACAAACCGGTTCTCTAACGTGAAGCCACCCAAAGATAATATTTTTCAACTGCACAAAAGCAGCTTAAAGTGTGTATACTTTATATTAATTAAATTGTAATAATGGGGAAGAACAGATAAAGGAACCCACTCTGCAGGATATCACACATTCGTTTATTCTTCCTTTTTAAAGTCTTCATAATTTCCACTTTGTGGGGGATTAGATTTGATGCTTACTGTAATTTAAAAAAAGGCAAACAAATTACTTGAAAATATTAATAAAGTATTGTATAATCATGATTTGATTGGTTTAATGAAACAATTGTGTCTTAAGCATGCATCCATTTGACGTAATCATATCCTCCAAATAATTAAATCATTCAACAACAATCTTCAAGCCACCACCTTTTCTCATGATATTTTGCTTGTTGGATTCCGATACCTCACTTCAATAATGTTTTAGTATATATTTTAATATATATATATATATATACTCCCACCATTTCATATTATATGAGTTAGTTTGATTCGGTACAGAGTTTAAAAAAGAAATGAAGACTTTTGAAACTTATGGTTTAACATAAGTTATAGATATTTATGTGGTTGATTATAAATCATTTTATTAAGGGTAAATTGTCATTTTAACGTTAAATTTTTAATTTAGAAATGTGTTATTCTTTTGAAATTGCTTAAAAAGGAAAGTAAATATAAATTGAGATAGAAAAAGTAAGTGGTATAAATTATTGTATTCCATTTTAAATTTGTAATATTTCTAGCTCCTTTTGGTGTGGAACCAATGGAAAATCTAGAAGTATCGATCACCAAGAGTATTCATGATTGAATAATATTTAACTTAATTATATACTTGGTAGATTTTTGGGGAAATATTCAATCGACACCATGAGCTTACGTGATTAATTATGCTATTACATGGAACGAAGTAGAAAAAGAAAAAAAAAATCACTTGCTCTCAATGATTATATCAAATTATGCTCCCTATGTCTGTATTTATTTGTCCATTTTTTACTTGCCACACCTATTAAAAAAATATAGCTGATATAATGAGTTTATCATTTTACCTCTATTAATTGATAGAATTCCAAAATCAATGTACTCATCAACGAGGTTTTTTCTTTTTCAAAAACAACTCTCTAAATAAATTGAGTGATTAATAAGTAAAAAATACTGTCTTTTCTTGATTTATCAAAAATAACAAGTAAAAAGTCAAAATTAAACAAATAAAAAAGGACAAGATAAGGTATTAGCTTATTATAATAATATACTGATATATTATGGTAAAAATATTCATTCATTTATTTTAGTTGAGGTACATCTAAACAATGGCGTACCCGTAAGCGGTGTCACTGCTGAATTGGGCCTACCGGTTCTAAATAGGGAAACTTACAAAAATAGCAACTATTAAACCTTAAATAGGACTCTATAATTATAATTTACTTATTTATGGATAATAGCATTCTAGGCGAGGAGGGAGAAGAGAGGCGAGCGGAATCTGGGAGAGAGAGGAGAGAGTGTATTTTTTCGCAAATTAAGAGAATACAAATACAAACAGATTTATATCAAATGAATATATATTAAGAGAAGAGAGGTGAGCGAGATCGAGATAGGGAGGAAAAAGAGAGGCGAGTGAGATCGAGAGAGGGAAGAGGGAGGAGGGAGAATAGAGGTGAGCGAGATCTGAGATAGAGAGAGAGAGAGAGGAGTGAGGATTGCATTTAATTTTGTTTTTAGTTTGCATTGTAATATTATGTATTTATTTTGTATCAATCGTATTCAAAATACAACAAATTGTATTTTGTATTGATTTTACATTGTATTTTGTATCAATTGTATTCGAAATACAACAAATACACCTATATTCATCCTCTCTTTGATTGGATACAACGTTTGACAGAGATGATGAATGCATATTGTATTCATATGAATATAGATACAATTGATACAAAAATATAAAATACAATTTTTTGAATACAATTGAGATAAAATACAAAACTTTCACCTAGATTTGATTGAATACAATTGATACATAATAAATTTGAATGTATTTATTCTTATTGACAAGAGAGAGAAAAATAGAGAGAAATGGGGTGAGAGAGAGGAGAGGGTAAGAGAGAGGGATGAGAGACGAGGGAGAGAGGGGACAGAGGGGAGGGGGTGAGAGAGAAGAGAGGTTAAGAGGGAGGACAGGACAAGAGAGGGTGAAGATGCAAGCGAGAGAGGGGAAGTGTTTGCAATAAAAATAACATATTTCTCTTTTTATAATATTTTGAAATTATAGTTATTTTTCATAAATAAGTTGCAAATTTTGACTAATTTTATAATTCTCCCTTCTAAATAGGCGGACACTTTAAAAAATGACTATAGTTCAAGCTTAATTAGAAATAAATAGTTCTAGTTTGCTTAATTACGAATTATAACATGTTAGGGGAGGAGACATGAGATCACGACACTAGGAGAGGGAGGAGAGAGGCGAGCGAGATCTAGAAGAGAGAGAGGAGATATGTGAGGGAGGTTAAATGTTTGTTGTATTTGTTGTTGTAACGACATGTTCCCGTTGTTATAGAAATGCCAACAGGGGGAAATTTGGGGTCGGAAAACTTTTTCGTAGTATTTGAATTTTCTCAACCTAGTCCAAATTTTGATGAAATTGGAATCTTTAATGTGTAGGGAAATTTGGTAACAACCGGGTGAGATAATTGTGATTTTGATTACATAAGTAGTTAGATAACTCGTTAAGGAATCTGTACTACTTTACCGAATTGAATTTGGGCGAGTAGAACTCTCGGAATCGATCTTAGCGTAAAGGGTATTTTCTGAGCGTCGTTGGTTAGAGGTGTGTTGTGAAATGAGGATTTTGGAATTCTTTAAATAGCTCTTTGTTTCGTGCAACCCACCTTGGTGGAGATTTTGGTTGCTTTGGCGGGGCCGCTGCAGCGGGGTGGTGGTCGTTGTGGCGGGCCAGATGCGACTTAAAGTCGTAAATAAACCCCTAAGCGACCTTATTTGACACTTTTCAATTTTTAGAGCTAAGGAACGAACCCCAGGCGACTCCTACTCATTTTTCACCATTCTTGAGGCTAAAGGTAAGCTTTTCACTCCCAGAATCTATTTTTCGATCCGTAGAACGTAATAGAATTGGTGAATATTGATGGGGAGGGTTTTGTTATAGATTCTATGGTACAAACAACCCTACTTTGGATAATTGGTATCATAGGTTTGATCTAGGGTTCATAAAATTGTAAGTAATTCAGGTAATTAGTGGTTATTTATTGATTCCCGTATTATATTGATTGTTTGTAGACCAAGAACAAGCGGAACGAATTCGGAAAGGCTAAGTTCAAGGTTCTTAGGGTTTCAAGCTTGTTTCGAGGTAGGTGATGGTTGTGATTCTATGATTGTGTGATGTATGTTTGTTCTTGCTTCATTATGATATATGTATGTATATGAATGTTGCATTTTGATCACACTTGTTGTAAATGAGATAGATGAATGTTGGTTACCATGAAATCATGACTTAATTGTATGATCTTGAGGATATACTTGTGATTGTGTTGTGAATGGATTGGTTGCCACGTTCTGGCATAACTAACTTGGATCTATTGCCACGTTCAGGCATAATTGTGGGATTGGTTGCCACGTTCCGGCATAATCATTGGATCGGGTACCACGTTCCGGTATGTTAACTGTTTGGGTTAGGGTTCCATGAGAGGACCAATGACTTGTCATAATTGTGTATCTTGTGAAATGTGAAGTTGTTCATTGTTCATAAATGTTGATAATATTGTATATGTTCGATCTATGCATGTGATTATATTGTTGTGATGACTTATGTATGTTCCACTTAGTAGGATAGCCGTGTGATCCTACTAGTACACTGTGATTGTGTACTGATACTGCACTTGCTCTTATTTTTGTTGAGTACAGGTCATCTTCAAGCGGCTACTGATCTCGCTTAGAAGATGAGTGATTATTCGAATTCAAAGGTGAGTCAATTCTTCCAGGATGCCATGGGTTCTCTTTCGTCTATGTCCATCATTTCCGGACTTAGACTATGTTCTATTAGTTATTAGTATATTAGTTGGGGGTTGCATCCCTTCTTGTTTAGACTCGGTTCATTGTTAGATGTTTTGGTACATTGACTTTCAGGTTCTAAGTTATTTCTTCCGCATTGTTTAGTTCTTGTTAGACTCTTTTTGGACTTTATGGGAACTCCCTATTTATTTCCTTAGCATTTAACTTGCTTCTGTACCTTAAATGTCTTAGTTTTGGTTTAGTTGCTTGGTTTGAGTTGTAGTAATGGTTCTCGCACCGGAGAGTTAGTGTGGGTACCAATTACGACGGTCTGGGTCATGACAAAGTTGGTATCAGAGCCTTGGTTCGTTGATAATGATGTACCAAAATGAGTCTAGTAAAGTCCTGCAGAACAGTACGAGGACGCTTTTACTTTTCTTCGAGAGGCTATAGGACTTTAGGAAATCTCTCTATTTTCTCTTATCTCCTTTAGTGCTATGACTTGATTCGAATTGGTATATGGTGATTCAAATTGGTATCTAACCTTCTTCACTCTTCTGTCCACAGATGGTTAACACTAGGTTCAACGGCGTCAAGCCCATAACTCTCGTCAATGCTCTAGCTGAGGAATCTGCAGCGAGAGGTTGCGGTCAAGGCAGGGGTAAAGGAAAAGCTAGGGTAGAGGCCATGTAAGAGTAGTGCCTGCTGGTAATAGAGCTCCTGTTGAGAATGCTTATGTGAATGAGAACCCACCTACGCATCATGAAGAGTTTAAAGAGGAGAATGTTGATGTTGGGAATGTTGAGGATGTGGGACAAGAAGAAGAGGTGCAGGCTGAGACTACCGATGTTCCTCCCATAGACCCAGTGTTAACTCGATAGATCTTGCCATTCTTGAAAGGGTTGGTTGGTCCTGGAGTGCTTCCTTCTGCTCAAGCAACTCAAGCTCCTACTAATCTTCATGTTGCTAACACTGCACCCAAGGTGGGTGGAACGGGAGGTAACGATGCTTTCTTTCTTCCTTTGTTGTGTTATGTTATGACTGGGAATGAGCATGAAATGTTAACTAAGTTTTTGAAGCTGAAGCCTCATGTGTTTCTTGGTTCTGAGAATGAGGATGCTTATGAGTTCATCTTAGATTTCTACGAGAGGCTTCATAAGTTGGGAATTGTCCATCAGCATGGGGTTGAGTTTGTGTCCTTTCAACTTCAAGGTGAGGCTAAGTAGTGGTGGAGAGCTTATATGGAATGTAGATCTTCAACTTTACCTCCACTTACTTAGACCCAATTTTATACTTTGTTTTTGGAGAAATATGTGCCTAGGACTTTTAGGAATCGCAAGAAGGATGAGTTCATGGCATTGGAGCAAGGTGGTATGATTGTGGCTGCTTATGAGGCCAAGTTCCATGCTTTGTCTAGATATGTTACTCAATTGGTGACTACTTAGGAAGAGAGAATTCAGTTATTTATTAGGGGATTAAATTCTGAGTTGCAGGTATTATCTGTTCATATGACTTCTACGGGAGGAGCTTCAATGAGGTAACATACTATGTTAACAAAGTGGAGGGGGTGAGGTGAGACGGTCAGGCTAAGGTATTGGAAAAAAGGGCCAAGAACTCGGGTAACTTTCAAGGTTCTTATTCCAAGGGGTCCGGAAGGCCAACACTTGCTGCCAAGCCAATTCAATCCGCTATTCCCGCCTCTGTAGGTAGTTACTCGGAAACCCCATCTCATAATTTTCAGGATAGCCAGGGAGTCGCGCCTTCAACAGGTGACAGACCATATTTTGATCGTACTTGTTACAACTATGGAGAACCTAGGTATATGAGGAGAGATTGTCCCAACCCATATGTGTTTGAGTTCAAGCAGCAGCAGACTAGAACAGTGGTACCTGCGGGAAATGGTAATAATGGTCGAGGACATCCATAAGGTGGGCGAGGAGGTAATCAGCGAGGCTGTGAAGGTAGAGGAAATGGTAATGCAAGCAAAGGTAATGTGCAACCAGGCAGGGAAGTGGTTCTTCAAGATGATAGGGCTCAGTGTTATGCCTTTTCGAGCAAGAATGAGGCAGAGGCATCTGACGCGGTGATCACAGGTACTATTCTTATTTGTGACCGGATGGATAATGTGTTATTTGATCCGGGTTCTACTTATCCTTATGTATTTGTGCGATTTGCCTCAAAGTTAGATATGATTTGTGATAAACTTGATTCCCCTATCCATGTTTCTACCCCAGTTGGAGAGTCATCATAGTTACCCATGTCTATCGTGTTTGTCTTCTTTTATTTATGGGTTTTCAAACTTGGGCTGATTTGGTGATTTTGGATATGACTGACTTTGACATAATCTTAGGCCTGACTTGGTTGTCCCTCTATTATGACATACTTAATTGTAATACTAAGTCCGTAACTCTAGAAATTCCAGGAAGGGAAAAACTAGAGTGGGAAGGGGTGTACAAGCCTAAGCGAACTAAGATCATATCCTCCATTTAGGCTAAGAAATTGATAGGACAGGGTTGTTTGGCTTATTTGGCTCATATTAGGGATGTTGAGATTAAGGCTTCATCCATTAAGTCTATTCCTGTGGTGTCAGAATTTAGAGAAGTATTTCCTAATGACTTGTCTGGTATGTCTCCGAATAGAGATATAGATTCCTGCATTGATTTAGAGCTTGACGGCATTACATCTATGGTGTTAAGTGTGACGTGTTTACTGATCATCGTAGTTTGCAGCATGTGTTCACTCAAAAGGATCTGAATTTGAGACAGCGAAAGTGGATGGAGTTACTTAAGGATTATGATATGACCATTCAATACCATCAGGGCAAGACTAATGTGGTGGCAGACGCTTTGAGTCGAAAAACGGTGAGTATGGGTAGTTTAGCTTGCTTGAATGTATCCAAGCGACCTTTGGCAAAAGAAATTCAGACCTTAGAGTCTAAATTCATGCTATTGGGCATCTCAGAACGAGGTGGGGTGTTAGCTAGTATTGAAGTGAGGGCCACGTTCATTGGTAGATCAAGGCCAAACAATTTGAGGATGAGAATTTGGAAGAGCTTAGGAAGAAGACTGCGAATGGTAAGGCACAAGAGACCACTCTTGATGCGGATGATGTGCTCAATTTTAAAGGGAGAATGTGTGTTCCTAGATTAGATGACTTGATTGAGAAATTGTTGGCAGAGTCTCATGGTTCGCGATATTCTATTCATTCGGGTGTGACCAAGATGTATCGAGATTTGAAGCGAATTTATTGGTGGTCGGGCATGAAGAATGATATAGTGGAGTTTGTGACGAAGTGTCAAAATTTTCAACAAGTGAAGTATGAACATCAAAGTTCTGCAGGTTTGCTTCAAAGAATGTCAATTCCGAAATGGAAGTGGGAAATGATAGCCATGGATTTTGTGGTTGGTCTTCCCAAGACTTTGGGGAAGTTTGATTCTATTCAGGTAGTGGTTGATAGAGTGACCAAGTCATCCTATTTTATTCCGGTAAGAATAGATTATAATGTTGAACAATTGGCTCAAGTCTATGTGAAAGAGATAGTGAGGTTGCATGGGGTGCCCCTCTCTATCATCTCAGACCGTGGTACGCAATTCACATCCAAGTTTTGGAGGAAATTGCATGATAAATTGGGCAAACAACTTACTTTTAGTACAACCTTCCATCCGCAGACAGACGGGAAGTCATAGAGGACTATTCAAGTATTAGAAGACATGTTGAGGGCATGTGATTGATTTTGGAAGGCATTGGGATAAGTTCCTACCTTTGTATGAATTCTCCTATAATAATAGTTATCATTCCAGCATAGATATGGCACCTTTTGAGGCACTCGATGGGAGGGGATGTAGATCACCCATATGATGGTTCGAGGCTGGGGATGTGAAACCTTTGGGGGTTGATTTAGTGAAGGATGCTCAAGATAAGGTGAGGAGTATTCAAGCTAAACTTTTAGCAGCCCAGAGTAGACAGAAGAAGTATGCGGATCATAAGGTAAGAGACATGGCGTTTCAAACCGGCAAAAATGTTTTTCTTAAGGTATCACCCATGAAAGGGGTGATGAGATTTGGCAAGAAGGGGAACTAAGTCCGCGATACATTAGTCCATTTGAGGTTCTTAAATGTGTAGGACCGGTAGCGTATAGATTGGCTTTACCTCATAATCTATCGGGTGTTCATCCGGTATTTCATGTGTCCATGTTGAAGAGATATCATGGTGACGGGGATTATATCATTAAATGAGACTCAATTGTGTTATACAAAGACCTCAAATATGAGGAGGAACCGATTCCAATTCTTGATCGGGATGTGCGTAAGTTGAGGACCAAGGAGATTAAGTCCATGAAAGTTCAATGGAAGCATCGTCCAGTTAAGGAAGCTACTTGGGAAACCGAGAGAGACATGCGAGATAACTATCCCCAATTGTTCGTCGATTCAGGTACTACTTCATTCCTTCCTTAGCCTATTTTTTCTAAGTTTTGTCACTCGGGGACGAGTGATGGGTAAATTGGTATCTATTGTAACGACTTGTTCCCATCGTTATAGAAATTCCAACATGGGAAAATTTGAGGCCAGAAAACTTTTTCGTAGTATTTGGATTTTTCCAACCTAGTCAAGATTTGGATGAAATCGGAGTCTTTAAGGTGTAGGGAAATATGGTAACAACTGGGTGAGTTAATTGTGATTTTGATTACATAAGTAGTTAGATAACTCATTAAGGAATCCGTACGACTTTACAGAATTGAATTCGGGCAAGTAGAACTCCCGAAATCGATCTTAGCGTAAAGGGTATTTTTTAGCGTCGTTGGTTAGAGGTGTGTTGTTAAATAGGGATTTTGGAATTCTTTAAATATCTCTCTGTTTCGTGCAACCCGCATTGGCGAGGATTTTGGTCGCTTTGGTGGGGTCGTTGTAGCGGGGTAATGGTCGTTGTGGCGGGCCAGATGCAACTTAAAGTCGTAAATAAACCTCTAAACGACCTTATTTGGCACTTTTCAATTTTTAGAGCTAAGGAATGAACCCCAGGCGACTCCTACTCGTTTTCACCATTCTTGAGGCTAAATTTAAGTTTTTCACTCCCCGGATCCGTTTTCGATTCGCAGAACGTAATAGAATGGGTGAATATTGATGGGAAGGGTTTTGTTATAGATTCTATGGTGGAAACAACCCTAATTTGGATAATTTGGGTCATGGGTTTGATCTAGGGTTCATAGAATTGTTAGTAATTCGAGTAATTAGTGGTTGTTTATTGATTCTCGTAGTTTATTGATTGTTTGTAGAACAAGAACAAGCGGAATGAATCTGGAAAGAGAAGGATCATGTTTCTTAGGGTTTCAAGCTTGTTTCGAGATAGGTGATGGTTGTGATTCTATGATTGTGTGATATATATTTGTTCTTGCTTCATTATGATATATGTATGTATATGAATGATGCATTATTGATCACACTTGTTGTAAATGAGATAGATGAATGTTGGTTACCATAAAATTATGACTTAATTGTATGATCTTGAGGATATACTTGTGATTGTGATTGTGATTGTGTTGTGTTGAATGGATCGGTTGCCACGTTTCGGCATAACTAACTTGGATCAGTTGTCACGTTCCTGCATAATTATGGGATCGGTTGCCACGTTCCGACATAATCATTAGATTGGGTACCACGTTTCGGTATGCTAACTGTTTGGGTTTGGGTTCCAAGAGAGGACCAATAACTTGTCATAATTGTGTATTTTGTGAAATGTGAAGTTGTTTTTAAATGTTGATAATATTGTATATGTTCGATATATGCATGTGATTATATTGTTGTGATGACTTATGTATGTTGCACTTAATGGGATAGCCGTGTGATCCTACCAGTACACTGTGGTTGTGTACTGATACTGCACTTCCTATTATTTTTGGTTGACTACAGGGCATCTTCAAGCAGCTACTGACCTCGCTTAGGAGATTAGTGATCGTTCGAATTCAAGGGTGAGTCAATTCTTCCAGGCTGCCATGGGTTCTCTTTTGTCTATGTCCACCATTTCCAGACTTAGACTATGTTCTATTAGTTATTAGTACATTAGTTGGGGATTGCATCCCTTCTTGTTTAGACTTGGTTCATTGTTAGATGTTTTGGTACATTGGCTTTCAGGTTCTAGGTTATTTCTTTCGCATTGTTTAGTTCTTGTTAGACTTTTGTTGGACTTTATGGGAACTCCCTATTTATTTCCTTAGCATTTAATTTGCTTCCGTAACTTAAATGCCTTAGTTTTGGTTTAGTTGCTTGGTTTGAGTTGTAGTAGTGGTTCTCCCATCGGAGAGTTAGTGTGGGTGTCAATCACGACGGTCTGGGTCTTGACAGTTGTATCACGAATACAATTGATACAACTTATTTGGAAAAAAAACAATTGTATTCATTTTAGGAGGAGAGAGACGAATAAGATCGAGAGAGAGAGAGGCAAGCGAGATCGAAAGAGGGAGGAGAGAGGATGAATACATGTTGTATTCGTTGTATCAAAACTACAGTTGATTCATAATATAAATACAGTTGATAAAATAACAAAAATACAAATATAATTGTTTGAATACAATTGAATTGTATCATATATTGAATATAATTGTATTAACGAACATAATTTGTATCTATGAATACAATTTGTAGCATACATATTGTCATAATACAATTGATACATAATACAAAATACAATTATCAAATTTATGTGGAATATTTTATGAGCTGCAATTGTTTAGACTAGAGAGAGAAGGCGGGGGGGGGGGGGGGGGAGAGGCACAGAGAGAGAGAGGTGCAAGGGATCGAGGGAGAAAAGAGAGAAAGTTGCTATAAAACTCTACACATAACTATAAATTGTAGTAATATTTTAAACTATAATGATTTATTGTAAATACATATCTCATTTTTGCCTTATTGTGTAATTTTTCGTAAATATATTGGGCAAACTGCTAAAAGCCCAAAACTACCAGTTGTGAAATAAAAGGTTGTGCGCGTTCAAACCCGCAAGTACCTCTCACGAAAGTTGGAACACCCCACCACCAAGCTATTGAGACCTTGGTTGTGACTTATGAGCAGTGCCCCTTTCATATTTGTTCTATTTATTATTTTTATAGGTATATCTAGTTCTAAAAAATCAATAAAATAGTATCACAGTGACATTTATTGGATCAACGTAAATCTGTCTCTGCATCTAATGGATATATGTCATATATTCATGCGATTTGTATATAAACATAGAAGGGCCAATATTACCCCGATTCTATTGGATTTGGGGTAAAAACTCTCTTTGCGCACCAATTGAGTTAAAAATGCTTCCATCATTTTCTTTATGGGTAAAAATGCCTTAAAAATCTGTGATAATTTCAACAAATCCTCTCAGGGAACTAATCTAAACAATCATAAGAGATTCTAAGAGAATACAAGGTTTAAAATTAAATAAACACAACTCCTGCCCGGAAGGAAGAGATGTAGAAGTTGTCAGATCAACTTTGTCTTCACCTAAAAAGCAGTATGCCAAGTAGCATAGCAAAAATAATATGAGTACAGGCAACATGTACGGATAAACATTATGATCCAAATCCACTAGATAATATTATGCAAATAGTATGAAAAAGTTAGAGAAACTAGGTACGAATATAAAAAATTGCAAAACTAATTAAAAAAAAGAGTAAACCAATGTGCTAAATGACATTATAGGTGTTTGTTCAACAATAATAATTTATATATTTTTCACCAATAAAGATTGTGGTGGAATAGTAACTACTCCTTCATACTTAATCAAAGCTCTTCGGCTGGAATTCCCTTGGAACAGAGTCATCTTTGTTAGGAAAGATTTTACCCTCAATGTGAAACTTCTTGACACAAATCATAATTTAGTTGGCACTCTAATGCGAACCTGACACCAAGTGGGAAACCAAAAGAAATTAATTTATGTATTCTTCATTCTTGAAATATTAATCTTGCATAGTGATCACACCCTCCTGAAAAAAAAAAATGCCCCTAAAACAGAGAAAGAGAGAAGGGTGGTTTAGGGAAACCCATTAAACATATATACCTGAGGAAAACTAATGCAGAAAAAATTGGAGAAGTGGACTAAGTTTGAAAGCATTTCAATTTAGTGATACACATGTTGCAAATAGATCCAAGTGTTAATTATCAGATCCATCATCTACTACTCCTATTAACAAGAATTAAATTAAACAAGCAATTACTTCAAACCTTGTATGTAACATATGGCTAGTTTTTTCATACTTGGAACAACCAATTTTTCATAAACACACAACCACAAGAAGAAAAAAGGGGCGTCCTGGTTTACTAAAGCTCCCGTTATGCACAGGTTCCGGAGAAGGCTCCTGTCATACTCGGGGAAGGGCCCGACCACAAGGACCTATTGTATGCAGTCTTACCTTGCATTTCTACAAGAGGCTATTTCCAAGGCTTGAACCATGGCCAATTGGACACATAAAAATAACTTTACCAGTTACTTCAAGACTCTCTTTTTTCACAACCACAAGAAGAACAAAATGTAAATAGAGAGTGTGGTGGGGGTGACAGATAGAGAGTAAGCACACATAGTTTCAAGCATATAAACATCATGCAAGAAAACACCATGTGTGCTCACTCTCTTCTGTCACCACTATTTATTACCCCTTTAAAACTTAGTTTTGGATTCAATTGATTGATCGATCTCCAGAAGACATTTTTAAGAAAGAACCCTAGCTTGATGTGGCTATTGTTTCAATAGAAAAGGAACAAATGCTTTTTATTTTATGTTAGGATTTGATGTGTGAGGAATGATAGAGAGTCTTACGGCCTTTAAATAGGAAAAAAAGAACCATTCAATTCCATCACGGAACGAATAAATATGTATCTATATATACTTCCTCCGTTCAACATTAATTGTTCATCATACTATTTTCGAATGTCCAACAATATTTGTCTATTTTAATGAAAACAAGAATAATATTATTTATCATTAATTATAGTGCCTATTACATTTTTTAATACATTGTATTTATTATATTCAAAGGATGATATAGTAAAATTACCCTTCTATTTATAATTTTTTTTTTTAAATGTGCAAACTGTAGACAAATATTGTTGGATCATGGATGGATGGAGTATCTCTTTCTATCTCACTCCTCTATCCCAAATATAGTTATGTTGTAAAGCTTCCCAGGTTGTAAACTTGAAAATGGAGATTAAGTAGCAATTTGAACAGGTTTTTATTGTGAAAATTGAAAAATTATTCTTTTGCGAAAAAATGAAATTTAAAAATTAGAGTGGTGCTACCATAGGGATACAACATTAGAATTGTTTTCAAATTCTTATGAGTCATATAAAATGCAAAAATGAATTTTAAAAATTAAAAGTGTGCTTCCATAGGGATGTTTTTAGATTTTTATGAGTTACTCTATTATAAAATGTAAAAGTGAAAACAACTTTTTGAAGTTGAATTTCCGAAAGTTTATGGCCAATGTCTTTTTAATAATAAATTTTTATTTTTAGATGGATAAGATTTTAAAAAATTATTTTCTTCATTTTAATTTGTAAAGGATAAAAATTATTTACACCTCTCAATTTTCTTTTAAATATCAAACATGTTCCCTCAAAAAAATAAATATATATTCTAGGTATTTATAGATAGTTCTTTTAAGTTTATTAACATCATATATAGAATAATTTTTGTATAAATTTATTACAAAATCTAGTACTAACTTTATCAAGTATGCATGTATATTTATGTTCGATTTATCTCTTATTCTCTATTGACTATACAGATTACAGATAGACCAGTTTTAATTGTTATTAATAATATAATTTTAAACTATAATCTAAAATCTATTTATTAAATACAAATAAATGACCTTTTAGAAATTTGTTATAAAATAGACCTCTATTTTTACCAGCTAGTTCTTCTTAGTACCTGCCTTTCATCAACTTATAAAGCTGATACTCTATTTTTTCACTTGTACAAATAGATACTAATTATTATTATTAGTGAAATTTAATAAATTTATCCAACTCATTTATTTCATTTAATATGTTATTAGCTTATATATTTAATCAATATATTTTACTTTTCATTTTTTTCATACAAAAATTTGACATATAAATTAAAAATTAAAAATATCTAATTTTGAAAAAGTAAACAAAAGTTAAAAATTGATAATGTAAAAGTAAAATAGATATTTTAAAAAGTTAATCAAAAGAAAGAGAGAATATCCATAATACAAAGTTAAAAGAAGATTTTAATTTTGAAAATGAAAATATAACTGATTTTCACATATTTATAAGTGATCATAAAAGATTGTTTCTGCAGAAAAAAGGGCACGAATAGACATATGAAAGAGAAAATTAAAGCAAGAGAGAAAGAGGCGATAAATGTTTTCCCTTCCCAAGAAACTCTTAACTAACTTAGCAGAGACCGTAAATTCAAACTACTCTTTGTCGATGTTCTTGTAATTCTAAAATAAATTTTTCAGAGTATTTTGTTACTAAATTTCTCTGAAAAGAAGTGTTTTTTTCTTTTTAGGGAGAAACAGTTTCTTTAGTTTCTGCTATTTCCATTTTTATTTGTCTGTTTTTAAAAGTTAATTTCACTAATTTTTAAAATTAAATTAAATTATATTTTGATTATAAATTACAATTTTTTGCATATCAATATGATGAAAAAATATATTATAAAATATTAGTCAAAACTTTTATAATTTGACTCTAAAAAAAGACAATAACAATTAAATGTGGACGAATGTATTATTTGTCTTTCTTCTTTTTCTTTTGTGCATGAACCTTATTGGCCTAGTATGAAAAGACGAGGTCCCTCATTGATGACAAGAGGATTACATGCACAAGAAGTGCCTTTTGAAGTCTGACCCCATGAGACAAATGTATTGTCAATTGTGCGAGGATTACATTTATATAAGCATAATGTGCTACTCCCTCCATTTTAAATTAATTAAATTGTTGAGGTGTTTCACTTTTACATCTTTTAAGAAAAGAAGATTAAGACACAAATCAAATATAATATTCCATTTTTATCCTTATTAATTATTGTTAAATTTATGATTAAAGTAACTAAACATTAATTAATAACTGATTCCAATACTTTCTAATGAAGGGTAAAATTGAAAGAACATTCTAAAAATAGTCTTGAAAATTGAACAACTAAGTTCATTTGAAAAATAAAAAATGGCTCAACAATTCAATTAATTTGATTTGGAGGAAATATTTAACTTGGCTTCACTTTAATGTTTTACATCTAAACTGATTGTCACATTCTATAATTTTTTGGTTCTTCTTCCGTTTAAATTTGTTTGTCTTATTTTAAAAAAAATTCATATATTTAAAAATTACATAAAAAAATATTATAAATTATGATAATTGACAAGTTAAAATATTTAATATATATATATATATATATAATTAATTCATTTGTGTCACATAAAATGTGACAAAGAAGTAACATGTACTCCATCTGTTCAACAATAGTTGTTGATTATACTATTTTGGGATGTTTAACAATATTTTTCCACTTTATGAAATCAAAGGATAATTTTACACTTAGTTCCTAATTTGCTCTTATCATTAATTATAGTCATTTATTTATGATAAAAAATCACCCCACACATCTATTTAAGGGTTAATATTACATCCTTTATGGTTACTTTTTTTTTTTACTACTATTTATAAAATTTTAATTACAAGTATTAATATATCAGTTTTAATTTATAAATTAATTAATTATATTTTATTAATTAATTTATATAATGTTAATAGGTGAGAAAAAGAGAAAATTATGAGAGAGAATAAGTTAATAATTATCAATTACACATCTCAAGGAATTTCCTTTAACTTATCACACACCACACCCCACTTTCTCTTTCCACCCACGGTTACTCTCTCTCTTTCAACTTTTCAATTGTTTTTCTTCTCCATTCAAACCAAAATTGCCGCAAATCTTGTATACACTGCCAAGAATAAAAAATTGCCACAAATCTTGTACACAATGTTAAGAAAAAAATAATTGGTTCACATACAAACATGCCGAAGGACTAAAAAATTCATCATGTGCCTAGAAAGAGTCCGAATTTTATAGAGGATGTATTTAATCTTGAAATAGAGCATTCAAGTTTTAATATTTTAACTCAAACTCCATCGCTCAAGATGGATGCAACTCCGGTAAAGAAGAGTGTTACCCCTCTTCAGTGGCGGAGTCAGAATTTTCAATAAGGGGTTCAAAATCTATAGAAATAGACAGGCGAAGTAGTCGAAGGGGTTCTACATCTATTTTATATACATAAAAAAATATTTTAATCATGTATAAAATAAGATAATATTTCGCTGAAGGGGGTTCGGATACCCCGGTGGCTCCGCCCCTACCCCTCTTAGAAAAAACAAAACCTAGCGAAGGAGAAGAAATAAGAATCAAAGAAAATATTCACCTCCAAATCGTAAGAGGCAAAAAAGGAAAAGAAAATGATGGAACCTCCGTTATGGTAGTATTCAAACTCCGATCCAGATTTTGTAAGCCAATTTTTTTCTATAAAGAACTATTTTTTGTATAAATCTTGTATGAATCAGTGTTTACTATCGGTATGAAATGTATATAGATATTGACAAAAACTTGTATGCATTTGGTATACTATTTAAATAACAAAATATAATTGCTAGTTACAATTGTTTTGAAATTGATATTCTTTTGGTATAACCAATGTTTACTTTTGGTATGAAACTGATATAATATTATGTAGAAATTGGTATATTGTTATATAAACAATCTCATTTACTACTATGCGTTATTCATATTGATAAGAAACATTCCATCACAGTATGAAACGAAAACGAATATGAAACAAAAAAATCGTGAGATAAGACAGCGGCGCTACCAATTTTAATCAATGATAGAGAAAGAGACGAATATTGATTAAAAAAAAAGAAATCGGTTTTGATAGAGAATTAACCGGTGAGAGAAAAAACAATAATTGATTTGAGCTAAACAAAGAAAACATATATTCTTTTTGTTATGACTCTCATGAATTTATTAGTCTTATGTTTTTCAATTATAAAATTTTGTATTTATTTATTACATTTTTCAAGTCATTGTATTTATTATATTCAAATTGTGATATATTAAAATTACCCTTCTATTTATAGTTTTTTTAAGAAGTGTGCAAAATCAATAATGGACAACTATGTTAGACATAAGGAGTATTATTTAATTTGAAAACTATGTAAAAAGTATTTTAAATCTCACTAATTGACAACATTTGATTGACTCTTGAAATTCTATTTCTGCTACATATATTGGGAAAAGGAAGTAACATGTATTATTTATAAATTACATAAAAGTACTATTAATTACAATAATTAACAACTTAAAATATTTAAAAATCATATTAAAATTTAATTGACACTCTAAAAATTTTCTGTGTCACATAAAGTGAAATAAAAAATAACAGATATTTGGCCCGTACCAGCACATGCACTTGTGTCTAGTATATATATAAGTTAGTGAAAGATTATCTACTTTTTATCTTTTAAAAATAGATTTTAATTAAACAAAATTATGATTCAATTTTCCCCTAATATTTAAGAGTTTTAGTCGATAAAGTTTGTGCATTAAACCTTTTCTTATTTGAACGTGTATAAAGTGTTAATATTATATACTACTTTACATGTAACATAAAATTTACAGAAGACAAGTAATACCAAAAATAAAACCATTCACACTTCATAGAGTAAGTAAAAACGTAGTCATTACTTGTTGCGATTGGAATTATCCTTTGTCATGGAATTATGACCGATTAGTTCTATTTAAGTTATGTATCTTTAATAAAAATGAAAGAAAAATATGGAAGACCAAATAGAAAATTATAAGAAAGAGTCGATTATATCTGTCGTGTCAACACATTTATATTTTTCTATTCTTAATTATAAAACAAAAAAAAATTGTCATAAAATAAAAGTAAAAGAAAAAAAGAAAAAAAAAGAAAGACTTTTTGAGAAAAACATGTTTCATTCATTATATTGATATACAATAATATGTCCATTATCCTTCAACCAAACATTCATCTTATAAAATGTACGGAGTACTAGATATAAATGTATGTGCTAGCACACGCCTAATATGTTATTTTTTGTCTTATTTTATGTGACATAGATAAAATTTAAAGAGTCAATTAAATTTTAATATGATTTTTAAATATTTTAAGTTGTTAATTATTGTAATTTTTACGTAATTTTTAAATAATATATATTACTTTCCTTGTCCCAATATATGTAGCACAAATAGAATTTCAAGAGTCAAGATGTTGTTAATTATTGAGATTTACAATATTTTTTACGTAGTTTTCAAATTAAATAATACATGTTACTTCTCTTGTCCATTTTATGTGACACGAATATATTAATTTTAGTTGTCAATTATCATGATTTATAATATTTTTTATGCAATTTTTAAATATATAGAAAAATAAGACAAACAAATTAAAACGGAGAAAAAAATAGGCAAATATATATATGTAAGTGTGGAACCACACAAGTGAAACAGGCAGACCGCCACATGTGTGGTTATCCACACTTATATATAGGAGTAGATTTTTTTGTCTCACTTTATGTGACATAGATAAAATTTAGAGAGTCAATTACATTTTGATATGATTTATAAATATTTTAAGTTGTTAATTATTGTAATTTTTAAATAATATATGTTACATTCCTTGTCCCAATATATGTAGTACAAATAGAATTTCAAGAGTCAATATGTTGTTAATTATTGAGATTTACAATACTTTTTACGTAGTTTTCAAATTAAATAATACATGTTACTTCTTTTGTCTCATTTTATGTGACACATATATATTAATTTTAGTTGTCAATTATCATGATTTATAGTATTTTTTATGCGATTTTTAAATATATAAAAAATTAAAAAAATAAGACAAACAAATTAAAACGGAAAAAAATATTAAATATATATGTAAGTGTGGAACCACGCAGGTGAAGCAAACATGTTGACCTCCATCTATGTGGTTATCCACACTTATATATAAGTAGTAGAAGTAGATATACTTCCTCTGTCGGTATTTCTATTTATACGTCGTTATTATTAAAAATATATATTTTTTAATATTTGTCATCACAAAATCAATACATGAATAATATTTTTTATTATTGTGCTCTTGAGAATTTTTAACTTTGAAAGTATGAAATTGACCAACATAAAAAACTAAATGATTAATTCATATTTATTGATTAATTTAATTAATCGAAAAAACTAATTTATGTTCATTTATTCAAAATTTTAAAAAATCACTAAATAAAAATAGAACATAAACTTGTCTAATTTTTCAAGGAACCTAAAATTATATAAATAGGAACAGAGTGAATACCAAAATATAAATACACACTCTAATAAATATTTGGAAATTTTTTTTTGGCCAGAGTAATATTTTACCTTTTTGAACATTTTTACCTTTTTAATTTTAATACTTTCTAATTAAAAATGGAAAAAAAATTAATATATTTTAAAATAAAAAAAATATTATACAATTTTTAAATTTCTAACTAAATTCTGATCAAATTTTCTGATAATTTAACATTACCCTAAATATATTCTTGTCGAGGGAAGGCGTTACTAAATTCGAGAAGGGGAATAAAAACAGACGGTTGAGTTTTAGAGAAGATGTCCACATGAGGAAAGTTAGCACCTACTAAATGCCAAAACATCCAGTCAAATGGGACTGCTCTGCTCTGATAAGAAAGTTGTGGCTAGGTTTCATCCACCAAAACATATACTCCACTCTTATAGCATAAATAATTTTTGAACAAAAGAAATTCTAATGATATCATAAAAAAAAATAATAAAATAAATAAATAAATATATATATTCTTATAATATCACTGATTAATAAGTAATTTCTAAACAAGAAATCTTAATGATACGATAATAATATATATATATACTCTTATAGTATCATTGACTAATGAATAGTTTCTAAACAAGAAACCTTAATAATACCACAACAATATACATATACTCTTACTAATGAGTAATTTCTAAACAATAAACCTTAATGATACTAGTATATATATATATATATATATATACTGATTTAGTATCAGTTAAGCAAAATTATCAGTCTTAATGATACCAATACAGTATATGTTACTGATTTAGTATCAGTTAAGCAAAAATTATCAACCTTAATGAATATGGGGTATGAGTTGTAATTTTTTTTTTTGAGAGAATGAATATTTCTTGAATTACTTTGGATTGAGGTATAACATGTAATTATTTTGAGTTTTATTGCTCATTTATGTAGTTTGTCCTATTTCTTATGCAATGTTGGTTTGATGCATTAACAATAACATACATTGCATAAAAATATTTATTTATAAAAGTATCCTTTATAATTATGGTGGAAAAGATATAACTATGTATAATTGAGATTTTAATATGCTAATGCATGTGTTAAATCCCAATGCATTACTAATATCTAGAAATTCATGATATTAGTAGTAATACACTTTTCAATACACAATAGATTAAAAAGACATAAGTTATACGTAGAATAAAAAAATATACCAAACAAAATACTAATAGTATAGAAATTTATGCATGCATTATTTTTGCTAATACATCTCAAAAGAATTTCTTAAGAAATATATTAAGAAATGTGCCTGGAAGCACGTTTCATCCACATTTGTTATAAAAAAAAGAAGATATCTCCATTATATTTGATTATTTGTTGCCGAAAGTGAAAGAAGATGATAGGATGAGAACATGCTACACCAATTAGAAAATTCCATTATTCCATCTTTTTATCTATACAAACATGCAATTTTATCATTTCTCAATGCCCCATGCAATCTGACATTATCTTCACTATTTATTTTTATTAATCATAAATTTCTAATCCTTAATAAGTGTACGTAGGGAATAAAAACTATGCATATTGGAAATGACACAAAGGCGGCATAATAGAAGAGATAGGGTTTAGATTATACACCTTTACTTATGTGAGCATATTTTGGAACTAGGAGGAGTATGAATTTAGAATCATTTTGACTAGATAAGAAGAAATTAAAGAATGCAGGATGGAAATTACAGTTGTATAATAATTAAGGACTAGACAATTCGATCCAATTAAAGTGAGATTCATCTTTTAATTCCAATATTGTAGAAGAGTAAAGAAACGTCTTACATAACACAAATAGTATATAGGATAAGATTCTTGATTCTACAAAAAAAGATTCAGCGTGTCTTAAATTACCTGCCAATGCTGTTAGAGATCATGAGGAACCAACGAGATGCTTATCATCATTGCCTCACCATGTGGGTGCCATTCTACAATGTCTATGTTTTCTACCACTTTTACTCATTTGTTATCCATTTCTTTCATCCAAGGGTCAAAAATATATGTGTTATTAATAGTTTGATACAAAAATATAATGTTGTTATAACTTAATAGGTCAAAGATATCGTATTTCTAATAAATTTAAACTATAGTTCAAATATTTCTTAATCTATTTTATGGGTCAGGGCCAAAAAGGTTTATACGAGATCCTAACAGGTCATGACATGCTCAATTATCTCTTAATTGTTATCTCTTGTATTCAGATTAGCAAACCAGGAATAATAAAAGATGAAAAGAAAAACAAAGAACTATCTGAGTCCACAGAACCCACTGTGTGTCCTTAAGAAATTTAATCCCCTCAAGTACCCGAGGTTGCAGATTAATTCCTCCCAAGATAAAATGGATTAACCATTAAAGATGTAACGGTACCTCAAACTTCAATAATTTCAACGAACTCAAAATGACAACAATGAATCACACACACAGACACGATCGATCGATTTTGTTTTGTAAGAAATGTATGCAAGAGAAGGAAAGAATTCGATGCAGAAAAATGAGAGAAAGTCTCTTTATTTGTAGCCAACAAAGAACTATCCGAGTCCACAGAATCCACTATGTGTCCTTAAGAAATTTAATCCCCTCAAGTACCCGAGGTTGCAAATTAATTCCTCCCAAGATAAAACGGATTAACCATTAAAGAAGTAGTTGTACCTCAAACTTCAATAATTTCAACGAACTCAAAATTACAACAATGAATCACACACACAGACATGATCGATCGATTTTATTTTGTAAGAAATGTATGCAAGAGAAGGGAAGAATTCAATGCAGAAAAATGAGAGAAAGTCTCTCTATTTATAGCCAACAAAGGGTAAAGGTCCCAACTCTTTGGAAAGAAGACAACCTTTCAGAAAGGTCAAAACACTTTGGAAAAGTTACAACCTTTCAACTGGTCACAACCCTTTAGAAAGGACACAACCTTTTATAAAGGTTACAACCCTTTGGCATAGTCACAACCCTTCAATAAAGTCACAACACTTCATTTCCTGTTCACACCTTTAAAACCCAACAATACCCCACATAAATAGGGAATGACTATTGTTAAAACATATGCATGAAAAACTGTGTGATTTGTAAGTAAAGATTGATAGCATCTGGATAAGTGGGTTTGCCTTTGAACTTTCCATAGTGAACATATATCAGATATACTCGATCAATCGATAGATTTGATATCTTTGAACCGTCGAGCTTTGGTGTATACCTAGACAACATAGTCACACAATCAACCCTTGAACTGTTTTTGGTTCTCATTGTTTTGTTCGTTTCAACCATGAACACGTCTTGGTTTATAAGTGCGTAGAGAACTGGCCTTACGGATTATCCTTGAAGCGGCTTACACTTCACACTTACATAGGTGATTTTTAAATGTGTTATCTCATATATACACTATTTGATATACCCTGTATCAAACTTAGAAACCATTAAAATTTCCTAATGCCTTTATCCTTGTTACTGAACATTGTCTTATCATGAGAATGGACCATAATTTTTTTTTTGACAATGTTGAACCGTCATCAATGACTTTATTTGCCCTCCTTGAACCTAGATCTTGGGATCTCCAGTCTTCTAGGTAGAGTTACCACCACAATGACTTGTTCTCGGCCATAGTCTCATTCCCTTGGATAATCTATCAACTTCCTTTCTAGTTGGGCCTTTTATAAGTGGGTCTGTCACATTATCCTTTGACTTTACATAGTCAATTATGATGACTCCACTAGAGAGTAGTTTTCTAACGATATTATGTCTACGTCATATATGACAATACTTTCTGTTATACATCATGGTCCATGCCTTACCTATTGCAAATTTAACTCTCACAGTGTATGCATACTGGAGCTAAAAGGTTTGGGCCAAAAATCTTTCAAGAAATTTTGGAGTCATTCAACTTCTTCACCGGCCTTATCTAGAGTGATAAACTTAGATTTCATAGTAGAGCGAGCGATACATTTCTGTTTGGAAGATTTTCAAGAGACTGCTCCTCTACCAAGAGTAAATACATATCCACTCGTGGATTTTACTTCATTTGACCTGGTGATTCAATTTGCACCACTATATTCTTTCAATACTGTTGAATATTAGTTATAATGCAAAATAATAGTTTTTAAGTATGTTTTAAATACTCCAAAACTTTTTTCATTGTCATCCAATGAGTTTGATTGAGATTACTTGTGAACCGACTCAGTTTACTAATAACACATGCTATATCTGATCGCGTACACTTCATGATATATATCATATTTCTCAATACTCTAGCATAATCCAATTGTGAGTCACGTTTGCTTTCATCTTTTGAAGTACAAAGTTCATATTTATTGGAGTCTTGACAATATTGAAATCTAAATACTTGAACTTGTCAAGTACCTTTTCCATCACATCAGTAACTTCAATGTCTTTCATATCGAAGTTACTTTCTAGCATATGCTTAGTAACATTTATGTCAGAAATGTCTCTTTTGATGACCAACATGTCATCAACATAAAAACAAATAATGACCTTGTGATTTGGAGTCATGTCTTTAATATAACAATATTTATCACATTCATTAATGTTGAATTCATTTGCCAACATAGTTTGGTCAAATTTCGCATATCATTATTTGAGCGCTTGTTTTTAGTCCACAAAGTGTCTTAACAAGTTTACAAACTTTCTTTTCTTTACCAGGAACCACAAAACCCTCGGGTTGTTCTATGTAAATATATTCCTCCAATTCTTCATTTAAAAAAAAAATATTTTCACATCCATTTTGACGAATTTGAAGGCGATATACTGTAACTAGCGCAATTAACATCTGAATTGATGTAATCCTAGTTAGTTGCTATTATGTGCCAAACAAGGCTTTCTTATTGTCTAAAGCCTATGACAACAAGTCTTGCTTTGTCGTTTCCAATAGTTTCATCAACTTTCTTTTCCTTTTGTAGATCCACTTTGAACCAAAGGTTTATTTCTTGGAGGAAGATCAACCAACTCTCAAGTGTGGTTGCTCAAGATTGAATCTATCCTACTATTGACAACCTATTTCCAAATAGGATGAGTCCAAAGAAGACATATCTTCTTCGACTATATGGACTCATTTTCAAGAAGAAATGTTACAAAATCAAACCCGGAAGAAGTAATTTGTCCATTGACATTTACTACGCCTCTGAATCTCGTTATTAAGCACATTCTCCTTTGGTTCTTTCCAAGGTCATTTAGACCCTTCACTTGACTATCCGACTGTTCGGACTTATGAGCCATAAATCGACATGCTTTACTATTTGTAGCCTATCCAATGAGCATACAATCCAAAGTCTTAGGTCCTATTTTGACCCGTTTGGGAATAGTTCCCTCATTTTCATTTCTCATATGAAATAGATTGTATTGGAAATTGTTTGATCACTATCTTTCAAGAGTTATTGCTTGTATAAACTTCAAGGGACGACAAACAATTCTCTATCAGGATACAACAAAGCCTGAACAAACACAACTTTCTGTTGTTCCCTTTCTTAACAAATAAAAGTTTTTCTTTTATTTGTTACTCCCTTTACTAACAAACAAAACTTTTTGTTTCTCTCTTTCTGAACAGACAAAGTTTTTGTTGTTCTCTTTTGCTATAATGATAGCACCCCTCACAAATTTTGTGGTAAACTTGAACTTATAAATAGGACATTCAACATTTCCTTCAAAGTTCGGTTTTTTTCTGTCAACAATTTCATTAGATTGAAGTGAGAATGTGCAGTAATTTGATGGATGATTCCATTTTTCAAATATATTTCTGCAAAAGAAGATTCATATTCTCCCCATCTACCACTTCTAATTATCCAACTGATTTTCAACTTCAGTCTTATATTGCCTATATGTTTCTTTTGTTTTTTCCTTACCATTCAGGAAATAAACATAACAATATCTAATGCAATTGTTAATAAAATTTATGAAACACTTTTTCCCACCACGAGATAGTGTTGACTTCATATCACAAATGTCAGTGTAAATCAATTCTAAGGTATTAAAATTCCTTTCAACAACACATACTTGACATTTTGATTTATTGCACTAGAAGTTAGGCAAAACTTCTAAGTTGATCAGTTTTTGCAAGGTTTTGTCACAAACAATTTGATTCAAGCAAGTAAGAAAAAACAGAAATACTAAGTTTGAAAAGACCTTCTGTGAGGTAACTTTTTCCCACAAATATTTTGTTCTTTACTTTTTATAACTTTCTCAAATATAGACATTGTTTTTGGAGTCAACACCTTGCCATATGTCCTTTTCAGAAGGATCTTTCCATAACATTCAATTTGTTATAGAATTACCCATGACCATAGTCTCATCGGTCCAATAAGGGCAATATGACCCAAATGTTTGTTTTATAACACAAACATAACAGATCACTTTTCACCAATGCTCATGTCTATACAAAAAAAATTATTTTAATAGACATATCTTTTCATGAAAAATCACAATATTTTAAGTGAAAATTTTTCATCAAAGAATACAATTCTTTTGAACAAGTAATATAATATTGTGGTTTTATACTTGTTATATCATATACTAGTAAAGAGAGACTCAACGACCACAATGTCAAATATACTCCAAGAATTTTGTGGGACTAACATAATACAAGAATGTCATTAAATTTCATATCTTGTACTTTAAAATTTAAATTGGATAGTAAGTCTAATTTTGTCTTTATCACAAGTAAAGAACCCCCCACATTTTAAATCTGTTCTCAAAAATATTTTCAAGTATTTGAAATTATTTTCCACATATTTTTTCCCATGCTTTCATATTGTGTACCATCAAAATACACATTGGCAACACGAAGCTTTCTTTTGGTGATTTAATCCATATAAACACCCACTGCAGGCACAAAAATCACTAATTTTATGTCACTAGTGTTTTTTTTTCTTTTTTATCACAATTATACAGACCACTTAGTATTTAGAATACTAACAATAAAGATTCAATCTTTATACAACTTGTTTCTAGTTTAACGATGAAGTTTGTATATTCTTCTAATCATTAATCGAATGAACCTTCAATTCTGATGAAGTTTTTATATTCTTCGAACAAGTTTCACATTCAGACATAGTAGTAAATCAAAAAGGTTTTAATCTCCAAAAATCTCAAATACAACATTGTTTCTCGCTAACGATGAAGATTTATATTTTTCAAATCATTTAGCCTTGATAATCCTGACGAAGATTTTGTACTCTTCAAGTCAGAATATTCATTCAAACAAAGTATTTAACAAATTGGTGAAGTTTTTATATTCTTCAAACCAATGCACAATCTGATTTATTTGTGACGTTCTTATATTCTTCAAACCAAAGAAGTAAAAAATCAGAGGATTTTAGTCTCCAAAAGTCAGACACAATCAAATTTCACATGGAGTAGAAAACTACAAAAGTTTTTTTTTCCCTCCAAACAGAATACATATTAATAGTAATAAATATATATTCTGAGATCATCACATAATGACCATCTATCCTAAAATTTATGAAATATATCTCATAACTTATAAAGGATAGAAAAATAATAATAATCAAGGGAAATAAAAATAAAACCTAATTTACCCCCATTGAATCATATTCTATTTGTCAGCAGTGATTCCATGTAACTCACTTTTCTTGCTAATTTTTTCTTTCTTTCCCAGTTTCCGTCATATTCCAATTTTCCTCAGAAGACATTGAATTTCAACGAGAAACTAAACTCATGTTCAAATATTGTTAGGAGGCAACATCTATTCGTTTACTTCTTCTCATAGTTATATAAAACCAAGAATATAGAGAGAAAAAAATTAAAGTGCATATCTTAACCTTTATGCACAAAATAACTTCTCTTATTGAAAAGAAGACCGAAGGGGTGCAATGCTTCAATGCACTTGGGAAAAAAATAAAAATAATCTTACCCATCCAAGCAAACCTTACTACAAAAAATATACTCAAATATATTAAAGTAGTACTAATTCATCCCAAAACTCTTTTATCATATGATAAAATAATTCTCTTTTTCTTCTTTTTCTTTCCAACAAAAAGAACACATAAAATAAAAGTAATTTCCATACCACAGAAAATACCATCAATATTAAATTTCTTAAGCTTGTTATCTCCTGTATTCAGATTAGCAAACTAGAAATAATAAAAGATGAAAAGAAAAACAAAGAACTATCCGAGTCCACAAAATCCACTGGTCCTTAAGAAATTCAATTCCCTCAAGTACCCGAGGTTGCAGATCAATTCCTCCCAAGACAAAATGGATTAACCATTAAAGAAGTAGCGGTACCTCAAACTTCAATAATTTCAACGAACTCAAAATGGCAGCAACGAATCACACACAAAGACACGATCGATCGATTTTGTTTTGTAAGAAATGTATGCAAGGGAAGGGAAGAATTCGATACAGAAAATTGAGAGAAATTCTCTCTATTTATAGCCAACAAAGGGTAAAGGTCACAACTCTTTGGAAAAAAAACAACCTTTCAGAAAGGTCACAACACTTTGGAAAAGGCACAACCTTTCAACCAGTCACAACCCTTTAGAAAGGACACAACCTTTCATAAAGGTCACAACCCTTCGGCATAGTCACAACCTTTCAAGAGAGGTACAACACTTCATTTCCTGTTCACACCTTTAAAACCCAACATTAATTTGGCTATGCTAGTTTCTTTAATCAACTTATCTATGTTAAGCTCTTTAATCGTTGATATAGCTCGTTATTCTTTTCTATATCTAGCTACTGACTATCAAAACTGTCATTGTTCACACACCATATGTGTATTGGTGGATTTTTCATGGTTCGTGTTGCTGCATATATAACTATTTTTATGGTAAGAAATTATGATCGAACTACTCGATACAACGATTTATTAGATCGTTCCCTTAGGCATCGAAATGCAATCATATCCCATTCTTAATATTAATTTTTATATTCATAAAGATACCATGAGCGCTTTAGGGCGTCCTCAAGATATTTTTTTTATATATCACTATACAATCAAAATATGTTTTTATTCAACGGATACAAAATTGGACATACTTCACTATCATAATTAGTGAAGTATTTGGAGAAATTACATAATTAAACATATTTCACTATCATATATACTATTATTACAAATACTTTCAAAGTATTACATATCTTATTACAATTAAGATTCTTCAACCATATATTGAGGAAGACACTTAGATACATGTATATTTCTACCAGATACACTAAAATAAGGAGAGAGGCGAGTGAGAAAAGGAGGGAGGCGAGCGAGATTTGTTATGAATCTCATATGCATGCATATCACACTAGATACACATATTTGTGTGTATATGGTGTGATTAACATGTATCTTGGGTACAAGATACATAGGAGAGTGTCAAGTGAAATAGGATAGAGGCGAGCGAGATTTGTTATGTATCCAAAATCATGTGAATCCACTTGTATACAATATATCTAGAACAAATTACACATAATTGTGACCCTGTGTATCCCGAGATACATGTATCTGAACGTATCTAGATGCACCAAAGATACATAATATTTTAAACTAGAGTGTATCTAAGTAATAAGCACCAAAACTAGTGAGATTCATGTAAATTTCCCAACAAAATACTCATGCTTTAACACTTAGTACAACAACAAGCACCAATTTAACTTGGGGGGTGGTGATTTAGTGGTAGTGGGTGGCAAGGTTGCTTTGTTGCTTATTCCATCAGGAATGATTAATTTCTTGGTACATCACATTCATGCATTTACAATTCACATGGCAGTATTGATACTTTTGAAAGGTGTATAATTTGCTCATAGTTCTTGTTTGATATTGGATAAAGTAAATCTTGATTTTCATTTTTCTTGTCATAATATGGAAGAAGGGGTGAATATCAAGTATTAGCCTAGGATCATGTCTTATTAGGACTATTCTGGATGTACAATTCAATTTTGATAGAAATATTCTATTTCAGTTTTAAAATGCAGTCATATGTTTCGGGCAGTGTAAGTGATCAAAGGTACTAACTCATATCACGGGAGAAAACTTTGTGAAGAGTTCTAATATTACTATTAATGAGTGACTCTGTGATTTCTTATGGGCCTATGTACCCTAGGTAATTCAGTTTTATGATTCCTCATTATTTGTGTATCACCTTTTTTTCTCTAGGTGTTCATTTTGTCTGGACTTTTAGTTTAATATTTTTATTCAGCAAAGACGATTAATGGCAATAACTTATTAAATTCATCGTTTGGGCTCATAATAAATTAAAAGTTGCTCTTGTTACTCTGCCTAGAACCTTGAACATTATACAACGATGTGTTGTAGGAATAACCCATTACCTTATGGGTGAAAATGCCACAACATGAGCATTCTTCCTAGCAAGAAGTATTGCAGTAGGATAATGGTTAGGAGGATTTGAAAAATATTATGGCATTATGAGTTTCAATGTTTAGTTAATTACTTTTTAAAAAACCCTATTCTTATTTCTTTTCTTATAAAATCACTTAAACTAACAAATATGTAGGATATATATATATATATGCCTATAGGCTATAGCGAATGTTTACATAATCATGTAGTTATTTATAAAATTTTAAACTAATATAATTTATTTATGTATAATAGATTATAATTATAACGATCTGATCCGTCGTTACTAAAGGTATCTCGTGCAGAGTCTTAAAAATTTAAAAGTGTAGTATAAGAATGTTTTCAAAATTTGAGCGCAGGATGATTTGTAGCAAAAAAATTGATTTCTTGGCTAAACTGACGTCAACCTGTCATAGTGGGAGGTTCCCGCTATGACAGTGCCGTTGTAGCGGTCTAAGAGTCATTATAATGGGACGTCAAATTTCAACAACCTAATCAATGCACCATTTTTTTAATTTCTTCCCAATTTTAAATGGAGATAATAAACGAGGGCTGCTTTATAAATCCTCCAAAGACACCCGGGGTAAGGGATCAATAAGGGAGGGAGAATTACCACACAAGGAAGGTGAAAGTCTAAGAATGTTCATATGCTCTCTCATCAAATGATTGCTTCTATGGAGTCAAAATCTTGGACAAGGTTCATTCGATATTGCTTGGCACTTTAGTAGGCTGGATTTCTTTTAAATTGACTAGTTAGACTTGCTTTTACCATATTATATCTTGTAAATTTTAAGAGATGACATGTAAGACCATCGGGTATAGAGTTTGGATTGTTAGAGATTGTTGTTATAGACTATTAGGGTGGAGATGAAGTAAAGATTGTGGCTGATTCTCTTGTTCTTGATTTGCCTTGAATTTCTTGTTAGGAGGGTAGTATGTTTCCGTTTATGAGCGTATGCATGTCTACGACTTGTAGTATCATTGTACAATACATGGTAAGGAATACGTAGGAAGCATATGTAATGACATCATGTTGGTAATGAATACAATGAACTTGTTATGTGACTTGTGGTGTCAAGTGTTATTGTTGATGTTTGTGATTGTGCATGATTGCCTATGTTTATTGATTGGCTCGGTAACACTCCTAGTACACGATATTTCCACTGTCGGTATATATTAACGGTGTGCTAAGATACCACGCTTGATATGGGGATACCCATATATGATTGGCTCAGGTACCACACTGGTCACTAACTAAGGATGTCTCGGAACTCGGATACCACGTCTTTACACTAACGGTTTGGTTTGACTTCCATGAGAGGACCAAATATATGTTTATGGTTCCATGAATGAACCTGGTATTTCTACATATTATACTTGTTGCATGTTGGATCCCCGAGTTGTCGGGGTTCCTTGAAATGTGAGTTGTCTCAGATCTAATTTGTATGTGACCATGTGGGACATGGATCATACATGTTACTGTAAGTTAGGGTTAGGACCGGAAGTCCAGGCTATGTGTTACTACTGGTCGTTAAGGCATGTTATTTGTTTATTGGCATCTAAATTCTTAGGGGTTATTCTCCATAATTGTTTGACTATTGGGTTGAATTTATGAGGACTCAATTCTTTAGTTATCTAAAATGCATTTCTATTGGTCATGATGAACTTGATTTTGTACTAGGTTCTAGGTTTAGTTTGCTAAGGATGAGTTGGTCTAAGACGTCAATTTCCTTTACTGTTCTAAAAATGGCCAGAGAGTTGACATGAGTTCTATAAAAGATAACAACTTAATTGATAGGGCTAGGGATGACTTGGTATTCATGGATATTAATATGGTAGAAGCGCTAGACTACGATTGTTATTATTGTATCATCACAGGTAGGCTTAGAAAGCCTTAAGGTGACATAATTAAGGTGCTTAGTCATGTTATTTACCTAAGAAGGGTATGAGTATGTGAATAGAGAAGTGGGGTGGTGTAACTTCATAATTAAGGTGCTTAGTCATGTTATTTACCTAAGAAGGGTATGAGTATGTGAATAGAGAAGTCGGGTGGTGTAACTTCGATATTGCATGACTTTTCTAATTGTCTACATTATATCATGTGGTAGGTTCTGATCGACCGATAATGCCTACCAATACGTGTTGTTTGTACTGATACTATTCTTGTTATGCCACTTGACATAGTCTAGTTGTAGGATCAATGATGTTTCATAGGTGAAGATGATGATGATCTCCGACATCTTTCAGTTTTAATTTCCTCCCTTATAGTGGGAGTTATGTCGCATTTAAAGATTATTATTTTTATTAAAGATTAATGTTTTCATGAAAGTTTTCAATATTGAAGAGGTTTCCTTGTTTCATTTATTTTCCACATGTTTTAACCTGTTTGGGTGGTAAGGATTCTCCTATTTAGGTATTAGAGTAGGTACTCGCATGACTTGATGGGTTGGATCGTGACAAATATAAAATAATAATATAAATTTTGTTTATATTATATTTGTATATATATATATATATATGACACGTAGGCCTAACTTAACCCAAAAGCTAACTCATGAGGAGAAGATTGTCCCAAATCATAAAAGCAAACTACCTCATGAGGAGAGGATTGTCCAAGTTCATATAAGCAAACCACCCGTCTATTTCTCAATTAATATGAGCCTTATGTCACTCTAAATATCACTGTATGAATACACGCATATTGAAAAAGAAAAAAAAAGAATCATATATATAATCTATGGAATAAAGGTGAAGCTGGGGCAGAAGCATAACCGATAACTCCTAAAAGGGAAAGGTTTGTACTTTGTAGAGTTTAGTGCCTATTAAACTCATTGCAACATCTATAAAGGGAAATTCTGTTATTAGGGTTTCTATCAATGGTAGCCATCATATGATCTCATTACAAGGGTAAGAGAACCATCTGCCAGCTTCAATCATACATATATTGATTGGCAAATCACTTTAAAATTGTACCATCACATCATGTATTCCCCACTGTTCCATTATTTCCTTCAACCTGTCTCTATGATGGATAGTACAACCAATTAATTTTAAGTCTATTATTCAGTAAAAACAGACATTTAGTGGTAATAGATTTTTCGTTTATAGTCAGTATATATTATTGCAATAACATAATTTTGTGGTAATTGAGTTAATGTCATTGTATTCAAAGTCATTAAAGTCTTTATTCATATTTATATGAAGAGCAAGTTATAAATACCCTATTTAACGACAATTATATTATTGTTGTGAAGTTTTGAAATGATTTTTTAAAAAAAATAATAGGAACTTTTCGTCCAATTTACACTAGATAAGGGCCAAACAAACATAACTTTATATATAAAATTACTGAATGTTAAGTAATTTTTTATGGTCAGAAGAATCAGTTTGACAACTTTTGTTTAATAAATTGTAAGTACGTTGTGAAATTAACCCCCTCACAATGTAAAGATGTCAAAAAAGATAAAAAAAATAAATTCTAAATTAAAACACATCTTAATATCGGTTGGTGTACCTTTTACTAGCTACTCCTAAAGTAAACAGTATAGGATAAATTATACCTACGATTAATAACTATCAATGTATATATTGCATCAGTGATGTGCTAGGTTTTTTTTTTGTTTAAATATTTTTTGAGATTTTAATCATTTAATATTTATAATTTACTGATAAGTCCACAAAGAGATAATTTGAGTATTTTAAAAAACCAACTTTACAGATACGAACTCAAATTCTGATAATTTTAAAGTGGACATCCAAAGCAAATATTCCTCACCACAATATCCTCAAGGTGTAAGGTTTCATTCTTAGCTCTTCTTTTGTTGCCTAAAGGAATATTAAAATGATAAACATTTAAATGACTCCTACCGTTGAAACATTTTTGTGGTGAAATGTGGAGGTGTCTAATATAAAATATAGAGAACAAAATGCCACAAAAACTGACCAACAATTGGAATCCAAAAAAATAAAATAAAATAAAATAGGAATCCAACAATAAGTATCCAAGGATAAAATTGGAATGGATGGTGTGAGGGAGGAGGTTAGTAGATACTCCCTCTGTCCCTTTTTAGTTGTCCACTTTAGAAATGGCACACAGATTAAGGCAACAATGATTAGCACAGTGAAGTTACAATTTTACCTTTATGACAAATTTTCACTTCAAAATTACAGCCACTTCTTTGAATTCAAGTGAAATAAATTGGAGGGAAACAACATACACTTTTACAATTTTCAAAAAGTGTAAATAAGGGTATAATAGGAAAAAATTTGGTGTCCTTTCTTGATTTGTCAAAATGGACAACTAAATAGAGACAACTAAAAAAGGAAATATGGACAACTAAATAGGAATGGAGGGAGTATATTAGTGTGCTGATTAAGAGACAAAAGAGCTTAATGATTGGGTTAATTAGCATATGATTATTTGATGTGTTATTCGTGCTTATGTAACAAAAATATGCTTCTTTATTATTTTTTTTAAAAAAAATTAAACTGATCTCATAACTTCACATCTAGAAGCTAGGAGGCAACACTATTAGAAAACGACATATACAATTTTGTAGTTAAATAACAAAAAACTAAATCTCATGCTAATTTCATTTAGTTATGAATTAGCGACAGATTAACTAGAAATTGCTGACAAATTAATTATAATTGAAACAATTATTTTTAGAAATTACGACAGAAAATTTAAAATAGATGGAGTAGTTGTTTTATAAGGTATAATAAAATGCATGCCCCACAAAATGGAATTTGAACACTTATAGGAATGTGTGACGTCTCTTTGGTATAGTGGAAATATCTTTAATTTAGTCCACAATTGTCAAAGTTCCCTTTTGGATATTAAATTAATAAAAAGCATATATACTTTAAGCTGCTTTTTGAGCAGTAGAAGATCCTCTGATGGCTTCACGTTAGAGCATATCTATGTTTCGATCTCCTATTGGTTCAGATATATTCATAAATTATGTCTTAACTTTATCTTTATTAAAAAAAAAAAAGGAGAATAATTTCTCCTTCTTAATTTTTTATGGGGTATTTAATTGGGGAAGAAGGAGAGTGGAACATATGGCTCCCTAATTGAAAATACTATCAAAAAGAATATTCTAAATGCCATGCCTAAATTCAGATGATAACTACTAAGAATAGGTGTTGTGACTTTTTAAATATTCCAACTACAATAGGGAAAAGAAGAAAGACTAGAAGAGGGATCATTTAGGATTTCAATGGCTAAGGGATCTCTCTACCGTTGTAATTATGCGATAAGTGATGTGTTTTTTCATTAACTTGACGTAAATTATTTATTTCGTCTGACTACTGTAAGAGCGCATATTTATTTGACTAACTAAACTTAGATATACTTCTGATTTACAACATGACATAACAAGTGGTCTCAAACTCTTGTAAGAGCACGAGACTCTTAATAAAAAATCGAGAGAAGTGTTGAGAACACTCCTAAAATTGGAGAGAATACATGGGTGTATTTCACTCATATTACAAGATCAGGAGTGTATTTAAGTTCAATTAGTCAAGTAATGAGGTTTTTTAAGGCTATCAATAGTTCGAGGATGAAACTAATAATTTACATCGAGTTTAGGGGTGTTTTCAATATTTCTCTCTTTGCATTTTGAAGAGTTTTTTTTACCCCTCCCTCAGAGCTCCCACCTTTTTCTCCCATGATGACTCGAACTTACCGCCTTAAGGTTGAAAGTGGAAGGTGTTTACCATTCAAGCAACTCCCACTTGTCGCATTTTGGAGTTATGTATATGGGGAGGCTGAAATTATCATAGCATTTATGTTTGGTATGGGGAATGTTTTCCAAATTTTCTTTGTTTGGTTGATAAAAATGTTTTCCTCTCTAGGAAAACAAAGTCCTTAAAAATGAGGAAAATAACTTTTCTCGTGAATGCAAAGAAAACAAGTTGCAAAAGTGACTTTTTCAAGTTTATTATTTCCTCTTCACCCACTCAAACCATCCAATCCTCACCCTTTGTAATGCTTTCAGCCCATGCGGTCACAAATTAAAGGTTTCTAAAATTTTAAAGCCCATGATTTGCAGAAGATAATCGTAATGCTATGTTGTCTTCACACAAATTGCATCATTCATGTTTGTCACGTTCCCTCATTTCAAGATGTATATACCAATTTGTAACTTTCTTCCGTCACAACAAAAAAAACAATTGCTAAATCGAGCAAATATTTTTAAAAATAAGATCACCTAACTCACAATATTTTGTTTTTTTCCTCAATTTTTTTCTCCCCGGCCAAATCGAGCCTTAACCGGACTCTTCTCACTCTCCGAAGCATCGATTGAACTTCTAAGACAGCTAGTGGGTAGCGTTTGCAAACTGAACGGACAGAGATTCAACTGTAGGGATGGCAATAGGCCAGTGCGGGGGATTACAGCTATTGCAGGGCTGTTCGGGTTAGAGATTTCACCCGGGTGTTGCAGGTTGAGGATTTATATGTTTTTAAACATAACCCAAAATGGCTAAAAAAGTTAGCTCTCCCCTTGTAATTTGTATTATTTGTACAGTACCAAAAAATGAAGAAATTTGTATTGCTTTCTCTTATTGGGTTCACGTTCACACGAAAGTTTTCTCAACTAAGTCTTGCAGACACCTTGGCTAAGGAGTGGTTTAGATTGAAGGAAGTTAACTCGTGTTTTAGATAAACTTTTATAATTAGCAAGAGAGTTTGTATACAATCATAGCTACCATTCGAACATTGAGATGACATCAATCGGGCATGGTATGGTAGGACATGTTGATCTCCGATTGGTTGGTCTAGTGCATTTGAAGTTAGGGTGTGGAGCACAAATTTATTGAGGAAGTTCTTGGACAATGTCAAGTTAAATTAGAACCGGTTTCTCATGACTCAAAGTAGACAAAAGAGTTATACAAATTGAAAGGTTCATGATTGGATCGGAGCACGGGTTATGTTGAAGGTTCGACTACCCATGAAAGGTGTGATGAGATTTGAAAAGAAGGGCAAGTTGAGCCCAATATTTTTCCAAGATTGTTGAGCATATTGGTGAGGTGTCTTACGAGTTGGCTTTGCCACCTGATTTGTCGGATATTCACCCTGTATTTCATTTTCAATGTTGAAAATATTATTAGGATGATGCTCATGTAATTCAATGTTAATTGATCAAAATTTGACCTTTGAGAAGAAGCTGATAACCATCTTGGATAGGCAAGTTCGAAAGTTGAGATCGAAAGAAATTACTTCTAATAAGGTTCAATGAAAGTATCGCCCGATTGAGAAGGCTAATGAGGAGACCAAGTCGGACATACGAATCATATATTCCCAGTTTTGAGTTTTTAGGTACTTTATATTCTTTACCCGTTTAAGGATGAACATTTATTTTAGTGGTAGATGATGTAACGACCTGTTAGATCGTTATGATCAGTAGAACTATTTTGACTCTTCCCGTAAATATTAAATAAGAATTTTGAATTATTCGTTCAACTATAGTTATTTAATTGATGGTTATTTTTTTAAAAATAATTAATTTAGTTGGTGGTTAATGGGTGAAGTCCATAATTTAATTAATACTGTATTTCACTTGGTCCATGTATAAAAATAAGTTAGTAAGGGTTAGAACTTTTGAAACATAGAGCCTGTTTGACATTGCTGATCGGAGGCCATTTTTTTTTTGAGAAAGTAATTTTTTTTTTAATAATCAAGCATTTGACAAATCCTTAAAACTGCTTTTAAATGGAAGCAAAAGCAATTTTTCTGCTATTGGGAAGAAACTAAAAATTTCTACTTCTAGAAAAATGCAAAAACATAAAATTATATTTTTAAAGACTAAAATATCCCTCCATATCTACATGCTTACCCGTATATGTCTTATTAATTAATTAACATATCTCATAAGTTTGGTTAAGTTTCATGCAAGAATTGTATTTTTTATTTTCATATAATAAATTTTATTTTATTTTATGTAATATATTATAAATTTATATTTGATAAATTATTTTACAAAATTAGAAATAAAGGTATCAACAATATTTTTGCAGGATTCTAAAAAAATAACAATTAAATATTTCAGTCCTCCAAAAAAATAACATATAACAAATAATTCTTTCTTAATTTATGTATTATTTTATTTGAATTTGAATTTTATTTTAACTTTAGAGGATTATACAAAAAACTTTATATAGTAGCTAATGAATGAATAAAAAATATAGGTAACTAATAACAAAAAGATTCTTCTTTTCAATATTTTTCAACAAAATCTTTTTAAAAAATAAAAAATAATAATTAAAGATTTCAACTCCTTATTAAGGTAACAAATTTGATTGAAAAAATTGAATATGTGCATTTTAATTTAATTAAAATAAAAATTTAATTAAAGTTTTTCTTATTAGATATTTAAAACCTTTTCTCTTTATAAATAATCTTACTATTAAAAACACATAGATACTCGCCCTTTTTCCTAATTTGACTCTCAAAACTCAAAAGTATTTTTTTTTAAAAAATAAGCCAAATGTTATAAAATATTATAGTGTGGATGTCCACTACACTAAGAAGTTACTCTCTCTCATTATCTCCATTTCTTTCCTCCATTATGAAGATAACCATAACTTCTATAACCTCTAACTTTATAACCATTATTCTTGTAACCTTTCACTTCTATAACCTCCTCCATTATATTCATGTTAATGTCATGTTTATGACTAATCTTTTGTATGCCTTTATGTTACACTATAAATAGAGGCATAAGGGTTCATATTGTATCCACTTGAATACTTTGAAGAATAAGAAAAGCTCTCATCTCTTGTCTCCCTATTTCTATTGTTTTCATCTTCTATATTTCTTATCTTATTTTGCTTTAGTTTTACAACATGCTATTAGCACGAGTTGCTCATTCTCTGTCAAGAATCAATGGTAGGTATTTCTTGATTTTTATGAATTATCCTAGTAATTCTTCGGTTGCATGGTATACTTCATATCCTATATATTATTTGTACTAACAAAGCTTGTTTTGTGGTTATTTTAAAATGGTTAGTAAATTATGATAATCTTCATAACAATGTTGAGAGGGACTATTAAAATGTTTTAATTTATTTTAACTTGAGACTTTTATATGGTTCCAACATGTTGTTCTAATTAATTAGTTTTGTTCATTTTTACTCAATTTTAAGTCAAATTCAGATTATATTTATGGTATTCAATATTTATTTTTTGATAATACATTTGGTTTATTAAGACATTGATTGAGGGTAAGTCGGTGAATTCAAGTTTCACTGCGCCAAGTGGGTAAGACATCGAGTTAAAGTCTCGGTGCGTCATGATAATAATATGTTGAGTTCAAGTCCCATTGATTTATGGGCTAAGGCTTTTTAATATGGATAAGACATTGGGTTTAAGTCCTAATGCACTATAGTGATAATATGATGATGACTAAGGCAAAATGATGAACTTTTGGTGAAAAGTCATGAAATCCACCCAATTGATTTGCTCCATTCTCTTATGTGAATGTGGTAGCAATATATAATATGTCTGAAAGATGACAAGTGGTTTAATGTATGCATATAGGTGTGGTAAAACGTTAATGGTCATCATTATGGTAATTAAAAGGAATAGCAATATGTGTTCTTAAGATGATCCTTCAAAATGTGAAGGTAATTTTTATCTATTAAAGTGGTATGAAAAGTTATTGGCCACATTGTTGTTAGTGCAACCCAATTTGAAAAGTTCTGTAAATCCTCCATCAAAATAAAGGAATACAAAGTGGTAGTACATTTGGTACATTTGACCTCTTAAAGTGATGTTGAGGTGAGTCACATAAATTTGATAAATGCAAAAGCATGACAATGAGTTTCTAATAAAAACTTATGGAGCATGTTCAAATGGTTATGGTCCATTTCTTAAAGAAAATGTGATTGTGTTCTTATGGATGAGAACATGCTCATGTATTGTTGGATAAATGTCACATCTCACCTCTACAGGAGGTTTGAGAGATTGAAAAGAAATATTTTGACATAAATGGTCATTTAGTCATATACTTTGAGTACTACACAAATATTGTGGTATGTTTTATTATGACTATTGGAGGACAAAAGAAAGAAATAATTCTTTTCTATAAAGGTTGTGGTCATGACCAAAATAAATGTTGTTGTGTGGCAACACAAATTTGTCATTGGTTGTCAAGAAATAAGTCTTGCATGTAATAATTTTAACCATGACAATAATAATAATTTTCTCCTTGAAGGACTTGAAGGAGAAGGTCACCATAAGAATGGTGTTGTGAAATTTGTGGTAGTATACAAACTTAATTACGAGTTTCGGAAGAACTAATTTATTACTATCCAGAAATGAAAATATTTCATAATATTGAGGTTGTAGTAAGTCTCAAAGGAAACTTTTTAAGTTTCGGAGGAATTGAAAAAAATTATTATATTGAGACTGTAAATTATTAAAGATTAAATATCTTCAGATTACTAAAATAAAAGCGGGTTATGAATATTTACATAAAAACTTACCCGCCTTTCTCTTGTTTGTTGTACACAAATATAGGCATGATGATGGAATCACATGCAAAAGTAAACTAGAAGTTTACTAGAATAAATATCAGTTGGCATAACCGGTTGACCATTTCGATTCAAATGTGATGCAAAAGAATTGAGAATTCATGTGGTTATATGTTGAAGAAACTTCAAGAATTCTCATGTGTTGTTTGTTCTCATGATAAAATATCATTGTACCAACTAAGGTTGGGATTGTATCCCCTGAAATTATTTGGAACATATGAAAAGGTGAATATGGGCCCGTTCACCTGCCATGTGGATCGCTTACTATTATGATTTAATAGATGCATCTATGGTATGGTTACATGTGCATTTGTATCAACTTACAAATTGGTTTTTGTAATGTTGTTTGCTCAAATTGTTTAATTAAGAGCACAGTTTCAAACTATAAAATTATGTTGATAATACTGGTTGGTTTAGAAGAAATTGTTTGCCTCCAATTATAGTTAGCCATTGATTATGAGAACAAATCTCTCAAATAAAATTTTGGTATGAGATGAGTTTATTTAACGTGTATGCATCAAGCCAACAAGGTTCTCCCATCACAATTGGTTCAGGGTTAGGAACCAAATAATTTCCATCTAAAAATTTAATGTGTGCACATATGATTTTATTGCTCCACCACGCACAAAGATGGATCCCCAAATGAGGTTGAGGGTAAATGTTAGATTTCCTAACATTAGGGGGAGATATGTTTAGTAGCTGAAAATTATGTGTGGGGTGAATTATCTAGATCCTCGTTAAAAAAAATGTGAACTTAAAGTTCAAGAGATAATTCATTTACAAAATGTTGCAAATAATTTGCCAGATGTATTTGCTGTCCTAATGTTTTAATTAAGCTTCGAATGCTCAAATAAATAGTCCTTGAAGGACAGAGTCTATGGTACGCCAGAAGCGTGATAGACCAATCGATTCCAAACGTAAAACTCTGAAAGAGCACTATGACATAACACTTCATAAAACCTTGGCAAAGGTTCATGTACCTGAAAATGATGAAAAATGAAGAGATCTCGATAAGTTATGTCTTATTGGAATAGATATCAAAATGACTGTCGACGATATCTTTGATATGAAGTAGCACTCAATGCTATAAATGGTTACGATGATCTTAAATTCGAATTTGTCATCTAGTGTGGACAAATAAATGATTGGCTTATTCAAGTATATTTTGTTTCACTTAGAAAAGTGATGTTTTTGATCTTATAGTTCATGGATCAAAATATAATGTCTGGTACAAATGAATCATTGTGCGAAAGTATAACCGTAAGATATAAAGTGCGGTTTGTGCTTCGGGGCATAAATGGTTTTCGCAAAAATTATGACATTATTAAATGGAGATATATTCTCCAATGGTGGACTCAATGAGACTTGTTTCAGTCTGGCAATAGATGAAATACTTGAATATGCATACTAAATGATTATTATGCCTAACTAGACGATGAAGGTTATATGAAAATCCTTGAAGGATTTAAAAGTTCTTAAAGCAATTCCATTGAGTACCCAATAGTTTTGAGACTGCTTAAGACAGAGAAAGAATCTATTTGATCTCATAAAAATGATTTAAAATGTCATGTATTAGTGCAATTGGTGCACTTACAGATTGTTGGTTATGCAAATGCTAGAAGATTATTTGATATACATAGAGAAAGTTATGTGAAAGGATTGTCATACTATCATTCAAGTTAAGACAAGAAACTAACAAATTAAGTGACTCAACACATAGAAGATGTGTGATTTTCTTTCAGAAGAAAAGATGAGCTTCAATAAAATTGAAATGATCAATCCCCGAGTCAGAAATGATTTGATTTATGTAGATGCATAATATTTATTTGATCTACATAAAGCTCGATCGCAAATGACTATTTCTTACATATGGAGACACACCAATATCTTGGAAATTCAAAGAATCACATTAGTAACCACTTCTTCAGATCAAGTAGAGATAATATTGATTTATGAATTAAGTCGAGAGTGTGTTTGGTTGGAATCATGATCTATCATATTCAGAAAATATATGATTTTCTTTGAAAACGATATTCCAGCCACCATATACGAAAATAATATATAGCTCAATTGAAGGGAGTATACAATCAAAGGAGATCGGATAAAATATATTTCACCAAAAGCCTTTTTCAAACATGATCTTCCACAAAATGGTGAGATTGACGTTCAAAGACCAATTCAAGTGATAATCTTGTAAACTTATTCACTAAGGATTGCCAGCATCAATATTTGAGAAGTTGTGATATAAGATTGGAATGCATCGTCTCCGAGATATCAAGTAAAGTTTTTATCAGGGTGATAAAAATACGCGTTGTACTCTTTTCCTTAACCATGGTTTTATCCCAATTGGATTTTCTTGGTAAGGTTTTTAACGAGACAACATTCAAAGTGTATTAAAAGATATGTGTACTCTTTTTTCCTTCACTAGGATTTTTTCCCACAGGGTTTTTTCCTAGTAGGGTTTTAACGAGGCATATTATCTATGGAGGACATCCATGGGAGTGTGTTATAAAATATTATAGTGTGGATGTCCACTACACCAAGAAGTTCCTCTCTCCCATTATCTCCATTTCTTTCCTCCATTATGAAGATAATCGTAACTTCCATAACCTCCAACTTTATAACCATTATTCTTGTAACCTTTCACTTCTATAACCTCCTCCATTATATTCATGTTAATGTCATGTTTATGACTAACCTTTTGTATGCCTCTATGTTACACTATAAATAGAGGCATAAGGGTTCATATTGTATACACTTGAATACTTTGATAAGAAAAGCTCTCATATCTTGTCTCCCTATTTCTATTGTTTTCATCTTCTACATTTCTTGTCTTATTTTGCTTTAGTTTTACAACACCAAACACAATTTGCTTATGAAAAACACTTTTCAAATGAATTAGCCAAACACAAATTGCTTATTTTCAAAAGCATTTTTCTAAAAGGCTATTTTTAAAAAGTGCTTTTAAAAATAAACAATTTTTAGCAATAATATCAAACAAGCTCATATTCTTTTTAACGGAGAAGGGCTCCCCACCGAAGAGAGCTCTCTCTTCACAGCGACATCGACGAAAAAATAAAAGTGAAGAATGCTTCAGGTAAGCCACACAAAAAAGTTCAACATTTTGGTTTTTAAAATTTTGATTGTTGGCTAGATAAATTATTATTTTAATATGTTTGGTGGTTAAGGTTCAACATCTCATAGTTGATATTACTGGTCGTGTGCTTGGTTTTGATCTTGATTTTGATTTTAAAAAAATAAAATTACATATTTGTCATTGTGGAACTAGATTCAATTTTGTTGGGAGTCCGGAATAGAAGAATGCTATTATGTATATTTACGTACTTGTTTACTTACAAATAATACATATTTGATAGATTGAGAACGTTCTAAAGTTTTGCGAAAGGAAAAGACAATTCTTGAAGATTTGTGATATGTTATTCTGCATTCGAGGTATGTTAAGACTTTCGAGACTTCGTTGAGGGACGTTTTTCTAATTAAAGATTAAAAATGGAATAGACAATGGATAAGGGAGAAAGTTGGGGGTCTTGTACTAATGATGTGATGGGCATAGGTATGAGTACCGGTGTTATAAAGGAAACGTTGATTACTATAAAACGATGGATTGTAATCCGAGAATGCCAAAACATATGAACATTAGCTGATGTATTATTGACTTGGTTTCTTTTGTGTGATTGTGTTTCTTATTTGAACTTGTATATTTGTGATAGTTGAGGTGGTTATATGTCATACCGACATTTGATTGATTGAGACACATCATCATCCCTTTTTTGTTGATATTATATTGTGCACATGCATTGATATTAGAGTGAGTATGAGTAAATGTCTGACACGTGGAGATTGTCCATTTTGAGAACAAGTTATGATTATAAGTTGGGCAGGTGAAGATCGTCCGTGCTGGGATTCTTATATTTTATTATAGTGTGTTGAGATCGTCCGCAAAGATACGTGGTGATCGTTCATGTTGGTATATGGACCTCGCGAGTCCCCTATGAGTCACGAATTCTCGATGTATTTTTGAAAAGTATCATGTGTATACGGTTGAGAGAGAATTTGGTATTTGAGGCATACATTTCATGGTGTCGCATTGCATTGTATTTCAGTACATCATTCATTATGTTTGATTATGTGCTTCATTGGTGTTTGGAAAATTCGTGATATTTTATTATCCCTATTTGATGAAACTTGACTGATAAGTATAATTCAGAGGTATAAAAATTAAAGGATGACTTTCTATATACTCTTGTCACTATTTCTTCGTTGTCAGTGTATAATACATATGGGGTACACGTGGTTTTGTACTCATACTACACTTGTTGTACTCTTTTGTGGTGCATATTAGATTCCTTGTACGAGCGCACCTTATGGAGCTTTAAGTCTGAGTTTGGATCATCTTGAAGTTGTGGTGAGCTTCTTGGCAATTTTGTGACCCACACTTTCATTTATATCTCAATTTGTTTAGTTGTCTTAGTATTCAGATAAAGTATTTCTTACATTTTAACTTTTAATTTAGTTTGAACTTGTATCATATTGTAGAAGCTCTTGAACTTAAGACACTAAATCTTAGGTGGTATTCAACTTTTCTGCATTTCATATTTGTGAAAGACTTAGTGTTCAATATTTTTGCTTGTCACTTATCTTTCCACTTTAATATACTAAATTAAGTTGGTAAAATAATTAAGTTGGTTTACCTATCAGTTGGAAACATAGGTGTCATCACGACTTATGATTTTGGGGGGATGCCACTCTTGAATTGCATCCCCCCTTCATATCAAATTTTATGGGAACATAAAAACTTTTGCCCTTCATTTTTCGGTTGTCGCGACTCAACTTCCACTGCGTCCAACTCCGGTGCAATAGGTTTCACGTCGTGCCCTTTACCGCGACGAACCTTAGAATTATAATTGTGATTTACGACTTTAAAAAGTGTGTAATTTCTTAACTGAACTCGAAATGATGAGTGATTTAATGTGTTGGAATCTAAATATGAACACAGTGTTGGCTAGGGGCGGACCCACATAGAGTCTGTGGGGTTCTCGAGCACTCATTAACCTCGTCTCAGAATATATATATATATATATATATATATATATATGTAGAAATTAATAGGTATTTGTATAAAATTAACATGGAGCACCCAATGAACAAATGATCTGACTAGTCCATTGGCTCTTGCGTGAGTGATTAAGGATCTTTTAGTGTTGACGAGCCTAAGTTTGAATCTCACTGTTAACATATCTTTTTTATATTTTTGATTTCACCACTTTTAGAGAACCCAAAACCTTAAAATCCTAGATCCGCTACTAGTATTGGCTATGATCACACATTCTCATCAACATTACACAACCTTCCCATATCAACTTTTAATTCTCAAACACAACTATATTACTTGGGTTCTATTCAGATTAATCATTTCCAATATTTCAACGTTTAATAACGAAGTATAAGAGATTATATTATCTCCCTTTTGAGATAATTTGTGCTCGAACGAGAGTCATGACTTTTCTTGACCTTGCAATACATAACATAGGGAACTCTCCCATACTTTCTGTCATGATCCAAAAATAGAGGTGATGACACTTGTCTATTCCTCCAAGACAAGTGAGCCTCAACCCAATGAAATGAAAGAATTGCGGAAAAAGAAACAAGAACAAGATAAAAGCAGAAAACTTACCCATTTTATAATACCCCAAAAACTTGGTTGTCATGTGTACAAGCCACTAATATATAAAGTGCGGAAATAAAAAATAAGTAGAAGTCTCAATGTCTTTGTTTCCCAAATAGAACAAAGCATAACATAAAGGAAAAACAGGTCTTGCTGGAATGATAAACAGTTACCTCTCAAGTCTTTCAACAAGCCTAAAAAATGGGAGAAAAAAAAGAGCGATCATACAGTACTAGGCTTGAACCTACACAAGTGTAGAACCAAGGAGTGAGTACCAAACAACACGGTACTCAACAAACAACCTGATAAGCAAAACAAATATAGCTAGGAAACGAATACTCTTTTCATCCCAATCGAACCTCCTAAAACTACAACCTGTATAGAAATCAGTCTAACCTAACAATAGTCACAGTTCAACAACCAACATGCATCAAGTATGTCAATCATAAGTAACAAGTAGATCAATCACAAATGTCAAATGTATCAAATCATAATAGTCAACTCTTGTCGGAACTATTTTCCTTCGACACAATATCACTAGCCAGAACCATTTCCTATCGACTTTATATCATATCACTAACCGAAACCATTTCCCTTTGACTTAATATCCCTAGACAAAATCATTTTCCATCGGCTTTATATCACATCATTAGTTGAAACCATTTACAATCGGTTTTATATCACATCACTAGCTAGAACTATTCCCCTTCATCTTTATATCATATCACTTATCTGAACCATTTCCTTTCGGCACAATATTACTAACTGAAACCATTTCCCATCAGCTTTATATCACATCACTAGCGAAAATCATTTCCCTTCGGCTTAATGTCACATCTCTCATCATGGTGTACAACAATCAAGGCACGTAAATAATTTCACCCCATTTGAAAGAGACAACAATTCAAGCAATTAAGTCCACATTCATGCCACCAAAGTTTTTCATCAGTTAATCAAATAGGGGCCACAACATGGTAATTCACAAAGCATTATGATCCACATATTGCCTTTTCATTAATCTTCTTTTTATTCATTAAAATTAATAAGGTGGAACAATGAGTCCATATCTCATTCTCATTACTCTCCATCACACAAAATGAAGAGAAATACATATTTCCAAGGTTTAGGAGGTCATTTGCCTCAATTCAATCAAATAGTCATCCAAGACTTGAGTCCGTCCCTTCCGAACAACGTCCAAAGCCACACAATCTAATTCAATCAAGTAATCACAATAAGATTTTGGAAATAACAATACTCATATCATACTCTTTGAAAAATGGGTCATTCAACTCAAAAACCAAATTCTGAAAATGAGGTTTGAATCCAAAAATCTTTACTTGAAGATGTTACCGAAGGCATTTGGAACTCATTGGTGAAAACCATTTTAAAGAAGGTCTTAAAATAAGTTCATAATCACCATATGAGTTTAGAAGTCAAGTTCTTGAAAAATCTTGTCATTTGTCAATCAAAATATCAAGTTTTAACGATAAAATCTATAAATAATCAAAGGAATATGAAGTTTTAGGGTCATAAAAGCTTACCAAAGGATTCACAATAAATCTCTTCAAAATCGCCTCCTTGGATTTTAAGAAGGTTCAAAAATAAAAAATGGGGCATAAATCTCAAAATTTACAGATCAAAAACCCCATCTAATGTCATAAAAGTGACCATGAGTATGCGAACCCTGCTAAAAACTTGGCCTTTGATTTTGCGAAGGTCGTGATAGCCAAAGGGCCCTTTGCGATCACAAATGTCAGGCTACTTAGACTTCGCAAAAGTGAGGTTCGCACAACCTTTTGCAATCGCGAGGCACACCAAGTACCATAAAACTAGCTAACACAAAATTCAACAAAAAGACCCTTTAGATCTCTTTCGGAACCCCGTACACACAAACCATATAAGTAAATTTACTAAATGACATGACCCAAAGTAGACCCTAGACGTAACATGACATATAGAATCCTGAGAGGCCCTACACAAACCACTTAACATACATCATACAAGATAATAGAAACAAAAGAGTTTAAAAGATAACATTTCATACAAAAGAGTTTGACAAAAAGGGAAGTGTAAACATAAGTCTCAAAGTCATCTATTACATCATAAGAAAAGTGATTGGGCAGTAACGCATACATCACATACAAAGTATGAAAACGAAAATGACATGAAAGCAAAAAAAAAATCTTGGACCTCGGATCATGAGGACTCACCAATCTTCAAAAATCTCAAAGGATCAACTAGACATAAGTATGGGGAATAGGAGTGTCGTACCCTGCATTAGTAAAACAATTTAGGCACAAGTATGCATTAGTACATGGAATTTACCAAGTATGATAGCAATGCATTAGAGTTATGAAATCATGCTAAAAAGACTTTATATGACATGTAATGACCAAGATAACTAATAAAATAGCATGTTAGAAAAAATAAATCATAATCATGGTCAATGCAAGCTAACCATCTTATAAAAACATATGTGAGATACTTTAGAAAGTAACCTTAGTTCATTATTGTGGGAAATTTACCTTTAACCGACATAAACCATATGAGCTATAACATGAAATTTAGTGTCTATCCCACACCGAAAAGAAATATCCTTACTTGCCAAGGTAAGAACCATAAGCTTGAGCTAAAGTGAATTCAGTAGCTAATGTCTATCTAAGACAAACCTATGGTAACACATAGTTATGGGACATGAGAAATCATTGCTAGTCCACTGGGTGCTAAGCATAAATACCACAGAATTATCATTAATTATATTCATCTTATTATCCATGTAAAGACACAATTAAGTAGCAAATCTAAGCTAGAGTTCATTTAGAATAACTCCTTAATCTTGATTCAACTTAGGTGAGAAAACATTTCAACCTTATGAATCCTTTTGTGAGGAAACCTTTTCACATCATGTTTTGAGTAGTATGTGTGAAATCCTTTCATAACAACAACAATAATAACATTGATGCTTCAAACCAACCTTTGTGGCATTTTTGGGACCCCACAAATTAAATTGTGGAAAAACGCTACAATTACTCTTGCCACGAGCATATTTGTAGCGGTTTTAGTAAACCTCCACGACGCCCCCCCCCCCCCCCCCCCATAAAGATTGAATAAAACCCTAACTTTGATTGGAGAATCTAACTTGTAAAAATTAAAGAATATTGGAACCGTATGTAGGAAAGGACTCCATAGATGAATATATCATACCTTAGCAATCAAGTCCCACAAAAATGGTGAATTGGAGCTCGTCAAGCCAAATACTAGCTTTCTCCTTCCGCAGTTCTTGAGAAAAATTTGGGGTGATCTTGGAGGGGATTTAGGAAGTTTAAAATAATGATTCAGAATGGGTAGTTTTTAGGTTTAGAATACTTATATAGGGCTTAGTATTAGGTTCAAAATTAATCGATTAGGGAAAAGACAAAAGAGCCCTTAAAAATAACTACCGACCTCCATCTACGATTTGGACTTATGGACTGTACTGGTCAACTTTAGAAATTGATCAGAGACTCTTAATTGACCAACTTTTTGATTGACCAACTTTTTGACAGATCCCATGTACATCTCGTAGGTTTTTCTTCGAACTGTACATACCAACTTTAGAAACCAACTTTAAGCTCTAAGATTTCACTAAGTCTAGGGTCACCTACGAGACCTATCTAATAGTGTTACATGAAATGACAGGTCATCCTGGTGAACCATACAAAGGATACTAGGACTTGTTTTGAAAAAAATATTTTTCTACTTCCTACGGTTGCCATCTACGACCCGTAGAAACTTCTATGGTCCGTAGATGGGACTCATAGACACATACACCAGCCTAAAAACTACATTTTCCTTCTTTCCGAATCCGAGGTGTTACACTAAACTCGATGTATGGGACTTAATGAAACTGTTGAAATACAAATTTGAGGTCTCCTTGACTCGACATCTGTGAAAGTCACAAGAAACTAATATACTGCTTAAAAAGGCTAAATCAAGCTCAATACCTTTGAAAATTCAACCAAGACCTCTCTTAGGCCTAAAATCATCCTTCGAATCCAACTGATATCTTTGAATTTCAATCTGAGCATCTGAACCCTGAGTATTGACCAAAGTCAACACAAAGGCTAAAAAATACCCAAATTTATAACTTAGGACCTTAAATCCTCAAAAAGACCCCGAATCTGAAACTAACAACTCTCATAGACCAATTTCCACATTTCGGGACTGATGGAATCAACTAATTATATTCTGACACTCAAAACTCCAAAGGACAACGAAAACTACTTTTTAATAACTTTAGCCTTTCAAACTCAAATCTTTCAAAATTCACAACATTTTACTCAAAGTTTGAAACCAATTTTCAAAACTCAATCAGTAATATTTCAGGGTCAATATTGGGAGGGACAAAATGGTAATTTTATAAAAATTATAAAAAATGACCAACCCGGTTATTACATTAGCCACTACTAAAAACCATATTCATCCTCAAACATAAAGCAAAAGAGAGTATCTGAAGCCACGAAAAGCTGAGGATAACTGGCATGCATATCTGACTCTATCTCCCAAGTCGCCTCACCAACTGAATAGTGCTTCCACCGCGCCTTCATTGAAGCAATCTCCTTGGTCCTAAGCTTTTGGACCTGCCTATCCATGATAGTTATATGCTCCTCCTCAATGGACAAGTCTAGACCTAACACGTTTGAATTAAGAGAAAGCAGATAAGACTCATCCGACACGTACTTCCAAAGTATGGAGACATGAAACAAATGATGCCTAGCTAACAAGCTAGGTACCAAGGCCAACTTATAGGCCACATCTCCCACTCAGCTCTAAATCTCAAAAGGTTCAATGAATCTAGTACTAAACTTTCCCTTTTTTCCAAACCTTATCACACCCATCATGGTGAAACTTTGAGCCAAACATGGGTTATAGTGTGTAACCATAATGGTTCATTTGCTATCCGGCGGGGATGGCCTTAATTTTCATCTGAACATGATCTGAAAGTGGGCAACTTCTTAGTTTTCCACTTTGTTCAGGATGATCGGTACATCATTGTTAAAATATTTGGAACAAGCGCTTGTGAAAAGATCAACTTCTACAGTGACATTGGAAAAGGAAAACAAAAGGCAAAGATTTATCGGGAAGAAACTACCCTTTTTTTTCAAATAACATCTAGTTCACATTTAGATGTTGAGATAAACACAGAAGCACATTTATCAAATTACATGATAGAGGATCCATTGATGGCTCAAGAGGATAAGAAATCCAAAGAAGCATTTAAGTTTAGTAGGCTTTCTGTTCAGAACGAATTGTTAGTATTCTTTTGTTGTTTTTTTTGTGTATGTGTTCTTTAATATACATATTAGGTGTCATGACCCAAAAATGCACATGATGACACTCTTATAAACCCACCAAAACAATTCAACCTAAAATCCAACAATACAAAAGAAATGCGGAAGATAAATAAAAAATAGCATAAAAGCGGAAAATTTTATAAACACCCCCAAAATCTGGTTGTCACGTGTACAAGCCTCTAATGTATGAAAATCAAATTGAAAGATAAATACAAGTCTTAATGTCTTTGTTTCTCGAATAGAACAAAATATAAAATAAGGAACAAGAGGGGCCGCTGGGATGACAAGATGTTACCTCTCATTATATCCTTTAAAAGCCTCAAATAAAGATAATGATAAAGAAGAAAGATCACACAGGTTCGGGTTCGGAACCTACACAGGTGTAAAAGCAAGGGGTAAGTACCAAATAACATGGTACTTAACAAGCGATCCACTAAACAATATAAAACTAAGCTAGAATACAAGTACTCCTTTCAACTACAACCTACATAGAAATCAGTTCAACCTAACAATTTACAGTACACAACCCATAAGATTTGGTCAACAATCAACAAGTATCAAGTTAATCAACCACTAGTATCAAATATGTCAATCACAAGCATCAAGCATCTCAATCACAATTATCAATTTCATCAAATCATAACAGTCAAACACTTGACGAAACTATTTCCCATCGGTACAATACCACTCGCGGAACCATTTCCCATCGGTACAAAACCACTCGTCAGAACCATTTCAAAATCAAGTAAGACCCATAGATATTACATGAAATCATAAATAATTTAGGTAAAATTGAATTTGTAACTTGGAAATATTCGGGACTCAATGGATGAAAGGGATCCATTGATGAACTTCCCTCATACATTGATAAAGAAAGCCCAAAAGAAATGGAGAAAAAAATATACTTGAAGCTTGAACACTTGATTTGTCTTCTTTGAAGCTTGAGAGGATTTAGAGGGGATGAATGTAGATGTGTTCAGGGAATTTGAGAGAATGAGAGGGTTTAGGTAGATTTAGGAGTTGAAAGGTAGTTATAGGTCTTAAAATTAGGATCAAAACAACATAGTATAGGTATTAGATGAATAGGAAAAAACCCAGATACCCTTAATAAATAACTATCGAATAGTCCTATAGTTTGGACCTACGGTCTGTAGATCTTTCTACGGCCCGTACTGGTCAACCATAGAACTAACTTCAGAAACCCAAAAATTTAATCAATTCTCGCGAGACCTCCCTACGGTCTGTCATTTCTTCTACGGTCCGTAGAACCCAAGTTCAAGTCCAAAATTTCACTAAGTCAGGTCAACTTCTATGAAGCCATCTCAGTCCTGTAAAAGCTACTATGACTTGTCATCTTAACCTGTTGATTGAGGTCTCATGTTATTTCCTATGAATCCTTTCTACAAGGTTCATCTACATCCCATCCAACACCCTACAATTCATCCTGTTCACTCGTAGGTCAAACTTCAGCAACTTAAATTTCCCAAAAATCTTTCCCAGTGTCTATGGAACCCTTCCTAACTCTAATTCATAAGAAATCTTGTCAATACATCTCAAAATCTGATATAGACCCACATATCAGGGACTAAGTTTCTCCTTTTTCCAAACCTCATTACACCATTAGTGAAATTTTCAAGTAGACCTAATCATAAACATTAAATTCAAGTTATCTTCTTCTGACATCGATACAAGACTTTTGTCAACTTTGAGCCATTCTCAACCTTTCCTGAATAAGTCGAACCTTTTTCGTTGCCTCATGCACCAACTCGGGTCCTATTAAAGCAACCTTACCAACTTCAAACAAACCTATAGGATACCTATAACTCCTACCATAAAGAGCTTCAAATCATACCATCACATTGCTAGAAAGATAGCTATTATTATAAGCTAACTTAATCAAAGGCAAATTATCATCCCAATTACCCTTGAAATTAATAAATAAAGCTCTTCATATATCTTTCAAAGTCTGAATAGTATACTCAACTTGTCCATCGGTCTGAGGGTGGAAATCTATACTAAGTTTCACTTGAGTACCAAGACCCTTCTGAAATGACTGCCAAAACTAAGATGTAAACTACGTACCATGATTGGATATAATAGACAAGGGCGCTATATGCAACCTTACCATTTCCCAATTATAAATCTTAGCATACTCATGTTTGTCTAGCAGACTCCCTGATAGCCCTAGTGAACATCCAAATATTTGTCTAACATTAATTCATGAAGGTACTCAGGCTGAAGTGAATCTATCTTTTAATACTTGGAAATTCTTCTCACAAGCTTTTGTCCGTATGAATTTCACCTTTTTTTGAGTGAATGTCGTCAAAGGCAAAGCAATAGAGGAGAATTATTCCACAAACTTTCTGTTGTAATCGGCAACCCCAAGAAACTTTATATATCTAAAGTGAACCAAGGTCTAGGCCAATTCTTAACCGCTTCGGTTTTTTTAGGATCAATTTTAATACCTTCACCAGAGACAATATGTTCAAGGAAAGCAATAGACCTCAACCAAAAGTCATATTTTCTAAACTTAACATACCATTCACGATCCTTCCGAATTTTTAATACAATCCTCAAATGCTCAACATGTTCATGCTCACTTTGTGAGTAAATTAAAATATCATCAATGAATACAATCACGAACATGTCAAAAAAAATTGAAGATCGTATTCATCAAATACATAAATATCATTGGGGTATTAGTTAACCAAAAAGACATAACCAAAAACACATAATGACCATACGTACCAGGTTCAAAAATTCGTCTTCAGAACGTCATTTTCCTTCACCCTCAATTGGTGATAACCCGCCCGGAGGTCAATATTGGATAAAGAACTCGCATCTTGGAGTTTATCAAACAAATCATCAATCCTTGAAATTAGATACTTATTATTAATGGTAAACTTATTCAATGCACATTCAGAGGGAACCGTCCTTCTTTCGAACAAACAAAATCTTAGAAACCCATGGTGAGATAGTCGATCCAATAAATCATTTATCCAATAAGTTTTTCAACTGATCCTTTAATTTCATAAGTTCTATGGGGGTCATATGATAAAGAGAAATAGAGATAGGCTGCGTATCTGGGGAAGGTTAATACTAAAGTCTATATCCCTTTTGGGAGGAATACCGGAAAGATCGTCAAGAAACACTTCCAGAAACTCATTTACAATTAGAACTGACTCAAAAGTAGCGGTTTTAGAATCTATAACTTTAACCCGAACAAAATGATAAATGCAATCTTTAGAAATAATTTTCGTAGCATTTTCAAGATATGAACTAACCCTTAAGAACATTGTTCCCCCTTCCCATGACATGATAGGTTCGTTCGGAACCTTGAAGGTGAACAATCAGGTCCTACAATCTATGGAAGCATAACATCCATAAAGTTGATCCATCCCAAGAATAACATCAAAATCTAACATATCAAGCTCTAAAATATCAACATGAGTGACTCCATGGGAAATAAAAATAGGGATTGTTCAATAAACTCTCCTAGTAACAATAGAATCACCAACTGGAGTAGAGAAAAAAAAGACTAGAAAGGATCTCAAGACCAACATCAAATCTTATGACCACATAAGGGGTAACAAATGACAAAGTAGAACTCGGATGAAGCAAAGCATACACATCAAAATGAAAGACTTTGAATATACCGATCATAACATCTGGAGAACCCTTATGATCCTGTCGAGTCTAAATTGCATAAAACCTATTCTGATATGGAGCACCCGAACCAGAACCACTAGGTTGAGCGTTCCTACCATCCCTTAATTCCCTTACTTGCAATCATCAGACAATCTCTCATCTCGTAACCACTCTTCCCACAAGTAAAGCAATTATCCGTACCAACTAATCATTTTTCTCAAATAATTCTTACCACACCTTTGGTAAGTGCGAGTAGAAGATCCATTACCACCACTTCCTTGAAGTTTAGGGTTAGACACATTTTTATTGCTGAAATTATGAGTTGGAATATTGGAAGAACCTTGACATGAAAACTTTTACCAGAATTGAGGACGAACATGTCCACCGGACATAGAATGAGAAAAGTCACCAACTCCGGTCCTTACCCTCTTTGATTCCCTAGACTTCTCCTTTAGATTTTCCTCTTCAATTTTGTTGGGCCTGTGTCATCAAATAGGAGATATCCATCTCCTTAATGAACATGACGGTACATAACTCTTTGAACATCATTTCAGACACACCCGACTCAAACTTACTCATCTTTTCCCAAGAGTCGGCAACCATAGTTGGAGCATATTTATCTAATTGAGTGAACTTCAAAGAATACACCTTCACACTCATATTCCCTTTTCGAAGATTAATGAACTCAAGCACATTTTCTTCCCTCATCACAAAGGGAAATAAATAATCAAGAAATTCTCCTGTAGATTTCTCCCAATTGAGAGGACCTGCATTAATAAGACCTCTCTTCCTTCCATTGTTTGAACCAAACTTGAGAACCACCTTATTGTTGATAAGCAACCAATTACACCTTTTCTACTTGCGATACTCTCATAATCTCCACTATCTTATACACCTCATCAATGAACTCTTGAGGATCCTCATCAACCTTCGATCCATGAAATTCTGGAGGATTTATCCTAGTGAAGTACCTTATCCTTGTTGCCACCGTACCCATATTTGGGTTCATGGGAGAAACAACTTCTCTATTTTCTTGGGTTGTCATATCTTGAGCCAAGACTTTTAAAGTGGCTCAAAACTCGGCATGAGTCACTTACTCGGGTAAAGGGTCGATTGGAACTTAATAAACCTCAAGCTCCACATTCTCACATGCATTCCTTCTCACATAAGGTCTTTGAAAAGCCAAATCCTAAAAAAGCATTGGATAAGAGTTTGGAGAAGGACCTTTATAAACATAAACTCAATGACACGAATTTAGAGTAGTGAAAGAAGTGAAGTTTCCTAGATGCCTTAAAGCCTCATATTAATGAATGTGGCATGCTTCACACTTATGAACAAGACTCAACTCAACACAGCTTTTCAGAAATTCTAGGAGCTTTTCTAAAACCTTAAGTTCTAAATACCGTGTTTGTCAGGACTCAACGTATACCCTAGATGTGACATGTCGTATAAGACCCTAGGAGGCTCTACATAAGCCACTTGACATACATCCAACAAAACATAATAGAAAATAAGAGAAATTAAACAAGATATCTCATATCATAGGAGATTTTGACATAATAGTGGAAGTCTAATCATAGTTTTAACAAGTCAATGTAATAAATCAAAAGACTGGTTGGGATCTAACCCATAAACCACATACAACATTTGAAAATTAAAGAAATAAGAAAGCATAGTAAAGGTGACACGTTCCTCAGAAAATGACGACTTACCAAGTCTTCAACGATCAACCAATCAACTAGCCACGAGCGGGAGGAGGATAAATAAGAAAGCATAGTAAAGGTGACACGTTCATATTATCTTACTTAGAAAGGTACAAAATTAAACTACCAATCCAATCATAAGTTCATATTAGAGTAGCTCCTAAAAAACATGATTTATTTATATGTGAGAACTTTTTACAACCATGATTTCATTATATGTGAGAAAACCTTTGACCATTATTTGATACATATCCCATAAGCATTCTTAGTTCATACTCAATGTGAGAATATTTCAAAACCTTAATTTCATAATGTGTGAGAAAACTTTTCACCATTCTTTGATACAATCTCATAAGCATCATTAGTTAATAAGATTTCTTTATAAATTCATCATCATTAAAGCACGGGTCTTATGTAAATCAATTGGAAATCACGTGGTTTTATCAATTCATACATAAGATGATTGAATATGAACAAGTAAATCAAGTAAGACTAATAGAGATTGCATGAAATCCTGGGTAATTTAGGTGAAATTGAATTTAGAACTTGAAAATATTTAGGACTCATTGGAGAAAAATGTGACTTGAAGCTTGAACCCTAGATTTTTTTCCCTTGAAGTTTGAGAGTATTTGGAAGGGATTAATATGGATGATATTTGGGAATTTGAGAGAATGAGAGGATTTGGGTAGATTTAGGAGTTGAAAGGTGGTTATAGGTCTTAAAATTAGGGTCAAAACGACATAGTATAAGTATTAAATATATAAAAAAAATCTAAATACCCTTAATAAATAACTGTCTAACAGTCCTACAGTATGGACCTATGATCGATAGATCTTTCTACGGACCATACTAGTCAACCATCGAACCAACTTCAAAAACTCAAAAATTTAATCAATTCCCATGAGACCCTCCTACGGTCCATTATTTATTTTACGGTCTATCATTCCTTCTACAATCCATAGAACCCAGGTTGAAGTTTAAAATTTTACTAAGTTTGTTTCACTTAATTCGTAGAAGCTACTACAACGCGTCATCTTAATTCGTAGACTAAGGCCTCATGTTATTTCCTCTTAATCCTTTCTACGAGACTCATTTATGGTCCATCCAACATCCTATGAGCGTGTCAATTTCTAAGTGACTAAGTTTCATTCCTGAAATATAACAATCAGAAAAGAAAAATAGCAAGCAAACGATAATATTTATATTTGAATTTGTCAAAGGTTATAATCTTTATGAAATTTTAATAAAGAAGATGTAATGCCTTGATTGTTCTCTTCACAATTGTTCTTTATTTGATTAAATACTTGCGGCTGGAAACTTGGAGAAGAAGACTTCTTTGTATACGAAAGACTTGCAGATCATCACTGAAGAACAAGGATTTTTTATGTATTTCCGGGCGTCCTTTTGTACTTCCTCTTCCTTCTAGTCTTACTAGAACCCCTTTATATAGTTGGAGCTAGGGTTTTGGAGGTGTTTTGGTCTTCAAGTAATTTAAGAGGACCTTATACTTGAAGAACATGAGTTAAGCTCACCTTGTCAACTTGATGGACTGGCCCAAATCTAATTTAGACTTTGTTTTAGTCATATAATTTCAACTTAAATATTAATCCAACTTTATTAATCAGTACTTTGAATTGATCAATATATCATGAATTTATGTATTAATCCAAAATTTAATATGGATTTATCAATAAAATTTTACTGTCTACAACCATGATTGTATGTTGGTTTCTTGTAACCCTAATTTTTTTAATCAGCGCCCAAGCAACATTTTATATTTGGTTAACATTTTGTTAATCGTAGTCCAACCAACAATTTTATGTCTATAAAGCTTTAAAAGCATTTCTATTTTTGCAGAAACGATAAAACTACTGTATAGTTTATTGTTTTTTCAAAATTGAGAAACATTTCTAAAATGGTGTTTGGTATAAAAAAAGATTGAAATGCAAGAAGGTATTCAAATAATTCTCGTACTTCAACACTTTTTGAACACAAATTTCACATTATGACAAGCTATTTGTTCACCACGTAGACCCACAAAAAAATTTCAAAATTACCTTTTGACATTTATGAAATTTCCATGAATATTTATTCGTTTTCTATTAGTGGTTTTTTTTAAATGTATATACTAATAAAAATTTAAATTATCTCATTGAAATTCATTTGCAAGAGAGAATATATCATGTAAATAGACTCTTCTTAATCCAGCTCCTTAAGGTTTTCGTGTGCATCTTTGTTGAGATCTCGAGATTGTAAAATACTATCTCCTTTGTGGTACTGAATGTTTTGATTAAGTTTTTATTTGCTCAATTAGCATATCGGTTTCACTTTAAGGTTTAGGTTATTTTTCTCCAAATCAATGAAGAATGGAGACATAAGTTAATGAAACAACCTTGGAAAAAGAAAATAGGGTTCTTAATGCTTCAACGTGATTTATCTATTTCATTGTGAAAAAAACTTTTGTAATTAATGTTCCAACAATCACAATTACAACTTCATTACTTACAAAACATATGAAAAATTCTACATTAATACTGGCATTGCCACACTACTATTTTAGAGAAGTAAACCCAAAAACACTAACGACATGTCAATAGAGAACCACCAAATTGAACTACTTGCACCTTAACTCTCAATACAAATAAATTGTAATTATCGCTTAGCTTTTTACGTTTCAGTATAAAATAAAATGAACACATATTTTTAGAACTCTATAACCTTCGTTCATGACACATGTATAGTGCATGCAGAAGCTTCAACCTCTAAATTAGCAAAACACCAAAAACTAAAAAGCAAATATTCACATTTTAAAGTTCATCCAGGTGCAAAAAAAGTGATTGGTATTTTTAGGAGACTTCTTTGTCGTTTCTAATCTTGGCGTTACAAGATTCAATAAAATGGGCTAGTTTCCTTTTTGGCAAATAATTTATGACCTTTTTATCCTTTTCAAAAAAAAAAGATTCTTCTTCTTCCTCTAAATATTAAACTATCTAATATATTTAGATTTTAACTATTTATATACAATGAGATTGTAAATTAAAAACAAACATTGTTAGGAACATGAAAAAAAATTTCTTCTATATAAACAGTCATAGAGAGTAACTCAAGTAGGCTACTCTTCATTAACATTCCTAAATATAATGGATTTTTGATATTTTTGGGGACTTTGCGCTTTAAATAATTGTACTTGATGGTGTAGTGTTTGGAGATTAATTGGAATGGGGGGCACCTACAAAACTTAATTGAATAAATTGCTACTAAATTTCTTTTTGATTTATTTTTTAGGTTAGATTATGAAAAAGTGGAGTTGAGTTGTGGGGTCATGGACCTTTTGATCACGTTAAAAACTTGGAGGATATATTACAGATTTATGAAAAAATATTGGAATCCCAATACTTGAAACATTAAATAAGTTTCATCCCACCAAAAATAAATTATAATCCCAATATTAAAAAACATTAAAAATATTTCAATTTTTGAAACCGTTTCTGAGAAATATTTCTCTCCCTTTGTTCTCCAATGTGCCTTTTCATCTTCCATCTACCCGCCATCTCGAACCATAAACCTGCATAAATTCACCTTTCTCCAACATCCAACCTTTTCATCTTTCATTCTTGAAATCATAAAAAAACATGAGATTCCATAAACATTTCCCAAAATTCAAAAATGTTTTGCAGTTGATTTTTTTTCTTCAATCTCCATCCCCAATTTCAATGCTCTATTAATTAATAAGTTCAATATTTTTCCTCTGTAAAGACCCTCCAAGTCATTTCTGTGTAAATGCCTTCCTTTCGTCGTTTAGAGTGTTCCTATAGTGATTTCAATTTAATCATGACTTGCTAGAACAAATAGCTCAGACACCTTATTGTTCACTTGATTTTTCTACAAGTTTCTGTGTTTGGAGCTTTTGAAAATTGAATGATTGGCTTCGATCAAAAGTTTAAGAAGACATCATATCGGCTTCGGCCTCCTAAGTAGCACTGATGAGTCGGGGATTTCGACTTATTTGGGGTTTAATATTCATAGTTTTACTGTCCTCAATACCTACTTTATGCTCTAAACTGATGCTAAAATGATAATTTGCATAAATGAATGCAAAAGAGCAAGGCAAGGACATTATCGTGTAAAAAGGAGCAGAAAAGCTAAAAAAGTTGAAGAAAAGCAAGGTTGATGATCTCCAAGAACACTCAGTGAACCGTCGAGCGACTGTTCAGCTCGCCAAAAGTTCAGAAGGCTAGCCGAGGTAAAAAGCCAACTCGGCGATGGAATGTGAAACTCGATGAACCGCCTATTGGATTGGCAAAGGAGACCCTGATCGCCTAAAGTTACAAAAGTTGAATGGTGAAGAGTCAATTCAAGAAGGCGATGGAAGAGGGCATTTGGCCCATCACCAACTGGGTTGGTGATGCTCGACTTACTCCACCGATTGGTCCTAAAGTTGAAAATCTGGAAGAGTATAAATGCGATTTTTAAAATATAAAAAGGGAGTTCTGAAGTTTCAAAAGTTCCCACACATTCTAACTCTGGTTTTTTTTTATCTAAACACTATTTTTAGTAGTTTTTGAGTAGGATTTTGAGTTGGGTTTTGATTTTGAATTGATTCCAAACATTGTGAAGACTTGCAATTTATTACCCCACTGATGGAGAACAAAGTTGGTAACATTTTATTGCTTTTTATGATGTGTGGCTAAGAACCCCATTCTTGGGGGAGGGGTGATTATGTGATTAAATGTTCTAATTAGCTTATGGGTGTTAGTATTTACTGATTTAAATGTTGACTTGAAGTGGGTTTGATTGATAGTTGTGTTTTAAATCATGAATTATAGTTGCAAATACAGTTCTAGTTTAGCATTCTAGGCTTGCTTGAGAAAGAGGTTTTAGAGTTAAAACTATCAATTGATGATTGTAGTGATTGGGTTATTGTTGCTAAAAGAAAGTGAATTTGAATTAGATCCTACCAATCTAGCTTGAGAGAGAGTAGATTAATTAAGGTTTTGGGATGTTCATAGTGTTATGCTTTTCGAGGTTCGAGAGAACTCGCTTGATTCGTGGTAGTTTATTGAGAGATGGCTATTACATCTAAAGCCTAGCCTACCCACTAAGATTCAACGTCTTTTAGTAGATAATAATCACCCATATAGAGAAATTGGTGTTTAATCGATCACATCCTCAAGGATCCTTCTTTACTTGATTATCGCCTATTTTCGTAGTTGTTAATTGCTCACTCTAATCCCCTCATTTGGCACTAGTTGTCAACCCCTGAAATTTATATTAACTTGTTTCAATAATGTTTACTTCTACAAACGACTAGAATATGCCTTTTACTTTGTAATTGAATTCTCTACCGGATCACTCACTGTGGGATCGACTCTAACTCTTCATTGGGTTTATACTTGATTGCAATCGCCTACACTTAGAATTGGAAGAAGTGTAGTTGAGCGTCATCAAAAATGGTGCCGCTGCCAGGGAGTGGTGTTTAGAGTTCTTTTAGTGAAGTTTAGTTTTAAATTAGTCTTGTTGTAGTTGAATCAACTTATTTTTGTTTTTTATTGGCTTCTCTTGAATAGGTGACGAGATGAGTGTCAATGGGAGCAATGCTAGGCAACTTGGACACAGTGATGACATTGGCAATTTCCACAATGTAAATGAAGCTCAGTTGGGTAGTGTGGGTGTTATTCGGTTGCCTCTGGTCGTGGGAAATGCGGTTTTTCATGTGACTAGCACGATGTTGTAGTTGTTGTAAATGAAGAGTTTGTTTGGAGGTCTAGCTCATAAGGATCCCCATTGATCACATCTAGAATTTTGTGGACGTTTGAGGTCCATTTTCTTTAAAGAACATCTCCGAGGAGTTAGTCCAACTTCGATTGTTCCCTTTTTCTCTTATTAGGGAGGCAACTAAGTGGTCGGCCGACCTACCAAGGGACTCAATTACCTCTTGGAAAGAGCTCACTGAGGCGTTCTACATAAGGATTTTCCCTCTCTCGAGGATGATGTCATTGAGAGATAATGTCCAGAACTTCAAACCGTTGGATGGTGAACCAATACATAAGACATCACTGAGGTTCCAGAAGTTGCTGCTCCAATGTCCAACTCATGGACTCCTAAACAATGTGTTGTTACAACATTTCTATCGGAGTCTAGATTCAGTCAACAAAGGTGTGGATGACTAACTCGTTCAAGGAAGGATCATGCAGCAACCGTTTGAATTAGCCTCTACTCTTCTTAATAGGATCAAAAAGATAAACCTGTGACATCTTGCAAGTTGATGACTAGGAAAAATATTAAAAATTTGAAATTTTCATTTTTGGAAAGAGTTTTAAAGTTCTGGAAATTGGGTTAAGTATGGGAAAAAGGGGAGTTTTTGGCCAACTTTGAACAGTTATAACTCCTAGCTCAGGATGAGTTAGGTGTAGTTCCAGTTATGTTTGCAAAGTTCGTGGAATGGTCTTTCCAACGCCGCCAAGTTTGCTCGATTCCGAGTTTGTATGAGTGAGTTATGCCCTTCGGAAGTTGGGCAGTTGGCAGGAAAGTCTGTCCGGAAATTTGTAAGGGTATTTTGGTCTTTTCCCTAGCCTTTTCTTTTGGATATATATGAATGTGTTATACTGATTTTGATAAATTTTTCTCATTTTTAAACAGTGAAAGTAAGAGTTTAAGAGAGAAGAGGAGAAGAAAAGGAGAAGAAGAGGAAAAAAAGAGAAAATCAAGCAAGGTTTCGTCAAGGATCGTTGTGGATATCGTCAGGGGTGATCCCTTTTAGGTATGTGAGTTCATAGTGTTGGGTTGATTCCTTCCCCCACACACCAAGCTCGTTGAATTTTTGAGAAAAGATTGAATATGTTTGTTGAAGTTGTTGGTTGTAATTGTTAAAGGTGTAGTTGTGTTGTGTTGAAGTTCTTGTTGGTTTTGGTGTATGGTTCGGGTGGTGTTTCTGAGTTAAATCTATTGTATGTTGAGAGGTTTATGATTTTAAGTGTTTGGGGCTGGAAACTTTGAAGTGTAGAAGGTTTAGAGTTGGAGAAAACTAAGGAGAAAAGTCGGTTTACGGGGAAAAAGGGTGGGGCGTCGCACCTGTCAGCGCGCCCCAAGAGGGGCTCTGAACTTTCCCCCTTGGGGTGGCGCGCCCATCAGTGCGCCAGCAGGCCCCCTCTGAAGTTTTTGGTCAGGCGCTCCACACCTCTCAAAGCGCCAAGTTTTCCCAGTCCTCCCCCACTTTTTCATACATGTTCCTAGGTGTTGTACCTATGTTTCATAGTGGTTTCCAATACTCCAAGGTACGTTTAAACATCAAGAACTCGTCCATAACATGTGATCAAACACCTTGAATCCATGATTCCAATTCAAGGAGAGTTAGTTTCCAAGTCAAGTGAAGTTAAGAGTTGAGTCTAGAAGTTAAAGAAGTGAGTCAAAGCAAGTTTTTAAAGTTATTCAAGAGTCTTTATTGAATGTTTTAACTTCATTTTAAGGCTCAAGTTTCAAGTCAAGTAAGGAGTAAAGAGTATAGAGTTGAGTTCATTTCTCAAAAGTTATTAGGGAACTATGTATTCCCAAAGAAGTTTCTAAATGTTTTTACATTTGAGTAAGAAAATGAACTATGATTCCAAAAGAGCCTTTGGGCTAGTTTTCAAGAAAAAGGAACATCGATTCCAAGTGAACCTTCGGGCAAAGTTTTGAGTAATTATCTCAAATAAATAAAGATGTGTTTAAAACACTTATGAGCTAAGTATTTTTGGGAGTAATCTTGAGCACTGAATTGGGGACACGAGCTCATATTAACTCAACTCTCCATAAGAACCATGTAGCCAACATGGGATTTAACGGGTCATACTTTTTAGATGATCACGTAAGATTAAGCTAGTGGATCCTCTTAGTAAAGTTAGCTTCTTATATCACCGCAAGGTATAGGATGGTCCTTGGGCAATGTGAGGTAAAACGTTGTATCACCACTAGGGCTCATAGTGGTGATTGTCAGTTAAAGAATATCCCACTAAAGTTATATTACTTTTATATAAGTAAAGTTGAGTTTGTTATCGTTTTATCCTTAACGAACTAAGTTGTTCACACTATTTGACAAGCTTTATATATTGCACGTGTCTTATTGCTTTATATATTGAGTTCAGTTATTCATGAGTTGAACAGAGCCAAGGTAAGAATTCCTTTGTACTCCTTCCAAGCTTAAGTTGTGGTTTAGCTTTCCATCTCGCATACTTGTACATTCAATGTACTGATGCCAGTTGGCCTGCATCTTATGACGATGCAGACACAGGTACCCAGGGTCAGCATTCAGCACGCCGTTGATCTAGCTGAGCACTTCAGAGTTAGTGGTGAGCCTCTTTGTGTTCCAGAGGACTCGATTATGTTGTTCTCTTAGTTTTGTTTTATTAGGATGTTGTGGGGTCTGTCCAAACATCCCTCTCAGTGATATAGAGGCTTCATAGACAGTCAGTCAGTTGGGTTTGAGTCTCTCATCTATGTATATATGTAAATATTCTATGTTGGGACTCGAGTTGCCTTTTTGGCTAGATTTTTATCAGTTGGTTATTTTATAACCTTTCATTGCATTGAGTTATGCTATCAAGTTAAGTTTCTGCTCAGTTAAGAAAGCCAAGCCAAGGGTTCACTTTGGGCCAACAATGGTCTTCGAGTGCCGGCCACGTCTAGGGTATAGGTTCGGGGCGTGACAAAACCGTTCTTCGTACACTAGAAAAGATCAAGTGTCTCATTTGCATTTCAGGATGACAAAGGAACAAATAGAAAAAGACCAAGAGCGGGATGAAAACATGGCTAAAATGATGACCCAAATGGATCTTTTGTCACAGCATGTCATGGGTAGTGGTTCTAATGTTGTGAATGCAGTTGGAGTTAGTGGAGCGAACCCCGATGATGCACACTTTGAGGATTTGTACAATGAGGAAGTACATTTTTTGGTAAATCAAGGAGGAGGTTTTCGTCCGAACTATCCAAGGCCGGGTAGGAACCAAGGTTGTAATAATGAGCGTGATGAAGGTTGGAGAGACCGTGATAGGGAATAGCGTGATCGTGGAACTAACTGGAAGGAGCGGGATGGTGATAAGGATCATGATGTACCCCCGCATAAGCATAAAAAATCAAAAGAGCAAAAGGTTGATCCTAAAAATTTCCGCACAGAGGATATGCTTGCACGTATTCTCAAGAAATTGGAAATGTCAGATAAACTACTAAAATAAATGAAGGAAGACGTCTAATCTCTGAACTAGACGGTTACCTCTTACTCAGTGTACATTTAGCAGCTAGAAAAGCAGATGGGCCAAATCTCGTCCCATTTAAACCTAAGGAAAAAAGGGGGTCTACCGAGTGATACCTTGGTTAATCCAAAGAATGAAGCTTGAATGCGTATCTTCATTGTGCCACAACGTTAAATAAGACACTTCTTGGGAGGCAACCCAAGTTTTTGAATTTTTAATATTGTTGTTTGAATAATGGGTGTTGAATTTGTAGGTTGAAAATTTGAAATTTTGGGAAGGGGTGCAAGTAGGCGAGCCCAGGCACCAATCGGCGACTCGCGGAACAGGTTAGCGAGCCTGATCTGGATTTCCATTTTGATCAACTTAAAATTTCTGTAAAATTCAGAGAACAAAAGAGCCATTCGGCGCATCGTTGAATGGTCGGCAACTTAAGTGAGCGTCACCGACTGGCGCGCGAACTGAAGGGTCAAAAAGCCAAAACCATTTTTAAATTCAAAAACTCCCTTCAGTTTGTATTTTCCGACCTTTGCACTTTCACAACCATATTTTAGATTTCTGTACTTATCATTTTTGCGTGGGGATCAATTGATCGGGGGATTTCGGGCATTTTTGTTTGTGGATTCTCTAGTCTAGCACTCGCTTATCTGATCTTGAGGTTGGTGATCTGAACCCCGTATTTAATTTTTAGTAGTGTTCAATGCATGATTGTTACCATGTTGAATCATTTGTGTAGTATTGGTTGTTCGAATAATTGTTATTAGTTTCTGCCCATGTTATGTTGTGTTTATGCTTGTGTTAGCCTATAATTGTGATATCCCCGTGTGGTATGTCACGACCCGAGCCTGCACCCTGGATGTGATCGAAACTTGAGAACCATTGTTGGTCTCCAAGCGAACCCTTATCCTGGCTAACTACAAGCGGAAAACTGATTCAAGCATACAAAAGCTTAAAAATTGAATAAAATTCAATTAAACTTAAACACAAGCTTTAACTCAAAAGAAAACTGAATAAAAATAAATTATTCAACTCACCATAAAATAGGTAACTTAAGTCTTTAAAACATTTAATAAAATAAATGATACAGACTTCTCAACTATACTGACTATCTATGAAGCCTCTAACTGATAACGATGGAAGTCGGGACAAGACCCACGACATCCTGACTAAACTGAAAAGTAAATGAAATCCTCCTGAAGCAAGGAGGCTCACCATAGCTAACTCGAACTCTCAGATGTATCAACGAAGCTCCTGTTGATGATCCTAAATACATGTGTCTGCCTCACGAGAAAATGCAAGCCAAATGGCTCAGTACGTGGAATGTACGAGCATGTAAGAGGAATTCTAAAGCATAACATAAGCTTGAAACTTGATAAGAAGGAAACATACTTACCTCCTTTTAATCTTACTCAACTCAAGGAATACTCCAAACTACTCAAAACTACTCAAACTTACTCAACTCAGAGATTAGATACTCAACTCAAGGATATGATATTCAACTCTGGGTACTCAACTCTGGATACTCAACTTTGGATACTCAACTCTGGATACTCCGCTCAATATAAAGCAACAACACACATGCAATATATGGAAAGCTTTATAAAACAGTAAAACAACTCAGTTCGTTAAAGATAATGCAATAACAAACTCAACTTTTCTCATATAAGAAAATATTACAATTTATGTGGGAGTTTCTCTAACTGACAACCATCACTTAAGAGCTATAGTGATAATACAACACTTTACCTCACGCTGGAAAGGACCATCCTATACTTTGCCATCAGCATAGGACCTGAACTACTAAGTGGATCCACTAGTCAATTGTGAAAAAGGTTCATCTAAAAAGTATGACATTTTTCTACCCATGGTTGCTACATGGTTTTATGGAGACGTGAGTTATCTGAACTCATGCTCGCCCCCAATTCGGTGCTCAATGCTACTCCCAAAATATGATACTAGTTCTTTATGTTTAAAACATACTTCTTTCAGTGATTTGAGATAATTGCTCAAAACTTTGCTCAAAGGCTATCTTGGAAATCTCAGTTTCCCCTATTGTTTTATTTAGAAAGCGATACTCTTTTCTGAAAACTAGCCCGAAGGCTCTTTGGAAATATCAGTTTCCGTTCTTATTTAAATGTGAAAACATTTTAAATCTCTTTGGAAATACATAGTCCCCATATAGTTTTTGAAGAAAAGAACTTCAACTTTACTCTTTACTGAACTCAAAACTTAAAACTTAAAACAAAGTTAAAAACGTTTGTAAAAAACTTCTTAAAATATAGTTCATACCGAATTATGGACATGAACTACTCAATGCAAGGTTTTCAATAACCATAGATAGAACTCAAATACTTGGAACTCAAGAACTTCAATGATACTACTCATTTCAAGAATGCTCAACTCAGAGCTCATGCAGAATTATGAGCATGAACTACTCAACTCAATGACTCAAAGATACTTCTCATCTCAAGACTGTTCGACTTATAATGTTCATGCGGAATTATGAGAAAGAAATATTCAACTCAAGGACTCAAAGATACTTCTCAAAAAGGATTAAGAACTCAACACTTAAAGGCTTAGAGCTTGAAGAAACTGATACTAAATTGATGGTGTTCATGCGGAAGTTATAGGCATGAACGACTTGACTCAAGGGTCAAAATATCAATAAGGAACTCAGGTTTATGACTCTTCTCATTCTCTCTGAATTACTTTCTCAATACTTAGTTCAAATCGATAGTTGATCTCAAGGATTCACAATTGAACTCAAAGGTTTTCTTGAACTCTACCCTTAACTCTCTCTTAAATGTGAATTATGAATTCAAGAGTTATGGTTCATGATATGAAGGATCTTGTAATGATAAAGTGGACTCATGAATACATTCTTCTCACTCATACTCACTTGCTCGAGTCTTGTAACAAATTATTAGAATATGTAGAAAACTCATCAAAAGGACTAAAAGGGACTTTCTCAAAACATTCGAAAGAACTCTCAACATTTAACTTTTAACACTACCTTGAATTTGAATTATGGATTCAAGGTTGTGACTTGTGATAGGAAAGGTATCATGATGTGTAGGAATGTTGATAGCTAAACATGGGAAAAGTCACGAAATCACCGTCTTGGAACAAGTCTGCGACGCGAAGATGGTTTAAAATAATACTCGCGATATTAAATTTTGAGACAGAGGAGTCCGCATCCTAACCGCGATGCGGAGCAAATTGTAGCTCAGTGGGAGAGCAAGTCCGCGTTGCGGACTTACGTGCGAAATCGCACTCCACTTTCTCCTTCTTCGTTTCTATAACACCCCGAATCCGAAACAGACCAAAAATGCAAATTTTAAGAAGTTGCAGGTGCAACTTACGGTCACCATCCACGGACTGTAGGTCAAACCACGGCCCGTGCTGGTGGTCCGTGGTTCACCACTGCAACCCCTCCCCAAACCAGCTCAGAAAAGTCGGCCAAGTCCTGACTCACGGATAGAACCACGGTCCGTAGATCAGACCACGGTCCGTGGTCTATGTCCATGGATCGAGACCTCCACTACCCAGCCTTTGACACAAACTATGGTTAACCAGAACGGACCGTCATTCGATCAATGGTCCGTAGGTCTGAACGTAGATGAGGGTCAGCAGCCTGTTAGCTGAAAATTGTTGATGGGTCAACTTCAGATGGTCATAACTTTTATCACAAAAGGAATTATGTGTCCCATGACCAATGATACGATAGATCATTTAATCCTCTTTCCAACACCACTGAGTTTGCTAAAATCCGACCTCCGAGTAAAAAGTTATGCTTGTTTTAGTGAAGCCTTGTCGGGCAGACTCGACCGACGACTCCAATCGATGGACCGTCGATTGACCTACGGCCCGTAAGTCCAGTCCGTCGGTTACTCTGACAGCAATTAAGTTAGGGGTCTTTTGATCTTTTCCTATTTTGTTTAACCCCTAAGGTACGTCGTTTAGACCCTAAATCATGAGGTTTTAGTCAGTTTAAGCCTAGAAACATAACTAGAACTTACCCAAGTCAAATAATTAATCAAAACTTAGAAAATTAGAAGCAAGAGAGGAGAAAAAGGTCAAGAACCCTAGTTCAAGAAGGCAGCAAGTTTTCTTCAGTTCCAGCCCAGAAATCAAAGGATTTCTCCGTGAAATTCGTCACCAGGTATGTGGAATTTCACTAGTGGGTTCCTTTCACCCATTGGGTTCCTAGAATTCAGTCAGTTTCTTGATTCCCTTATTATGAATAAACCTAGGGTTTCTAGAATTACAGCAGATTATCATGAATTAGTTATTAACATGTTCCAAATTAGATTATCATGTTATTGCTCAGTTTCTCACATGAATTTCAGAACCCTAGCTATGTATTTCTTTAGTTCTTGAATTACACATGCTAGGTCAGATACTTCAGTATTCAGTTATACAGGCCTCAGTTATTAATGCATCATTATCAAATTAATTGTTGCATTCTCAGTTTGCATGTTCAGTTTTGAGCTATCCAGTATTTACAGAAATTCATTCATAACCAGTTAACCACTTAATTCATTGGGAGTAGCATAATACCTAGTTGGACTAGGGTTCAACGTACCCATATAGTCCCAGAACTATGAGCCACGTAGGTGTAAGTCCCCTCTGTGGGCAACATCAGTTTAGTGATCACGCCAGCATGTCTCTATACCTCTGGCAGGGTATATTGGGTCCTCTCAATGGGGCGTATACATCGGACTCCACATTTAGCTCATATGGTTTTATTGTCGGTTATTAGTAGCTTCCACAGTCCAGTCAAACTCTATTGCATTGACCACATTTACAGTTCATTCAGTATTCAGTCAGCATGTTATAAATTGGTCATTGCATTCAGTTAGCTCAGTATTCAACATCTATATCATGTCCAAATTGTTTCATTGCTTTATTGTTTTGTTCAGTTATATGTTATTTCAGTTTTACTGTATCCTGCATGCTTAGTACCTTTCAAGTACTGACGCATACGTGCGCTACATCTTCTCGTAATGTAGGTTCAGGTTCTCAGCATCCAGATCATGCTTAGATCATTTCCCGATCTCCAGTTTAGCAGCATCAGTGGTGAGTCCTCATTCTTCGAGGACAATAGTCATGTGATCTTTCAGTTTTCAGTCTTTTAGTTTCAGATTTTCTAGACTTAGCTGGGGCATGTCCGAGCACTTCTAGTCAGTTTAGAGGCTTATTTCAGACATAGTTAGATTCAACTTAGTATTGAGTTAATATCTTCTTTCTATTAAACTCATCAGTTTTCATTTATCTCAGTTATAGTATATGGATATTTCACATTTTTCATTTTTATTTATGATTTAGCTTCTGCATCAGTTTATTATCTTTAGTATGCTCATGAACATGCCAGTAGAGTTAGCTTGGGATCACTTGTGGTCCTATGTCCCGTGTCCGCGTCTCGGGGGTAGCTCGGGGTGTGACAGTTTCCCCAGCCCCAATTCGCCTAAATTTGATTCTTTTTCTCAATCTCTCTTTAGATTTAGATACCCAACACATGTACACTAGAATCTAACTCTAACCACTCTATAAATCGACACATTAACCTCAAGAACTCCTCAATCTCAACCCAATTCAAGAATGGAAACAAATTCATGAATACATAACAAGAATATCAAAGCTTCATCTTTTAGATCAAATTTAAAGCTGAAATTAACATGATTGGCGTGTGGGTGAACACCCAACACTATGGAAGATTACATACCTGAAAGAATTATCCTCTTGAAGCAACTTGAAGGAAAGCCTTTGAAAAAGAACCCTAGCCTTAGCTTTTCTTGATTTTCTTGAGCGTAGAATCTTTGGAGTGAATGAGAGGGTTTTGATTTAAGAAAACTGATTTTCTACACATTTAGGGCCATTTAGATGACCTCCTAAGGGTTTTTAGGACTAAAATACCCCTAAAGAAATAAATAAGACGAGCTGGGAGTCTGGGGATATATCCAGACTCAATCTTTTCTCGAATGAAGTGACAATCTATCTTAATGTGCTTTGTTCTTTCATGGAACACTACATTAGAAGCGATATGTAGTGCAACTTGGTTATCACAAATCAATGTCATCAGTTCGACTCCTCCCATCTTCAATTCTTGGAGAAGTTGTCTCAACCATATAAGCTCACATGTAGCTAGTGCTCACATGTAGCTAGTGCCATAGCTCGATATTCTATCTCTGCGCTTGATGTAGCTACGACAACTTGATTTTTTACTTTTCCAAGATATTAGATTGCCTCCAATTAGAACACAATAACTTGAAGGGGATTGTCTGTTAGAAGGAGATCTTGCCCAATCGATACAATATCCGACACTGTTGGTGTGTCCCGTATCTTTATACAATAAACCTTGTCTTGGAGAGCTTTTGATATATCACAGGATGCGAAACACTACATTTCAGTGACTATCACAAGGTGATTGCAAAAATTGGCTAACTACACTAACAACAAATGAGATGTCTGGTTGTGTTATTGTAAGATAGTTGAGTTTGCCCACAAGTCTCCGATATCTGCTAGGATCTTTTAGAGGCTCCCCCTGTCTTGGAATAAGCTTAGTACTTGGATCCATTGGACTGTCCACATGTTTGCAATCCAACATACCAACATCTTCCAAAATGTCTAAGGCATATTTTCTTTGAGTAATAGCAATATCATGGCCAGATTATGCAACTTCAATGCCCAAAAAGTATTTCAACTTGCCCAAATCCTTAGTCTAAAAGTGACTTGAGAGGTGTTGTTTTAGTTGATCAATACCTTCATAATCATCTCATGTAATAACAATATCATCAACATAAACAATTAAAAATATATATTTGCCATGAGATGAATGCCTATAGAATACAAAGTGATCAACTTCTATTTGAATCATTCCAAATTGTTGGACAACAGCTCAAAAACGACCAAACCATGCTCTAGGAGATGCTTGAGACCATAGAGGGATCGACAAAGTTTACAAACTATTCTAGACTCCCCCTGACGAACAACCCTTGATGGTTGATCCATATATACCTCTTCAACAAGTTCTCCATGCTGGAATGCATTTTTGATGTCCCGTTGAAAAAAGGTCCAATGATTCATTTGTTGCCATAGAGATGAGAAGAACATAAGCCATCTTGGAAACTGGTGAGAAAGTATCTCCATAATCGATGTCATAAATCTGAGTGCATCACCTAGCAACCAGTCTTGCTTTGAGACGATCAATAGCTCCATCTGAACCTACCTTAACTGTGAATACCCAACGACAACCAACTGTCGTTTTGCCTTCAGGTAAAGGAACAAGCTCCCAAGTACCATTATCATACAAAACAGTGATCTCCTCAATCATAGTTTGACGCCAACCTGGATGAACTAGTTCTTCTACCATAGTCTTAGAAACTTTGACTGATGATAAGCTAGTAAGGAAGGCATGATATAAAGGTGACAAAAGATGATAACTTAAATAAGAATAAATGAGAGTTTGATTGGAATTAGTTATAATACCTTTGCGAAGAACAGTGAGAAGATCATCAGATAAGTGCTCAACCGAAGTAGAAGACATTGTTGGAGCAGGTAATGAGTCACTAATATTGCTTTGTGCACCTATATCAGAATTAGAAATGCCAACTGGATTATCAAGTTCAGCATGAGGTTGAGTTCGTCGGGAATAGACCTTAAGAGTTTGAGGTGGAGTTGGGGTTGGAATAATTGGAATGGGAAGGACTGCCATAGCTTTCTGATTTTCCGTATTAGGAGCAAAATACAGAGAAGTCTAAAAAAAATTAACATCTTCAGAGATCAAGTACTTATTGGTAGAGGGATCACAACATTTGTAATATTTTTGTAGACAGGAATACACAAGAAAGACACATATAAAAGCCTTGTGCTAAAACTTATCTTTTTTGGGGGTAAGGTTATGAACAAAGCAGGTGCAGCTAAACACACGTAGAGGAAGAGGACATTTTTTTTGGTCTGGATAAAGGATTGAGTGAGGACTCTGGTACTGCAAAATAGATAGAGGCATGCGATTGATTAAATATAAAGTAGTAATAATAGCATCACCCCAAAATACGTAAAGGGACATGATTGTGAATGAGTAATATTCGAGCTGTTTCAATTAGATGTCTGTTTTTTCTCTCAACAACTCCATTTTATTGAGGAGTATATGCACAAGAAGACAAATGCAATATGCTGTGGGATGACATAAAAGAAGAGAGAGAAGTATAGAAGTATTCTCGGGCATTATCACCAATTAACTTCTTAATGGAAATACCAAATTGATTGCGAATTTTAGCATGAAATTTCTGAAAGATAGAGAATAGCTCAAATATATTTTTCTCTAAAAAACCTACATGCACCGAGAATAGTCATCAATAAAAGTACAAAATAATGAAAGCTTAAGGAAGAACTCATACGACTTGGACTTCATATATCCGAATGAACGATTTCAAACATAGAGGTGACCCTATTATTAATGCATTTTGGGAAAGAGGAACGAGTGTGCTTACAAGTTGACACGACTCACATTCTAATAAAGATAAACTAGATAAATTGGGGACCATCTTTTGCAATTTCAAGAGACTTGGATGACCCAATTAACTATGGAGCAATTTAGAAGAAACAAAACAAGTGAAAGAAGCATGTGGTTTTGGGATAAAGAATAGGTACAATTCATGTGACTCGTGTCCTTTTCCAATCACCTGTCACGTACTCCAATCCTGCACATGAACAAAATCATCAAAGAAGTTTACAACGCATTTATGTTTTTTGTTAATTTGCTAATGGAAATAAGATTGTATGGACATTCAGGTGCAAAAATGACTGATTTTAAAGGTATGAAAGGCATATGATGAGCTATACATATCTTTTTTACAATCGTCTTTGATCCATTCACCAAAGTAATAGTAGAGAGAGTAGAAGGGGTAGTTAGAGTAGACAAAATGTTTTTGTTACAAAAAATATGGTCAGAACCACCAGAATCAAGAATCCATTGTTCCTGAGATGAAGACGGTGCAACATATGCAAATGAGTTACCAGGTTGTATTCTGCAAGAAGTTGATGATTGTTTCCTTGGTGTTTGATATTGAAAGGTAGTCATTATAGTCTACTCCAATTAAAGTGATAGATGAGATGATCCATCCATTATGTGCCTTTATTTTTTTGTCACAAAAAGAAGTATTGAATAAAGAGAGAGATGAGACTTGACAGTTTTTTGATATGGTTGATTTAGCAATCAGTTGATCAATCCATCTGTTTTGTTTTCCGTTTCTATTACTGAAATAGAAGAACATTCAGAGAGGGGGCCAAAGAAAATCAATAGCTCTGATACCATCAGAAATTAGAAGAAGAAAGAAGAAGAAGAGATATTGGGAGTTGAATTGATTGATCATTCCCTCAAGTTGATGGAATTAAATAGTTGTTACAGATAATGTAAATAAAGAAAGAAGATAATAAAATATTACACAATCTCCTAACTGCCTACTTTAAGAGATTAGGGAATATTCTCATAGCTAGATTATTTAATCATACTATATTTAAATATTCTCATATCTACACTATCCAAATATACCATAATTAACATGACCTTTCAGTTGTGCATATATTATTACCTTGGGTAATTTTATTTATTTCAAATTGTTCAACTAATTTTTCTTTTGAGATAATAGGGAATATTTTTATTTCTTTTCCAATAACTTCACCTTGTATAGATCAGTCATGTATATTACATTTTGTAGACACACAAATTTTATTGGATTTAATTCATATAAAATTTGGATTAAATTCATGTTTATTTGAGTTGGATGATTAATTTGGGCTTTACAAATAAATAAATCAATTTTATTAAATTAAAGTCCAAGGATCATTTCACCTTGAAGCCCAAATCCACGACTCGTGTCACGATGCCTAGGCATCCAAGACCAACGAGGTGACGCCACGTGTCCAAATGAGGTGGTAGTCCCAGTCAAATGCAAGAACCAATCACAATTTGCCAAGTGTCAAAATGACATCCTTTGGCCAATCATATGCAACCTTGTCCACCCCCTACAATTATAAATAGAGGATGTATATGACATTCTAAAGGCATCGAGAAAACTCTTCAACAAGCATTCTGCAATTGGAGAAAGCTACAACATCAACTACATAGCTCTTTGAAGGAGTGATCAACAGAGTTCTTCTCGGAGATCGACTTGAAATGGCGAAACACTTTTTGACGTTCCCGGAGATCGACAGCATCTCAAGGAGGTCTACATAATCCAATAATTCGAGAAGTACGCTACTAAAGGCCCTCGAATCTTGGAGAAGCTTAGGAGAGAGAATCAAGAGAACAACAACATTGTACTCACAAGAGTCATTAATAAAAATTATATTTTTCTTTTATTTATTTTGCTTGCAGTCAATTTTCAGCGCTTAAGGAAATTTGTTGCGAACACATGTCTCATGGCTTAAATTAATAGCCTATTTAGAAGCAACGTTAGTTTCCTCCAAAAAAAATTGTTTAGCCGTTTCAGAAATTATTGACTTATTAGACTGATCACTAATGGAGTACTCTTTGCAATCAATGACATTTATACCACAATAAAAATTACCTCTACCTTCCTTTCATTTCTCCACAAATTTTCATCTTTGATCTTCTTCATATATTTTTGTCAAATTTGATGATTCTTCTTTACCAACCTTTCTTTGTAATACCTCCCCTTCTATCATATCTGTTTTTTAATTAATACACATCTCATACATTATAAATTCATCTTCTAGATCACCAAGTCTCATGGTATTCAGATTTTGAATAAACTCAATATCTTTATTCTTGTTCTGAAACTCTAAACTTAGAGAATTTAATATTTTTGCAATAACTTTAAGTTTTTCTTATTCTTCTCCCTTGATCCAGAGGCCATCAACAATTTCTTTAATTCTCATAAAGAAATCTTTGATTGATTATGTTGGTTTCATCTGAGCCAACTTAAACTGTCTCCAAAGCTCTTGAAGTTTTTCTCTCTTCATGTCTGAAACACGTGATGTGATTTTACTAAAATTGTCCAAGACTCCTTTGCTGACTTAGCATGTAAAATTTTATATTAAATACATGCAATTTGACCTTGATATCAAGGTAAAACAATGCCTTATAATCCAATTATCTATTTGTCTCCAATTATATTGCAACTTCACCGGTCAATGTTATGCCCCTTGGGACATCAACGAATCCAATATCAATAATGGATCATAGTTTAACAAAATTGAAAAAATATTTCATCTGTTGATACAACTATAAAAATTATTTTTGTTGTCAATCACGAAAATGGGATATCTGTGCAAATATGAAATACTCATATTCGTTTATATATGTTGTATCTCATACAAGGATTTTATAAGGATCTAACACAAGCTCTGGTACCAATTTAAAATAAAATATGTAGCATCAACAAAATCGCGTGTGCCATTACCGTATAGATATCAATTTGAAGAATATAAAATTACGAAGAAAAGATGATAAATAGGAATCATCAAATCTAAAAAAAATATATGAAGAACATCAGAGTTGAAAATTTGTGGAGAAAGAAAAGTAAGGTAGAGGTAATTTTCATTATGTTATAGATGTCTTGAATGCATAGAGGGCGCCAATAGTGATCAATCTAATAAGTCATTTATTTTTGAAATAGCTAAACAAAAAAACTGGTGAAAATTGATAGTCTGGTAATTTAAGTCATGAGACATGTAATAGACATGATTGGTTCTATATGAGGTGAAGTTATTGCAAAAAGAAACAGAAATATTCACTATTTTCTCAAAACAAAAATCAGTTGAAGCTTTTGAAGATGAACTATTGATAAAAGAAGCAAAAATGTTCACAAAGAGCATATTTTTGATGATCTACTGAAAATTGAAGTATAAACAATTGCAGTTCTAAATCCACAATTGAAGTGCATCACTATGATATTGAAGATACAATCAACTTTGAATAATTATTCAAAACTATAGACTTTGAAGAGTATGAAATATTATTTGTCGATAGTCCTACTCTACCACATATAGAATCAACTAAAGTCGAATGGACATGCAAGATCATGTACAAATCAATTGGAGAAACAGACGATTTTAATGCAAGATTAGTTATTCAAGAATGCAAAAAAATAAAAAAAATACGATGATATTTTTGAAATGTTTAATATGAAAAAAGGTGAATTGATTTTGGATTGTGCTGAAGAGAGGCTAGAGTTGACTAAAGTTGGCACACTCAATTTTGTTAATGCTACATATTTTAGAAAATTGGTAGAAAGTCTAAGATGCTTGATGCTAGGCAGAGTCACATTTGAAGATCTTGATTTAAGGGAGATTATGTAGGAAATAAACCAAGAATATGATTCCTCATTAGTTTATGATTTATAGTATTTACTTAATTATGATTCATTAATATTTGTTAATTAGGTAGGTTCCTAGCCTTAATTTACTTTCGTTGTTAGTATTATAAATAAGGGTGGCTTATTACATATTTTTAATGTAGAAAGATAAATTCAATGTTGTGAGAGATGCACTCAATGTATAAAAAAAATATAAAAGTTATTGAATTATTTAATAAAGCCTCTTACCTCCTATTTGTAAATTAATAAATTTTATCAATATAATCGTTGTTGGGTTTTTCACTTGTGCATATATTATTACTTTGGGTAATTTTATTTCTTTCAAATTGGTATCAGAGCTTGCGTGAAATCCTTATATAAGTCTTGTGTGGATTCAACATATACAAAACAGTATGAGTATGAGTATTTCATATTTACATGAATATCTCATTTTTTGCTTTTGATGGCAAAAATAATTTTGAGAGTTGGTATCAACAGATGAATAAATTTTTCAAAGTTGTTGAACTATGGTCCATTATTGATAATGGATTCATGGAAGTTCTAGAGGGCACAATATTCATAGGTGAATTAGTTATATAATTGGAGAAAAAAAAGAAAATTAAATTATACGACATATTTTTACCTTAATAGCAAGGTCCAATTGCATGTATATAATAAAATCTTATATGCTAAGTCAGCAGAGGAGGCTTGGACAATTTTAACAAAAACATATCGACGTGTTACAGATGTGAAGAGAGAAAAACTTCAAGAAATTTGGGAACAATTTGACTTGGCTCAGATGAAACCAACACAATCAATCAAAGATTTTTTTACAAGAATTGAAGAAATTTTTAATTGTCTAAGGATCAATGGATAAATATTAGAAGAAGTTAAAATTATTAAAAATATATTAAATTCTCTAAGTTTAGAGTTTCAGACTAAGAAGACAGATATTGAGTCTACTCAAAATCTGAACATCTTAAGAATTGGTGACCTAGAAGATGAATTTGTCATGTATGAGATATGTCTTAATAAAAAATAGATGTGATAGTGGACAAGTTATTGCAAAGAAATGATGATAAAGAAGAGACACTGAGTTTGATTAGAACAAATGAAGAAGACCAAGCAAAGGATGATAAAGAATATACATTTAGTTTGTCAGAAATATATGAAGTATACCGAAGTTTTAGAATTGTGGAGAAAGAAAGGGAAGGTAGAGATAATTTTCATTGTGGTATAGATGTCTTTAATTGCAAAGAAGACTTCAATTGTGTTCAATGTAATAAGTTAATAATTTTTTTAAATAACTAAACAAACAATTTTGATGGAAACTGATGTTGCTTCGATAGAGGCTAGTAATTTAATTCATGAGACATGTAATAGACATGATTGATCTATAAAATGTGAAGCTATTGAAAAATAAATAATATTCACTATTGGCTCACAAGAAAAATTAGTTGAAGCTTTAAAAGATGAAGCTAGTAATAAAAGAAGCAAAAGTGTTCAGCAAAAGCAAGTTTTGATGAACAACCCGAAATTGTAGCAAAAACAATTGAAGTTCTAGATCCGCAATTGAAGTGCATGACTTTGAATAGTGCAGATACAATGAACTCTGAATCTTTATTCAAAATTATATGTTTTGAAAAGCATGAAATATTATTTGTTGAAGATGTTACTTTATCAGATACACAATCAACTTGGTCAAATGGATATGCAAGACCAAATACAAATCAATAGGATAAACAAACGATTTTAAGTTAGGAATAGTTATTCAAGAATAAGAAAAGGAAAAAAACATGATGATGACATTTTAAAAATGTTTAAAATGAATAAAGTCAAATTGACTTTGGATTGTGCTAAAGAGAGACTCGAGTTGACTAAAGATGGCACACACAATTTTGTTGATGCTACATATTTTAGAAAATTGATAGGAAATCTAAGATGCTTAACTTCTACAAGGCTTGTTATCACTTATGGAGTTGTTCATAAAGGTGAAGAAGATACAAGGCATGATCACATTTGAAGATATTGGTTTAAGGTAGACTATGTAGGAAATAAACCATGAATAGAATTTCTTACTAGTTTATGATTTGTTATTTATCGTATTTACTTATTTGTCTTTAATGAAGATTTGTTAGTTACGTAAGTTCCTAGTCCTACTTTACTTTAATTATTAGTATTATAGGTTCCTAGTCTCAGTTTACTTTGGTTGCTAGTATTATAAATATGGGTGTCTTATTAAATAAATTCAACGTAGTGAGAGATACATTCAATCTGTAGAGATACATTGAATGTAGAGAGATACACTCAATATGTACAAAAATAAAAGAGTTATAGTGTTATTGAATATATACTCCCACCTCATCTTTGTAGATTACTAAATTTCTTCTATATAATCATAATTAGATCTTTCACTTGTGCATATATTATTACCTTGAGTAATTTTATGTAACACCCCAGAGATTTTTTGAACTAAGACTCGAACCCTTATTTGTAGTGAATGAGACTTCTGCAAGGAATTTAAAATTTCTTGAGTGTTAAGGTCACTGGACGTAGCACCTTGAGTTCCAAAAAGAATCGAATTGGAAAAAGCAAAATCTGAAAATTTGCAAGTTAAGCTAAGTATGAGTTTTGGGTTGACTTCAAACAATCATAACTCCTAGCTTAGGACGATTTAGTGCACTACCAGATACCGTAGGAAATATCTTTGAATTATCTTTCCAACACCACCGAGTTTGCTAAGTTTTGAGTTTGGATGAGTGAGATATGGCCTTTTGAAATTAGGCTGTCCAGTTAAGGAAAGTTAGCCGAAAATAGTGAGGGGTATTTTGGTCTTTTTCTTACCCATTCAGATTTAATTCATTTTAAGTAATGTTTTAGGAGTCTAATCCTATTAGGTTCAGTTTTATAATCCTAAAATTAGCCTAGGGTTTTAGTTGAGAATTCAAGAAGAGAAAAGAGGAGAAAAGAGGAGAGGATCAAGCGTTCGTCAAGATTCTTGCGTCTTGTTGTGGATTTTCGCCATGGGTTTAATCCCTAAGAGGTATGTAAGCTTCCATAGTGTTGATTTTTTCACCCACATGCCAAACATATTATTTTCAACGAAGTTTCATTCTCAAAAAGTTGAAGGATTTAAGTTTTTGATAGGTGTTCTTGAAGTTCATTTTAAATCTTGTTTTATTGGGGTTTTGATGATTTCTTCAGATGAAAGTGATTGTTTTGAGTGTATTAGTGTGTACTTAGGTTGGATAATTGAATCTAAGGAAAACATGAGAAAAGAAATCGATTAAAAGCGATTTAGGGTCAAAAAACGAGAGGCGAAATTCGTCTAAACATAGCCTGGGGAGAAGCTGGCGCGGCGCGCCCCATTTGCGCCCAAGGGGCTGGGGCAGCATGCCTTCAGTGAGCCCATATGCAGTCTCTGAAGTTATGGGCTGGCTCCCCACGCCCAGAAAGTGTCAGGGTCGCCTGCCCCCACTCATTTTCTGTCGGTTGTCCCGTTTGAGCCCCTTTTAAGTGTACCTTCACTCCCTTTGATTCTAATCACTCTAAACTACTTCCAAACAACTAGAAATCATTCATAACATGATCATAACCTTGAATTCATAATTCAAAATTCAAGGTAAAGTTAAGAGTAATGTCTTGAGAGTTCTTCCGATCATTTAGAGAAAGTCTCTTTGAGTCTTTTTGAGGTGACTTCTATAATTTCTAATAATTTCTTTCAAGACTCAAGTAAGTGAGCATGAGAGTTAGGAGAATGTATTCGTGAGTCTACACTATCACCTAGATCCTTCATACCATGAACCATAACTCTTTAATTCAGAATTCACATTCAAGAGAGAGTTAAGCGTAAAGTTCAATTGTGAATCCTTTGAGATTCACCATCGATCTGAGTTAAGCTTTGAGTAAGTAAGTAAGAGAATTAGAAGTGTCGTATTAATGAGTTCCATGTAGTTTCTAGACCTTTGAGTCAAGTCGTTCATGCCCATAAATTCCGAATGAACTCCATAAGTTGAGTATCTATGAGAGGAGTAATATCTCCATGTCCTAAGCCTTAAGTATTGAGTTTCTAACCCAATTGAGATTATAATCCTAATCATGGGACTATTACCTATTACCCATGAAGTCTATGAGTTGAGTTGTTCATGCCCATAATTCCGCATGAACATTATAAGTCGAACAATCTTGAGATGGGAAGTATCTTTGAGTCCTTGAGTTGAGTAGTTCATGCTCATAAATTCCGCACGAACCCTATGAGTTGAGCATTCTTGAAGTGAGTAGTATTATTGAAGTTCTTGAGTTCCAAGTATTGAGTTCTATGTATGGTTATTGAAAACCTTGCATTGAGTCGTTCACGTCCATAATTCGGTGTGAACCATATTTTAAGAAGTCTTTTACAAATGTTTTAATCTTGTTTTAAGATATAAGTTTTGAGTTAAGCAAAGAGTAAAGAGTTGAGTTCATTTCTTCAAAAGAGTATTTCGGGACTATGTATTTTCAAAGAGTAATGTTTTCACATTTAAACAAGAAAGGAAACTGAGATTTCGAAAGAACCTTTGAGCTAGTTTTCAGTAAAGAGGAAACTTTGATTTCCAAGAAAGCTTTTAAGCTAAGTTTTGAGTAATTATCTCAAATCAAAGAAAGAGTTTTGTTTTTACAAACATATGAGCTAAGTATGTTTTGGGAGTAGTATTGAGTATCGATATGGGGATCCGAGTTTAGATAACCCACGTCTCCATAAACCATGTAGACATCATGGGTATTAATGGGTCATACTTTTTAGATGATCACATAAGTTAAGCTAATAGATCAACTAAGTTAAAGAGTTCTATATGACAGCAAAGTATAAGACAGTTCTGGCAGCGTGGGCAAGACGTTATATCACCACTTAGGCTCATGTGGTGGTTGTCGGTTAGAGAATCTCCCACATAAACTATATTACTTTATTATGTAAGTAAAGTTAAGGTTGTTATTGCAATTTATTTAACGAACTAAGTTGTTTTTACTGTTTATAAAGCTTTCCATGTATTGCATGAATATTGTTGCTTAATATTGAGTTGAGTACCCAGAGTCGAGTATCATATCTTTGAGTTGAGTATCTAATTTTTGAGTTGAGTATCTTATCCTTGAGTACTTCTTATTTGAGTAAGTTGGGTAGTTTTGAGTATCCTTGAGTATTCCTTGAGTTGAGTAAGTTTGAAATGAGGAAAGTATGTTTCCACTTTTTATCAAGTTCAAGCTTATGTTTATGTTTTAGAATTTCCCTTACATGCTCGTACATTCCACGTACTGAGCCATTTGGCCTGTACCTTCTCATGATGCAGACACATGTATTCAGGATCATCAACAGGAGCTTCGTTGATACATCCAAGAGTTCGAGTTAGTTATGCTAAGCCTCCTTGCTTCCGGAGGATTTCATTTACCTTTCAGTTATATCAGTTGTTAGGATGTCGTGGGTCTTGTCCCGACTTCCATCTTTATCAGTTAGAGGCTTCATAGATAGAAAATAGAGTTTTAGAAGTCTTCATTTATTTTTTTTAAATGTTTTATAGACTAAAGTTGTCTTTTTATGGCGAGTTGTATATATTTTATTATACAAAGTTTTCTTTAGACTTAAAGTTTTATGAACTTTTACTTCAGTTTTAAGCTTTTGCATGCTTAAGTTAGTCTTCCGCTTGTAGTCAGTCAGGATGAGGGTTCGCTTGAGGACTAACAATGGTTCTTGAGTGCCGGCCACGTCCGGGGTGTAGACTCGGGTCGTGACAAACTTGGCATCAGAGCACAGAGTTCAAGTGTCCTAGGGTGTCTATGAAGTCATGTCAAGTAGGATCTTATTTATGGTTGTGAGGGCCCTACTTCTATAAATGAGGGACTGCAGACATCTAAGAAAAGTTTCCCTTCTTTCATACTGTTAATCATGCAATAGAGTTATGTCATAAATATTTATTCATACTCATGCCTTTCTCAGATTCATTCGACTACCCGTTATACTAGAGGTGGTTGAAAAGTAGAGTTATTTCTTTGTCGATGAGTTGCTCTTAGCAAGAGTTTTGGAGGAAGTCAAAAGACTCCAGAGGGGATTGAGAGAAGCCCAAAAGTAAGTAAAGTGTTCAGTTTCAGAGGAATGCACCCATATTCATATGAATCGTGCGTTTGAGCTAAAATTGAGTTGTACTCTTTTCCTTAAGCCTTGTTTCAACTGAGATCCTTTTTAAGAAGTATGTTTAGAGCTTGAGTAGTATTTTCACCTGAAAAGGTAGTATGAGTCATGAGATCATGAGCAGTAGTAGTGAAAGAGCCCAGAGTTAGAGGAAAGTATGTAGAGGTTTAGTAATCTAAGTAAGGGAGATAGTGTTGTGACACGCTATGTTACTATAGTCAGGTACCTAGAAAATTAGTAATGAGGAGTTTTCCCTTATGGGTAGATGAAGAAGTGATGAGTTGTGAAGATTCCATCATAGGAGGTAGAGTGTGTTGTAATTTGAAAGGAGTTTGTGATGAAGTGTCATTGTGTAGCTAATGACCAGGTGTATGTGTTTAATAGAAGAGCAGAACTATTCATAAAGTGATAGATCTAAGCTAGGCTTATGATTTGTTTGAGAGGGTCATGATGTTCATAAGGTTATAGAACTGATTAAGTAATAAAGTATAGTATAGTAGATGAGCAATCGTATTGATATTTGGGTTTAGTAATGAACCTTAAATTTGAATTTCAGATGAGTGTCATGATCAAAAGAATGGCAACATGAGGGTGTTGATGTTAGTCTTAAGGTTTGATCCAGAAGACTTGAGGAATTGAGATGTTAGCTGCAATAGATATGAGTGGTACAAGTGAGAGACCCTAACCTTGAGATAAGGGCAGTGAAGTGTGGCTAAGTCACAAGAGTAACAAGAGCGTTAAGAGGTGTACCGAAAGGGTATGTAACCAGAAGAGGTTAAGGTTAACACCTTAGAAAGAGGTCTTAGTACCGCTTATAGAGAGTTTGGTAGGCATGAGATAAACTTCTCCCAAGTGTTAGATTAAAAGAAGAGGTAGACCATTTAGAGATGATGGAATATGTCCCTAGCTTTCAAGTGTTATCTTTAGACCCAATGGGGAGATGACAAGATGAGAAATAAAGTTAAGTGTTTGAGATTAAGATGGTAATTAATTCAAAGAGTTTGGGGGATATCTTTTTAGAGGTCCTTTTAGTAATAGAGTGATGTTAGAAAGTGGAGGTTGATGTTCTTATCGTGATAGTGATGGTGTGATAGTTCCATCTAAACTTGTAAATAAGGAGGATGAGGTTTTACTATAAGAAATAGTTAAATTAGAACCCTTAGTTGGTTCTGAAGGAGTTAGTTAGTAAGATTCCATGGAGTTGTTAGAGTACTAATCTTGAATGTGGTGTTAAAAGAGTAATAGTCTTGGGATTAGATTTCCTATAGAGAGGTATATAATCCGAACTTAAGGATTTGGATTAAGCTTGAATATAGTAAGAGCATACAATTAGATTCAGACCTTAGTGAGAGTAACCCCATTCTCTTCCCAGTCCAGTCGTCATTCGAGGACGAATGATCCCAAGGAGGAGATATTATAACACCACAGAAAATTTTTGACCTAAGACTTAAACCCTTATTTGTAGTGAGTGAGATTTGTGCAAGGAATTTAAAATTTCTTGAGTGTTAAGGTCACTAGACATAACACCTTGAGTTCCAAAAAGAATAAAATTGGAAATAGCAAAATCTGAAATTTTGCAAGTTAAGCTAAGTATGAATTTTGGGTTGACTTCAAACGATCATAACCCCTAGCTCATGATGATTTGGGTGTGTTACCAGATACCACAGGAAAGATCTTTGAATTATCTTTCCAACGCCACCAATTTTTTCAAGTGTCAAGTTTGGATGTGTAAGATATGGCTTGTTGAAATTACGCTGCCCAGTTAAGGAAAGTTAGCCGAAAATAGTGAGAGGTATTTTGGTCTTTTCTTTACCAAATCAGATTTAATTCATTTTTAGTAATATTTTAGGGGTCTATTCCTATTAGGTTCAGTTTTATAATCCTAAAATTAGCTTAGGGTTTTAGTTGAGAGTTCAAGAAGAGAAATGAGGAGAAAAGAGGAGAGGATCAAGCGTTCATTGAGATTCTTGTGTCTTGTTGCGGATTTTCGCCGTGGGTTTAATCCCTAAGAGGTATGTAAGCTTCCATAGTGTTGGGTTTTTTCACCCCCACACCAAAAATATTATTTTCAGCGAAGTTTCATTCTCAAAAAGTTGAAGGATTTAAGTTCTTGATAGGTGTTCTTGAAGTTCATTCTAAATCTTGTTTTGTTGGGGTTTGGATGATTTTTTGAGATGAAAGTGATTGTTTTGAGTAGATTAGTGTGTACTTAGGTTGGGTAATTAAATCTAAGGAAAACGTGAGAAAAGAAATCGATTAAAAGCGATTTAGGGTCAGAAAACGAGAGGCGAAATTCGTCGAAACTTTGCCTGGGGAGAGGCTTCGCGGCGCGCCCCAGATGCGCTCAATGGGCTGGGGCAGTGTGCCTGCAGTGAGCCCATATGCAGGCTCTGAAGTTAGGGGCTGGCGCCCCGCGCCCGGAAAGCGCAAGGGTCGCCTGCCCCCACTCTTTTTCCATCATTTGTCCCATTTGAGCCCCTTTTAAGTGTACCTTCACTCCCTTTGATTCTAATCACTCTAAACTACTTCCAAACACCTGGAAATCATTCATAACATGATCATAACCTTGAATTCATAATTCAAAATTCAAAGTAAAGTTAAGAGTAATGTCTTGAGAGTTCTTCCGATCATTTAGAGAATGTCTCTTTTGAGTCTTTTTGAGGTGTCTTCTACAATTTCTAATAATTTGTTTCAAGACTCAAGTAAGTGAGCATGAGAGTTAGGAGAATGTATTCATGAGTCTACACTATCACCTAGATCCTTCATATCATGAACCGTATCTCTTTAATTCATAATTCACATTCAAGAGAGAGTTAAGAGTAGAGTTCAAGAAAGTCTTTCAGTTCAATTGTGAATCCTTTGAGATTCACCATCGATCTGAGTTAAGCTTTGAGTAAGTAAGTAACAGAATGAGAAGTGTCGTATACATGAGTTTCATGTAGTTTCTAGACCTTCGAGTCAAGTCGTTCAGGCCCATAAATTCTGAATGAACTCCATAAGTTGAGTATCTATGAGATGAGTAATATCTCCATGTCCTAAGTATTAAATATTGTGTTTCTAACCCATTTGAGATTATAATCCTAATCATGGGACTATTACCTATTACCCATGAAGTCCATGAGTTGAGTTGTTCATGCCCATAATTCCGCATGAACATTATAAGTCGAACAATCTTGAGATAAGAAGTATATTTGAGTCCTTGAGTTGAGTAGTTCATGCTCATAAATTCCGCATGAACCCTCTGAGTTGAGCATTCTTGAAGTGAGTAGTATTATTGAAGTTCTTGAGTTCCAAGTATTGAGTTTTATGTATGGTTATTGAAAACCTTGCATTGAGTCGTTCACGTCAATAATTCGGTGTAAACCATATTTTAAGAAGTATTTTACAAATGTTTTAACTTTGTTTTAAGACTTAAGTTTTGAGTTAAGCAAACAGTAAAGAGTAAAGAGTAAAGAGTTGAGTTCATTTCTTCAAAAGAGTATTTCGGGACTAAGTATTCCCAAAGAGTAAATGTTTTCACATTTAAACAAGAAAGGAAACAGAGATTTCAAAAGACCATTTGATCTAGTTTTTCAGTAAAGAGGAAACTATGATTTCCAAGAGAGCTTTTAAACTAAGTTTTGAGTAATTATCACAAACCAAAGAAAGAGTTTTGTTTTTACAAACATAAGAGCTAAGTACGTTTTTGGAGTAGTATTGAACACCGATATGGGAATGCGAGTTCAGATAACTCAAGTCTCCATAAACCATGTAGCCATCATGGTTATTAATGGGTCATACTTTTTAGATGATCACATACGTTAAGCTAATGGATGCACTAAGTTAAAGCGTTCTATATGACGGCAAAGTATAGGACAGTTCTAGCAGCGTGTGCAAGACGTTGTATCACCACTTAGGCTCATGTAGTGGTTGTCGTTTAGAGAATCTCCCACAGAAACTATATTACTTTATTATATAAGTAAAGTTAAGGTTGTTATTGCATTTTCTTTAACGAACTAAGTTGTGTTTACTGTTTATAAAGCTTTCCATATATTGCATGTATATTGTTGCTTTATATTGAGTTGAGTAACCAGAGTCGAGTATCATATATTTGAGTAAAGTATCTAATCTCTAAGTTGAGTATCTTATCCTTGAGTACTTCTGAGTTGAGTAAGTTGAGTAGTTTTGAGTATCCTTGAGTATTCCTTGAGTTGAGTAAGTTTAAAATGAGTTAAGTATGTTTCCATTTTTTATCAAGTTCAAGCTTATGTTTATGTTTTAGAATTCCCCTTACATGCTCGTACATTCCATGTACTGAGCCATTTGTCCTGCATCTTCTCATGATGCAGACACAGGTATTCAGGATCATTAACAGGAGCTTCGTTGATACATCCAAGAGTTCGAGTTAGCAATGGTGAGCGTCCTTGCTTCCTGAGGATTTCATTTACCTTTCAGTTATATCAGTTGTTAGGATGTTGTGGATCTTGTCCCGACTTCCATCTTTATCAGTTAGAGGCTTTATAGATAGATAATAGAGTTTTAGAAGTCTTCATTTATTATGTTAAATGTTTTAAAGACTAAAGTTTCTTTTTTATGGCGAGTTGTATATATTTTATTATACAGAGTTTTCTTTGGATTTAAAGTTTGTATTTAAGTTTTATGAACTTTTACTTCAGTTTTAAGCTTTTCCATGCTTAAGTTAGTCTTCCGTTTGTAGTCAGCCAGGATGAGGGTTTTCTTGGGAACCAACAATGGTTCTTAAGTGCCAGCCACGTCTAGGATGTAGACTCGGGTCATGACAAACTTGATATCAGAGCACAGAGTTCAAGTGTCCTAGGGTGTCTATGAAGCCGTGTCATGTAGGATCTTATTTATGGTTGTGAGGGCCCCACTTCTATAAATGAGGGACTGCAGACATCTAAGAAAAGTTCCCTTCTTTCATACTCTTAATCGTGCAATAGAGCTATCTCATACAGATTTATTCATACTCATTCCTTTCTCAGATTCATTCGACTACCCGTTATACTAGAGGTGGTTGAAAAGCAGAGTTAGTTCTTTGTCGATGAGTTGTTCTTAGCAAGAGTTTTGGAGGAAGTCAATAGACTCCAAAGGGGATTGAGAGAAGCCCAAGAGTAAGTTGAGTGTTCAGTTTAAGAGGAATGCACCCATATTTATATGAATCGTGCGTTTGAGCTAAAAGCGAGTTGTACTCTTTTTCTTAAGCCTTGTTTCAGCTGAGATCCTTTTTAAGAAGTATGTTTAGAGCTTGAGTAGTATTTTCACCTGAAAAGGTAGCATGAGTTATAAGATCATGAGCAGTAGTAGTGAAAGAGCCCAGAGTTAGAGGAAAGTATGTAGAGGTTTAGTAATCTAAGTAAGGGAGATGGTGTTGTGACAAGCTATGTTACTATAGTCATGTACCTAGTAAGTTAGTAATGAGGAGTTTTCCCTTATGGGTAGACGAAGAAGTGATGATGTGAAGATTCCATCATAGGAGGTAGAGTGTGTTGTAGTTTGAAAGGAGTTTGTGATGAAGTGTCATTGTGTAGGTAATGACCTGGTGTATGTGTTGTATAAAAGAGCAGAAGTATTCATAAAGTGATAGATCTAAGCTAGGCTTATGAATTATTTGAGAGGGTCATGATGATCATAAAGTTGTAGAACTGATTAAGTAATAAAGTATAGTATAGTAGGTGAGCAATCGTATTGATATTCAAATTTAGTAATGAACCTTAAGCTTGAATTTCATATGAGTGTCATGATCAAAAGAATGGCAACATGAGGGTGTTGATATTAGTCTTAAGGTTTGATCCAGAAGACTTGAGGAATTGAGATGTTAGCTGCAATAGATATAAGTGGTACAAGTGAGAGACCCTAACCTTTAGATAAGGGCAGTGAAGTGTGGCTAAGTCACAAGAGTAACAAGAGCGTTATGAGGTGTACCGAGAAGGTATGTAACCAGAAGAGGTTAAGGGAAACACCTTAGAAAGAGGTCTTAGTACCGCTTATAGAGAGTTGGTAGGCATGAGATAAACTTCTCCCAAGTGTTAAATTAAAAGAAGAGGTAGACCATTTAGAGATGATGGAATATGTTCACAGCTTTCTAGTGTTAGCTTTAGACCCAATGGGAGATGACAAGATGAGAAATCGAGTCAAGTGTTTGAGATTAAGATGGTAATGAATTCAAAGAGTTTGGGGGATATTTTTTTAGAGGTCCTTTTAGTAATGGAGTGATGTTAGAAAGATGAGGTTGATGTTTTTATCGTGATAGTGATGGTGTGATAGTTCCATCTAAGCTTGTAAATAAGGAGGATGAGGTTTTACTATGAGAAATAGTTAAATGAGAGCCCTTAGTTGGATTCGAAGGAGTTAGTTAGTAAGATTCCATGGAGTTGTTAGAGTACTAAGCTTGAATATGGTGTTAAAAGAGTAGTAGTCTTAGGATGAGATCTCAGTTATATCAGTTGTTAGGATGTCTGGGTCTTGTCCCGACCTCCATCTTTATCAGTTAGAGGCTTCATAGATAAACAATAGAGTTTCAGAAGTCTTCATTTATTTTGTTAAATGTTTTAAAGACTAAAGTTGCCTTTTTATGGCGAGTTGTATATATTTTATTATACAAAATTTTCTTTGGACTTAAAGTTTGTATTTAAGTTTTATGAACTTTTACTTCAGTTTTAAACTTTCGCATGCTTAAGTTAGTCTTCCGCTTGTAGTCAGCTAGGATGAGGATTCGCTTGGGGACCAGCAATGGTCCTTGAGTGCCGGCCACATCCAGGGTGTAGACTCGGGTCGTGACATTTTATATCCTTCAATTTTGTATATTTTAAGTTGCCACAATCTAAATTGAAGAGTTAGTCACTAGCATATATCTAGATACTAACTATCCATTAAGCAAGTAATTTACTGGATAAATTTTAGCTATAATCACGTAACTATCACTTATTTCATAATATGTCGTTTAAATATTTATTTCTAACAAAAAATTATTCAACTCCAAAATAATGTAACACAAAAATTATTAACCTAAAATACCAACTTTTTAGTGGATAACTCATCATTTACTATTTGCAAAAAATCTAATAAATAAAAATTAAATTAAATTTATTTAACACGATACGAAGTCCCATACCCTAAGAATGAAAGGGCTGAGAAAAAATCTTCCCAGAATATCCAAAACTGGCACCACAACATAGTTGCTCAATTCTGTAAAAAGATTGGACATAATGCAAGAGTCCATGGTAAATAACTAAATATGCAAAAATAACTTCCTCTAGTTTTCCAAACCAACAACCACCTTCTCTAAAACAAAAATACGAACTTGCTCCAAAATTTAAGAAATCTAAAGGTTTCATGTGTTTGACCTCATTAACATCACAAGAAAGCAGCAAAGGAGCATGATCAGATCGTGTTCTAGGTAAATGATTCACCTCAATATGATTAAACCATCTTTGCATTTGTTGATTGATCAAAATTCTGTCTAATCTTTTAAAAATGCAATCATCTCCTGTCCTACCATTCCATCAAGTGAAAAGGCTCCACTCAAACTTAACCTCTATCACATCACATAATGAGACACAATTCTCAAAGTCATAACAATCAGCTGCAAGAATTGGTAAACCCCCTATTTTCTCTTTTTTATTTAAGACCACATCAAAGTCACCCTAACAACCAAGGATCAATCATCCTGCTTCCAGTTGATAGATATCATCCCATAGGACCAGCCTTTGAACTACATTACATTTAACATACACTAATGTAATATAAAAATAGTTAATAGCTCTATGTTGGTTCAATTTCATAGTTAATTGTTTCTCTGTATCTTGTGCCACTGTAATATCTATGCCATGGTAAAATACCTTATCTTGCCATTACAATTATCTATAGTATTTGACATTTTCAATCCTCTTCTTTATTTTTTAATCTGCCTAGAACTTTGAAATGGCTCTGTTAATTCAATAAATGAAAAATTACGAAATTTGTGTAACATTTACACTCTTTAAAAAGCTTGTTGGAATTTTACTAATCTAATATTCTATTTAAAAGACTTCATTGCTTATTGAATGTTGTTTTGGATCTCTTTGGCAAAACTCAGATAGGTTGACTGCGTTCTCCGCTTCCTTGATTATTATTTTTTCTAGCAATCTTCATAATCCTTGGTGATAAGTGTGCTTCTGTGTCCATGATCTTCGGTAAGTCATCAGATTTTTCTCCCATTGTAATCCCCATAGCTATATAATCTACATTAGATGAATCACCTCCTATGTTTTTCTCCTAAATTATGAGTTCTAATATTATGAGGTACTATGTTAAGAGACTCAATTTGAATCATTTGTGTTTCGTCAACTTGCATTGCCACATGAACTTCCATCAATGCCATATCATGCTCGTGAGGCCGAGAATACTCTTCTTTTTCCTCATTGCTTGTACTCCCAATGCTTAACTGGTTGTTGCATAATTTTATGTCACACCCGAGCCACACTCTGGATGTGGTCAGCACTAAAAAACTATTTTTAGTCCTTAAGCGTACTCTTGGCCTGGATGACTATTTAGTGGAAGACTTACTTAAGCAATGATAGGCTCAAAAAATAATTAAATCTGTTAAACTCAAATACTCAACTCATAAAGTCTGAAAATACTCAATAACAATACTTATAGTTTGTAAAAAAAAACTCGAAAGAAAGTAAATACTGAGAGACACCTCAACTCTGTCTATCTATAAAGTTTCCACTATTAAAGAAGGATGTTGAGACAAGACCCACGACATCTCAAAACTACTAACTAGAAAATAAATGTGAGTCCTCCGAAATATAAGGAGTCTCACCAAAAGCTAGCTGGAGTGTAGAGTGATCTCAACGAAGCGTCTGTTGATGATCTTGAACACCTGTATCAGTATCATAAAAAGATGGCATTTGAATGACATAAGTACATTCAATGTACGAGTATGTAATATTACCAAAGCTCAATAACTGAATGAAAGGAATGCAACAGATAAAATATACTCAAGCTGGATGTAAAGAAATAAAAGAGTTTCATCATTTAGGGGTCGTTTGTTTTGAATTCAAGTTATAATGAGATTAGTTATGATGGAATAAGTTATGATGAGATTAGTTATGATGGGCTTAGTTATGCTAAGATTTTCTTTTATTGAGTGTTTGGTTTGTTTTATTCAAAATAATAAATTCTAAGAACAATTTATTTTTTTACAAAAATACCCTTCATGAATGTGAAATAGTGATGTATAAAAAGGGTCAAAAGGAATTATTTTTTCATTTACTTATTTTATCCCGGGATTACTATACCACCCAAGGAAATGGATAATTTATCCCAGTACTAATTAAAAATCCCAGGGTAAGTTATCCCAGACTTGCCAACCAAACAACAAATTAATTGACACTATAATTCAATCTTAGGACTATTTTGTGTTATCCTTCACACTAAACGCCTTTGTAAAGCTTTAAAAAAAATACTTACTCATCTCTTAACTCAACATAATAAGTGATATATTAAAATACACTTTAACTCTATTGGTAGATTCTCTAACCGACAACCATCACTATGAGCTATGTGATGATACAACGTCTCTCTCATGCTTCCAAAACTGTCATATACCGTGTCGGGGTATAGAACCTCTCAACTAAGTGGATCCACTAAATCTCTGCTTAAAAACAATAAGAAGTTGTCTAAAAAGTATGATCCTTTACCCATGTTGACACATGGTTTATGAGGATTTTGAGTTGTCCGAACTCATCCCCATATCGATGCTCAATACTACTCCCAATAAATATACATACTTTCTCAATTTGAGGTAATTGCTCAAAATATCCTCTTAAAAGAGGTATTGCTCTGAAATATCTATGAACTCATTAACTCGTTTAGAAATCAAAATTTCTCTTTTCTCAATGTAAAAATTGATACATTTGGAAATACTTAGTTCCCTTGTACTCTTACTCAAATCATTCTTTAAACTCTACTTAAAACTAGTCTTTCTTTCTAAAAAATCAATTTAAGATAGAAAAGTTTGGTTAAAGGATTCTTAATGCTAACTTAGAAATAACTCAATAATAGGTTCATGCTGAAAAATAGGCATGAACAATCAACCCAAGAATCTCAATGCAAGATATAGCAACTAAAAAAAATCAGGAATATACTTCAGAACTCAACAACGAAACTCATCTCAAGAATTATCAAAACTAAGGATGTAACCCTAGATTATCTCTTAGTGATAGAGACTAGATGTAGGGCATGAGGACGAACATAGTCCATTCTTATGATTAGCCTTACATACTTGAAAGAATAAAGTTCTTGGTGAAATCGATGAAATTCGAAGAATGCTTGAAAACCCTAGTTTGTTCTCCTCTTATAACCTTGCTCTAAAGTCTTGGAGCGTTAATGAACGTAAAATAATTGATTAACACCTTCTAAGACCTTAACTAGGTGTAAAACGTCGTGATTTAGGCTTAGAATAGGGGATAAAATGACATAGGGGACAGACAAAAACAACCCCAACTTAAAAATTGACATAGTGCCTTAAAAGAAACTCTTCACGGACTGTTTAGGGATACACGGTCTATGAAACACTTCACCGTCCGTCAAGTCATTTGTGAAACTTCGATTACCTAAGAAAGCTTCACTATAATAGGCATAACTCTTTACTTTGAACTCGAAATGGACAAAACTTGGTGGCATTGGAAAGAGGAATCATATACCTTTAATTTTATAGGTCATGGGCCACCTAATTCGTTATATGCTGAGAGATATGGTCATTTGAAGTTCACCCAAGTAAAATCTCATATTCAATTGATAAGAAAACTTTCAACGCATTGTGCTAGGGGATTCTAGTGACCTTAATTCATATACAAAAATTTTTCCATATTTTAAATAATTTACCTTAACTTAAAAGTTGGCGGGTGACCTATAAGGACCCCTAAATGGGTTGTACAAGTCACCACGGGCCGTCTAGGGTCCCATCGAGGTGACTCAAATCCTGGCAGCCCCAGACGACTACCTTCATTAAACGGGTCGTAGACCCCTAAATGGACCATTTAGGATTCTGTGACGGATCTGTGGTCTGTCTTGGGTTCGTGGACTTGCTCGTTAACCTTTTTCAGCCATTTTTGAAGTCTGAAGTGTTACAATATCTATTTCTTGGGAACATTTGTCATCGAGTAACGGTTAAACTAAACATGGAAGGGAAATGAATTACTTTTACTATCTTTTTTACTTCTGAACTTCTCTACTAGCATAAGCGGACGTGATTCATACTGATAGTTTTGAAACTAGTCGAGCAAGCTTGACACGAAGCTCTCATAAAATTTCAAGATTACAGGCCAAGACATGAAAGAAGAGTATTCTGGCACAAAGTAAGAATATAAATACTATGACTTGAGTGATATAACTAGTAGCTTTTAAGATTAGCAACACTTCTCAACTATGCTCTCCTTTCTGATTACTACACTTCATTAGCTGCAACTCATAGCTCCCACTAGAGTATATAACTACTCTTACAAACGTATAAGTCAAATTACTTGCTCTGACTGTGTTCAAACCTAATCTCTAATTCACAAGGTGCTAAACATGACATGGTTATACTTATCAAAACCACAAGATTCAAGTTCTATACCTCTATAGGGAATCTTATCCGAACAATGTTTCCCCTTATAACCGCATTCAACCAACCTTTAGCCCATATCAAGAAACACCCAATACATCATGTATTTTTCAACATGCTAACAACACTACATTCAAGCCTAGTACTATAAGCACTCCATGGACATCCTACTAACCAATCCTTCTAAGAATTGTTCATTCTCTCAATATCTCTACCAACTAAAGTTTCACTCATTACTATCAAGAACCGGCTAATTGCTCTCATTTAACTATTACTCATAGTAAAGCACTATCATATTCATCCTCCATATTATAACTTTAGATGGAATAAGAACACCACCACTACCACAATAAGAAATATCAACCTTCTTCTTCTGTCATTACTGAACTATTATCGACAACATCACTATCAAAGCTGAAAAGGATCATTGAAAGAGCTTAGGAAGAAAGATCATAAGTGTCATTCATTCAAGACATCTGATACAAGAATATGCATGACATAACATTATGTTGTTATCCGTTGAGAGTAAATCATGAATTCGCGATACTAAACATACTATGAGACATCTGTGCTTATATGAATATGTTCATATCATGGGGCTGATATCCATAACTTTATGAAGTAAGATTGATATCAATGGGCTAAAGTCTTTGCCTCTCCTTTTGGGAACTGAGCATAGATGTGAATTTATGTGAAGTGTAGGAGTATAAGTCATGAACACAATTCTGATATTACACACATTAACATGATGTTGTAACGACTGAACTTTGAGGAATACGCTAGAGTATGAATGAATCGATATATCACTCTAACTCTTTCTGAACTCATTACTATCTGATTCTCAACACTTGACTCGGTTTCTCATCTTATCATCTCCCCCTTAGGTCTGAAGCTGATACTTTAAAGTTATTGATCTATTTCATCATCTCTAAACTAGTCTATATTCAGTTTACTCTAATACTCAGGAAAGGCTAATCTAATGGCAATTGAACTCTCCATATGAAGGTACTAAGATTCCTTCTAAGACCTCTTTCTCAGATGCTTCTCTTTACCTCTTCCCACTTCTATAGAAGTCTTTCTATAATCGTTACCCATATTGACTATATATGATCCCCTCGACCAAACTCTTAAGGGTAATAAATAATGCTTATATCAGCCTACTCCATACTGGAAGGTCAACTATACTATCTAGGCACACATGAAAAAATCATAAACTTAATTAGAACCTCGTCTGATTACATATAATATCGGGTAATCCTCTTAATGCTCTTGCTAATCTAATGACTTAGTCATACTTCATTGCTCTCATCTAAGAGCCATAATACCACACTTGCATCACTCACATTTATCGAAAAGTAACACCTTAATTCCTCACCTAGTTTATGCCAAACCTACTAGATCAGATTTTAAAACTAGCATCATCACCCTCATGTTGCCATTGTTTTCATCACGACACTTGTCTCAAATTCAAGCTTAATGTCTAGTACTAAACACATATATAAAAATAATTTCTCATATATTATACTAACTTACGAGTACTAGATAAAATTAAGAAACACTCACCCACTAAGACTTCATGACAAGTAGTCCTTCTTTATCTCTTAGTCTACATACTTACAGTTTACCGTCACATTTTATTTCACAACTTAAGTAGTATTTAGTCATTTACTATATATCATTGCCTAATTAGATTTATAACACTCTGAATATCATGGGTCTATCCCTTAAAAACTATAAGCCTAGCTTAGATTTATCACCTTATGACTACTTTGTTATTTTATTCCACACCTACACTTGGTCTTCACTAACACAATAGCACGTCAACATAAACTTTGGTCTTGTTAAAGTATAGTCTAACTCATCCTGACTAGTACCTCTCACTCTACCTTCAATCATGAAATCCACACAAGATTACCACTTATTAGGGAAAAACTCATAATTAATGACTTACTAGTTACATGGATACAACTTCATACTCTACTCAATAACTATCTCCAATTCTAAGGTTACTATATTTTCAAATGCATACTTATAACTCTAGACACTTCTACTATTATTGGCTTATAACATCACAACTTATACTATATTTCAGGTGAAAATACTACCCAAGCATTCTAGAACACACTCTTTTCTTAAGGGTCTCACCTGGAATAAGGTTTAGAGAAGATAATGTGGGAGTACATCTCGCTTTTAGCTCAAAAGCAGATTTATATGAATAAGGGTGCATTCTTTCAAATCAATACACTTAAGGTCACTCACGGGCTTCTATTAAGATCTTTTGCAGTCTCATGACTTTCTCAAGACTTTTGTTGAGAGTAACTTATCGATACAGATCTAGGCATTGCTTTTCAACTACCTTGAGTATGAAGGGCAGTCGAATGGATCTGAGGAACACATATGTTTGAATAAGTTCCTTATGACGCAGTTCTATTGCACGATTTAGAGTATGAAAGAAGGGAAACTTTACTTAAATGTCTATAGTCCCTCATTTATAGAAGTGGGGTCTTCACAACTATAAATAAGATCATACTTACACAGCTTTGTAGGCACCCTAGAACACTTGAACTCTAAAGTTTGTCACACCCCGAGCCTACACCCTGAACATGGCTGACACTCGAGAACCATTGTTGGTCCCCAAGCGAACCCTAGGCCTGACTGACTACTTAGTTGAAGAGTTACTTAAGCAATGATACGCTCAAAACAGACTTAAATCTGTTCGACACAAATAATAGGCTTTATGCGGAAAAATAGACATGAATAATCAACCAAAGAATCTCAATGTAAGATATATATATATATCAACTAAAAGTTAATCAGGAATCGACTTCAGAGTGTAGCCCTAGATTATCTCTTACTGATAGAAAGTAGATGCAGGGTATGAGGACGAACTCAGACTATCACTACGATTAGTCTTACATACCTAGAAGAACAAAGTTCTTGGCGGAATCGACGAAATTCGAAGAACAGTTGAAAACCCTACCTTATTCTCCTCTTGATACCTTTCTCTGAAGACTTGAAGTGTTAATGTGTCACGACCCAGACCATCGTGATTGGCAACCACACTAACCCTTCGATGGGAGCACCATTAATACCAATTAGCTAACCAACTTTAATCAAAATACTATGACATTTAAGTTACGGAAGCAAGTTAAATGCTAAGGAAAGAAATATAGGGTGTTCCCATAAACTCCAACAAAAGTCTAACAACTAAACAAATGCGGAAGTAACACCTAGAACCTGAAAGTCAACGTACCAAAACTCTAACAAGATCCATACGTCTAAACAAGAGGGTTTACAACCCCAAACTAATGTACTAATAACTAACTAGAAAGTCTAAGTCTAAAATGTGGACTTAAACAGAAAGAGAACTCATGGTAGCCCGGAAGAACTGGCTCACCCTTGAATTCGAACGATCACTGATCTTCTAAGCGAAGTCTGTCAATAGCCGCCTAAAGACGCCCTATACTCAACAAAGAAAGAGCAAATGAAGTATCAGTAGAAAACCATACTTTACTGGTAGTATCACACGGCTATCCCACTAAGTGCAACATACATAAGCCATTACAACATAATAAACATGCAAATACCGAACATGTACAATATCGATTATCACATTCTCAACAACATGCAATTACAACAAGTCATTGGCCCTCTCATGGAACCCAAACGCAAACAGTTAGTGTACCGATTTGTGGTACCCGATCCGATGTTTATGCTGAAACGTGGCAACCGATCCCATAATTATGCTGGAACGTGGCAACCGATCCCAGTTAGTGTGTCGGAACGCAACACATGATCCATTCAACAAACCACAATCATAATCACAAGTATATTCTCAAACCATACAATGAAGTCATGATTCATGGCATACAATGGTTCATCTCACCTCATTTACAACTAGTGTGATCAATAATGCAACATTTGCATACATACATGTATTATAATGAAGCAAGAACAAACATACATCACACAAGCTGAAATCACAACCATCACCTACCTTGAACAAAACTTGAATCCCCTAAGAAACTTGATTCTTCCCATTTCGGATTCGTTCCGCTTGTTCTTGGTCTACAAACAATAATTATAACATGAGAATCAATAAACGATAACTAACTATCTGAATTACCAACAATCCTATCAACCCTAGATCAAACCCATAATCTCAATATCCAAATTAAGGCTATTTCCACCATAAATACCAGATCAAAACCCTCCCCCATCAATAATTACCCATTAGATTATGTTTTACGGAACGCCAGGGAGTTAAAACGTTACCTTTAGCCTCAAGAATGGTGGAAAACTGTCAAGAAGACCCCTGGGTTCGTTCCTTAGCTCTCAAGTTTGAAAATTACAGAATAAACATTTTTGGGGTTTATTTCTGACTTTAAGTCGCATTTGTCCAGCCATAGCGATCTCACCCCACTATATCGGGCCCACCCTGGCGGATGAAATCCCGCTATAGCGGCTTGCACAAAACAGTGAGCAATTTTAATAAATCCAATACCCCCATTTCACAACACACCTTCAACTAACGACACTCAGAAACTACCCGTTCACGCCAAGATTAGTTTTTGGAGTTCTACTCACCCGAATTCAATTTTGCAAAGTCATACGATTCATGTAATCAAATTTATAATTAAATTACCCAATTGCTACCAGATTTCCCTAGACCTTACATACTCTGATTTTGTCTAAATCTGGACTAGGTTTGGAAATCCTAAGCTACTATGAAAAAGTTGTCTGGCCCAAAAATTTTCCCCGTTGGCTTTTTTATAAAGAAGGGAACCGGTCGTTACAATAGATACCAATTTACCCATCACTCGTCCTCGAGTGACAAACTTAGGAAAATAGGCTAAAGAAGAAATAGAGTAGTACCTGAATCGACGAACAACTGGGGATACTTGTCTTGCATGTCCTTCTCGATTTCCCAAGTAGTTTCCTCAATTGGACGATGTTTCCATTGAACTTTCACATACTTAATCTCATTAGTCCTCAGCTTCCGGACATCATGATCAAGAATGGAAATCAGTCCCTCATCATACTAAAGGTCTTTCTCTAACACGATTGAGTCCCATTTTATGATGTAATCCCTATCACCATGATATCTCTTCAACATGGACACATGAAATACCGGATAAACTCCTGGTAGGTTAGGAGGGAAAGCCAATTTATAAGCCACCGGCCCTACACATTCAAGAACCTCAAATGGACCAATGTATCGCAGACTTAGCTTGCCCTTCTTGCCAAATCTAATCACCCCTTTCATGGGTGATACCTTAAGAAGAACATTCTCACCTGTCTGAAATGGCATGTTTCTTACCTTATGATCCGCATATTTTTTCTATCTATTCTGGGTTGTTAGAAGCTTATCTTGGATGCTCCTCACTTTATCTTGAGCATCATTCACTAAATCCACCCCCTAAGGTTTCACATCTCCAACCTCAAACCATCCTATGGGTAATCTACATCCCCTCTCATAAAGTGCCTCAAATTGTGCCATATCAATGTTGGAGTGATAACTATTATTATAAGAGAACTCACACAATGGTAAGAACTTATCCCAATATCCTCCAAAATCAATCACACATGCCCTCAACATGTCTTCTAACACTTGAATAGTCCTCTCTGACTGCCCGTCTGTCTGTGGATGGAAGGTTGTACTAAAAGTGAGTTGTGTGCCCAATTCATTATGCAATTTCCTCCAAAACTTGGATGTGAATTGGGTACCACAGTCTGAGATGATATAAGGGGGCACCCCATGCAACCTCACGATCTCTTTCACATAAACTTTAGCCAATTGTTAGCATTACAATTTTTTCTTACCGGAATAAAGTGGGCTGACTTAGTCAATCTGTCAACCACTACCCAAATAGAGTCAAATTTCCCCAAAGTCTTGGGAAGACCAACCACGAAATCCATGGCTATCTTTTCCCACTTCCATTCTGGAATTGGCATTCTCTGAATCAAACTTGCAAGCCTTTGATGTTCATACTTTACTTGTTGGTAATTTTGACACTTAGCCACAAACTCCACTATATCCTTCTTCATGCCCGACCACCAATAAATTCGCTTCAAATCTCGGTACATCTTGGTCACACCCGTATGAATGGAATATCGCGAACCATGGGATTCTGTTAACAACTTCTAAATCAAGTCATCAACTCGAGGAACACAAATTCTTTCTTTAAAGTTGAGCACACCTTCCGCATCAAGAGTGGTCTCTTGTGCCTTACCAATCACAGTCTTCTTCTTAAGTTCATTCAAATTTTCATCCTCTAATTGTTTGGCCTTGATCTCCTCTAGGAACGTGGCACTAACTTTGATGCTAGCTAACACCCCACATTTTTCTGAGATGCCATTTGCATGAACTTAGACTCCAAGGTCTGAATTTCCTTATCCAAAGGTCGCTTGGCTACACTCAAGCAAGCTAGACTACCCATACTCGCCGCTTTTCGACTCAAAGCATCTGCCACAACATTAGCCTTACCCGGATGGTATTGAATGGTCACATCATAATCCTTGAGTAACTTTATCCACTCTCGTTGTCTCAAGTTCAGATCCTGTTGAGTGAACACATGCTGCAAACTACGATGATCAGTAAATACCTCCCACTTAACACCATAAAGATAATGCCGCCAAATCTTAATAGCAAATACCACCGCTGCTAACTACAAATCATGCGTTGGGTAATTCCTCTCATGCACCTTCAATTGACGTGATACATAAGGTATCACATTCTTATCCTGCATCAAGACAACACCCAAACCAGAATGTGAAGCAACACAAAAAACTATAAGAACTTTACCTTTCACCGGTAGTGCTAGAATATGTGTTGTGGTCAAGAGAATTTTGAGCTTTTGAAAGCTCTCTTCACATTTTTCAGTCCATTCAAATGGTATCTCCTTTTTGGTCAAATTTGTCAAATATGTGGCAATGGAAGCAAAATTCTTCACAAATCGACGATAATAGCTAGCAAGCCCCACGAAACTCCTAATTTCAGTCACAGAATTTGATCGAACCCAATTTCTAACCGCTTTGATCTTTTGAGGATCTACCATTACCCCTTCATTTGAAACTACATGCCCCAAAAAGGTAACCGAAATCAACCAAAATTCACACTTAGAAAATTTTGCATACGACCTTTGTTTCCCAAGAACACCTAGAACAATATGAAGATGGTCGGCATGCTCCTCCTCACTTTTCGAATAGACCAATATATCATCAATAAAGACTATAATAAACGAATCAAGAAATGTTTTGAACACACCTTTCATCAAACTCATAAAGGCTGCAGGCGCATTAGTCAACCCAAATGACATAACTAGAAAATCGTAGTGCCCATAGCAGGTTCTAACTGTCATCTTGGGAACATCCACAGGCCTAATTTTTAATTGGTGGTAACCAGACCTTAGATTAATTTTAGAGAAGACCGATGCACCTTGCAATTGGTCAAAAAGATCATTTATCCGAGGCAATGGGTACTTTTTCAAATGGTGACCCTATTCGATTACCGATAATCTATACACATCCTCATACTACCATCCGTTTTCTTAACAAAAAAAATGGGGGCACCCCACGGGAAAGCACTGGGATGGATAAATCATTTATCAAGAAGCTCTTGGATTTGAGTCTTAAGCTCTCTTAACTCTGTCGGGGCCATGCGATATGGAGGGATAAAAATGGGGCGGGTACCAGGTTCCAAACCAATACAAAAATCTATATCTCTATTCAGAGGCATACCAAACAAATCAGTAGGAAACACTTCTCTAAACTCTAACACCACATGAATAGACTCAATAGATGGAGACTCAACCTCCACATCCCGAATATGAGCCAAATAAGCTAAACAACCCTACCCTACCAGTTTTCTAACCCGTATGAAGGATATGATCTTAACTTGCTTAGACTTGTACACCCCTTTCCACTCTAACTTTTCCCTTCCCGAAATTTCTAAAGTTACAGACTTAGTATTACAATTAAGCACAGCATAATAGGGGGACAACCAAGTCATGCCTAAGATTATATCAAAGTCAGTCATATCCAAAATCACCAAATCAGCCCAAGTCTGAAAACCCATAAACAAAATAGGACAAGCACGATAGACATGGGTGACTCTGACCGACTCTCCAACTGGGGTAGAAACATGGATGGAGGCATCAAATATATCATAAATCATATCAAACAATGAGGCAAATTGCACGGATACATAAGAATGAGTAGAACCCGGATCAAAGAACACATTAGTCATCCGGTCACAGACAAGAATAGCACATATGATCACCGCATCGGACGCCTCTGCCTCGGTCTTGCCCGAAAAGGCATAACACTGAGCCCTATCATCGTGACGGACGACTTCCCTGCCTGGCTGCACTGCACCTCTACATGTGTTACCATTTCCTCTACTTACACGGCCTCACTGATTACCTCTTCTCCCACCTTGTGGACGTCCTCGACCATTATTACCATTTTCTGTGGGTACCACTGCTCTAGACTGTTGTTGCGCAGATTCCATCATGCGCGGGTGGGGATAATCTCTCCACATATGCCTAGGTTCTCCACAATTGTAGCAAGTACGATCAAAAGATGGCTCGTTGCCCTCTGAAGGTGCGGCTCCCTGACTATCTTGAATCAAATTCTGAGGTGGAGTTCCAGAGTAGTTACCTGTAGAAGCGGGCATGGCAGACTGATTGGCCAGGCTGCAAGTGTTGGCCTCACTGAACCTTTGGAGTAAGATCATTGAAAGTTGCCTGAATTTTTGGCTTTCTTAGCCAATGCCTTAACCTGACCGTCTCGCCTCACCCCCTGCACTTTCTTCACAAAGTCTGTCACTTCATTAAAACTTTTTCCTGCAGAGGTCATATGAACATACAATACTTGTAACTCAGAATTTAGTCCCTTAATAAACAGACAAATCCTCTGTTCCTCAGTAGTCACCAATTGAGTAGCATATCTAGATAAATCATGGAACTTGATCTCATAAGCAGCCACAATCATACCACCTTGCTCCAAGGCCATGAACTCATCCTTCTTACGATCTCTCAAGGTCAGGGGTACATACTTTCCTAAGAACAGAGCATGAAACTGGTTCCAAGAGAGTGGGGGTAAAGTTGAAGATCTGTATTCCACATACCCTCTCCACCACTACTTAGCCTCACCTTGAAACTGAAAAGTCACAAACTCAACCCTATGCTGATGGACAATTCCCAACTTATGAATCCTTTCATAGCAATCTAGGATGAACTCATATGCATCCTCACTCTCGGAACCATGGAACACAGGCGGTTTCAGCTTCAAGAGCTTACTCAACATCTCATGATTATTACCAGTCATAACAGGACCCAACAACGGACGGAAGAAAGCATAATTACCTATAGTTCCACCCACCTTGGGGACAGTGATAGCAATAAAGGGATTGGTGGGATCTTGAGTTGCTTGAACAGAGGGAAGCACTCCAGGACCAACCAATCCTTTCAAGAATGACATGATCTGTTGAGCTAACACTGGGTCTATGGGAGGAATACATGAATTCTCAGCCTGCACCTCTTCCTCTTGTTCTACATTCTCCTCATTCTCAACCTTGATATTCTCATCTACCTCTTTATGATGCGCAAGAAGGTTCTCATTTTTGGGAGCATTCTCAACAGGAGCTCCATCCCTAGTAGGTGCTACTCTTTCATGGCCTCTACCCCTTGCTCTTCCCCTACCCCTGCCTCGATCGCGACCTCTCGTTGTAGATTCCTCAACTGCAACATTGACGGGAGCTACGTGCCTGACGCCGTTGAATCTAGTGTTAACCATCTGCGGACAGAAGAGTGAATGAGGTTAGATACCAATTTGAATCGACAGATACCAATTGGAATCAAGTTATAGCACGAAAGGAGACAAGAGAAAACATAGAGATTTCCTGAAGTCTTATAGCCTCTCGAAGAAAAGTACAGACGTCTCTGTACCGTTCCGCAAGACTCTACTAGACTCATTTTGGTACATCGAGATCAACGAACCTAGGCTTGATACCAACTTTGTCACAACCCAGACTATCGTGATTGACACCTACACTAACCCTCTGGTGGGACAACCATTAATACCAATTAGCTAACTAACTTTAATCAAAATACTAAGGCATTTAAGTTAAGTAAACAAGTTAAATTCTAAGAAAAGAAAAATAGGAAGTTCCCATAAACTCCAACAAAAGTCTAACAGCTAAACAAATGCGGAAGTCACACCTAGAATCTGAAAGTCAACATACCAAAACTCTAACAAGATCCATAAGTCTAAACAAGAGGGTTTACAACCCCAAACTAATATACTAATAACTAACTAGAAAGTCTAAGTCAGAAATGTGGACTTAAACAGAAAGGGTACTCATGGCAGCCTGGAAGAACTGACACACCCTTGAATTCTAACGATCATTACACAAGCCATTACAACATAATAAACATGCAAATACTGAACATGTACAATATCGATTATCACATTCTCAACAATATGCAATTACAACAAGTCATTGGCCCTCCCATGGAACCCAAACTCAAACAGTTAGTGTACCGGTTCGTGGTACCCGATCCAATGTTTATGCCGGAACGTGGCAACCGATCCCAGTTAGTGTGTCAAAACGCAACACTCGATCCATTCAACAAGCCACAATCACAATCATAAGTATATTCTCAAATCATACAATCAAATCGTGATTCATGACATACAATGGTTCATCTAACCTCATTTACAACTAGTGTGATCAATAATGCAACATTCACATACATACATGTATTATAATGAAGCAAAAACAAACAAACATACATCACACAACATGGAATCACAACCATCACCTACCTCGAACAACGCTTGAATCCCCTAAGAAGCTTGATTCTTCCCTTTCCAGATTCGTTCCGCTTGTTCTTGGTCTACAAACAATAATTATAACACGGGAATCAATAAACGATAACTAATTACCCGAATTACCAACAATCCTATCAACCCTAGATCAAACTCTTATATCCCAATATCCAAATTAGGGTTGTTTCCACCATTAATTCCAGATTAAAACCCTCTCCCATCGATAATTACCCATTAGATTACGTTCTATGGATCGAAAAATAGATTTGGGGAGTTAAAACCTTACCTTTAGCACAAGAATGATGGAAAACTATCAAGAAGGTTCCTAGGTTCGTTCCTTAGCTCTCAAGTTCGAAAATTGCAGAACAAAACATTTTTGGAGTTTATTTCCGACTTTAAGTCGCGTCTGTCCCGCCACAGTGGTCTCACCCCGCTATAGCGGCCCCGCCCTGGCGGCTAAAATCCCGTTGTAGCGGCTTGCACGGAACAGTGAGCAATTTTAATAATTCTGATACCCCTATTTCACAACACACCTTCAACTAACGACATTCAGAAACTACTCGTTCACACCAAAATCAGTTTCAAGAGTTCTACTCACCCGAATTCAATTCTGTAAAGTCGTATGGATTCTTTGATGTCTTAACTATCTTCTCATGTAATCAAAATCATAATTAAATCACTCAATTACTACTTGATTTCCCTAGACCTTACTGACTCCGATTTCGTCCAAATCTGGACTAGGTTAGGAAATCCTAAGTTACTATGAAAAAGTTTTCCTGCCTAAAAATTTTCCCCATTGGCTTTTCTATAACGATGGGAACTGGTCATTACATAATGAACGTAAAAGAACTGATTAACACCTTCTAAGCCTTTAACTAGGTGTAAAACGTAGCAGTTTAGGCTTAAAATAGGGAATAAACGACATAGGGGAAAGACCAAAATGACCCCAACTTAAAAACTGACGGAGTACCTTAAAATGAAGGCTTCACGGACCGTTTAGGGCTCCACAGTCCGTGAAACACTTCACCGTCCGTCAAGTCGTCCGTGAACCTCGACTGCCTAACAAGGCTTCACTAAAATGAGCATAACTCTTTACTTTGAACTCAAAATGGAGCAAACTTGGTGGCGTTGGAAAGATGGCTCATAGACCTTTAATTTGATATGTCATGGGACGCCTAATTCGGTATATGCCGAGAGATATGGTCATTTGAAGTTGACCCAAGTAAAATGTCATATTGAAGTTCAATCGGTAAGAAAGCTTTCAACTCAAGGTTGTGTTAGGAGATTCTAGTGACCTTAATTTATATCTGAAATCATTTTCACATTTTAAAAAATTGACATTAACTTAAAAGTTGACGGGTGACCTGTAAGGACCTTTAAACGGGTCGTCTAGGGTCCCGTCTAGGTGACTCAAAATCCTGGCAGCCCTGGGTGGTTCTACATCCCCTAAATGGGCCATAGACTCCTAAACGGACCGTTTAGAGTTCCGTAAAGGGTTCATGGTCTATCTTGAATTCGTGGACTTGCCGTTAACTAACTTAGCCTTTCTCAAAGTCCGAGATGTTACACTTTCCATATATAAAATTAATTTGCATACGAAAATTATCCAAATTGGAGTCAAATTTCAGAATACTAAAAAATCAGCTTTCACAGATAAATAGGGAAATCATAGGAAATGGGGCCAGATTTCTGCTTGTGCATGTAATCCTCTTGTCATCAACTGACAACCTCTTCTGTCCATATTAGGCCAATAAAGATTCATGGAAGACCCACCACAAAACAAAATAATCAAATTAAAAGATTAACGGAAAATATATTTATAGTTGCGAAAAGGATTAAAAAATACCCCTAAATTATATTTAAATATGTCTATGTTAATCTCCATTATATTTTTGGCTTGAAAATATTCTTGTTACTATGCTTTTTACTAAAATCAAAATGTCTTCCAATTAGGCAAAAACTCAAAAAGGACGAGAAAGAAGAAGGATACAGAAAATATTTTGGAAGAGAAGATTGAATGTGTAAAACATTTTGTTTTTAAAGGGCATTTTTGTATATTTAACATAACATTAATTTTAGGATCATAAGATTAAAAATTCTTCTTTATTTTCTTAAACTTCGTATTAAATCAAACTAGGTCATTCTTATGAAATTAATAGTGGATAAATATTAAATAGTCATCCAAATGCATTTTAATTTTTGAAATCTAACATATTCATCATGTATTATAAAGTTAACTTATGAAAACATTAAATAAGGGCAAAAAGGTAAATTTACTTAATTTCTTAATGCAAACACAAATTAAAAAGTTGACATATAAAAAGAAATGGGGGAGTACTAGAATATGAAAGACATAATACATAAACATGACCCTTAACTTAGCGTCAGCTGACAACTATGATCTTTAACTTTGAATGTGCACAAGTAGGCACATAAACTTGTATAAAATTGAACAAATAGACACATCCAACCTACATGGCACCCTACATGGAAATTTTGTGTCCTACGTGGCGTCCTACATGTATTATGTCATGTAGGACACGTGCGTCTACTTATTCAATTTTATACAAGTTTAAGTATCTACTTGTGCATACTCAAAATTGAAGAACATAATTGTCTGTTGAAGTCAAGTTAAAAGGTCATGTTTATGTAGAAGGTAATAGTGGCAACATTGGTAAGAGTAATTTGAATTTAAAAGGTCTCTGTTAAGTTAGTTACAGTTTTTCGGGAAAAGAAGACTATTTCGAAGTATTCAATGGTTTATTCATCCCTTTACCCCTTTCTCTCACACACTCATCCTATCTGTTTGTCAGTGTTGTGGGAACTCCATAAAACCATAAGTGGGGATAAAAAAAAAAAAAATCATAATATATCTTCTACTTTTTTTATTCGTATATTATATTCTCTTTGTTAAATAATAGTTGTTCATTATACTATTTTGAAATATCTAATAATACTTGTCCACTTTATGAAATTAATGAATAATTTATACTTAGTTTCCAATTTATCCTTACTATTAATTATAGTCATTTTCTTATTACATTTTTCAAGACATTGTATTTTTTATATTCAAAGGGTGATATAGTAAAATTACCCTTCTATTTACAGTTTTTTTAAAAGTGTATAAAGTCAATAGTGGACAAGTATTGTTGGACAGAAAGAGTATTACATAAATGTTTATATTTATTCCATAGTTGATAAAAAATAATTTATTTTATTCTTTTTGTTATTTTCATTTATGGACTTTGCGTGATACTTAAAAAATAATAATTAATATGTATATATTTTTCATAATATGTATATTAATTAATATTTAATATTTAGTATAAAAGTCTTGAAATAATTAAATAAATAAGTAATTAATTTTAAGGATAAATCATGATTTTTGTATTCATATTTTCTCAATATATTAAAATTTATAAATAGAAGTATAAATATATTTTGAAATAGTGGATGAACTCGCACCTTGTTAATGAGGGTTCGATCCCATATTATAATCCTTTCCCTTATCTTCTCTTCCCCCCCCCCCCCCCCCCCCATTTTTGGGGGAAAAAAACTAACGGAGGATGTAGTTCCAAATCTACCCTCATTATTAACTTATTTTTAATATACATTTCCCAAAATAATAAATAAAAATAATCCTATATTTATTAATCATTAAAAAAATATGTCAAAGTAGTACTTTCGTTGTTCATTTTTTCTTGTCATTGTTTGACTTGACATATCCATTAATAAATAATTATTGATATAGGTATTTTCTTAAATTATCCCTATTAAATGATGTTTAGTATTAGGTCTTGGAAAGTAACTTCTAGAATAAGTATTAAATGCCGAGGGTAAAACATGGGGAAAAATATTTTTTCTTGATATGTCAAAAGTGAGACGTAAAATTAAAAATTTATTTTAGGAATAAGTGGAAAATATAAGTGAACAGAGGGAGTATCTCCTATGTCCTATATTAGATGAACATTTTTTTATTTTACACAGTAATTAAAAAATCATTAATATATTGATTAACTTTACTATTTTGTCCTTTGTTCATATTAATTAGTCTCTTGAAAAAGAAATTTTTGTGTCTAAAATTTGTTTAAACTTCTAAAGGCCTGTCGAGGTAAATTGGAAAAAAATTAATTAATTCTATCATGATTTAATAAATGATCTAAACAAATATTTTTAATAGCATCTCCATCTTTTTTTTTCTTTTTTTTGGTTTCCCACTCGGTGTTCGGAGCACACATTGGAACTCCGATTAAATTCGAATCGCACACTGCAGGGCCCATTCGAAGATAGCGCTCCCAACATGATTGCTCAATCTCGAAATCTCTGATTAAGGGTGAAACACTTTCACCAGTACACCACAACCCATGTTGGTATAACATGTCCATCTAATATGGAACAAAGAAAATACTAAAGAAGGAAAAATAGATAAATGGAGTCTGTATAGATAGACTCGATGATTAAAGAAAAAGATAAGACACACATTTATTCCTTACGTGATGGATCTGTCTGTTTCTCTATATAAAGCCATCATACTACTCATCATTCCTCACACATCAAATCTCATAAATCAGATTAATTGTTTCTTTCTAGTGAAACACTAGTTTCTATTGTTTCAGATCTAGGGTTCTTCCTAATTAAGTTTTGTGGTGGTAATAAAGTCCCTCATAAGGGTAAAAGGGCGGTGACAGAAGAGAGTGAGCACACATGATGTTTTCAAGCATGATGTTTACATGCTTGAAGCTATGCGTGCTCACTGCTCTATCTGTCACCCCCCCCCCCTCCCCCACCGCTTTCTCTATGTCTGTTTACATTTCTTTATATTTATTCATGATGTTTGATCATATTAATTTATTGGATTAATTCATGAGCTTATGCTAGGCCTTTTGCTTGGCTTGTCTCTATTTTTGTGTCAAGCATACAAGTCTAATTGAGTGGGATGTAAAATAAAAGGGAGGTGACAGAAGAGAGTGAGCATACATGGTGTTTTCTCGCATGATGTTTATATGCTTGAAACTATGTGTGCTCACTGCTCTATCTGTCACCCCCTACCATTTTCTCTACCTCTCTTTAGGTTTGTTTATGTGTATTCGTGATTTTTCATTTATATATTAATTGGATTAATTCATGAGCTTATGCTCTAGGCTTTTGACTCCGCTTTCCTCTATTTTCGTGTTAAACCTACAAATTTAATTAAGTGGGAGGTAAAACAAAAAGGAGGTGACAGAAGAGAGTGAGCACATATGGTGGTCTCTTGCATGATGTTTATATGCTTGAACCTATGCGTGCTCACTGCTCTATCTGTCATCCTCATCGCTTTCTCTATCTCTCCCTAGATTTAATTTTCTTTCTCTATTATATATATCAGTTATTCCAAGTATATATGAAACTAGTTAGTACATATTATGTGCTCAACTTTCATCACGAAGAAAATTCTGTGTATGTGTTCTTTTGGCTATTTCCTGCACTTTCTCTTTTACTTGACTGGCGCTTAGGGCTTTCTTCCTCAAGTAGGGGCGGAATCAAGTAGGATTGAGTTTCCTGTATGGCTAAAATTATATTTTTTATCTCTATAAAATAGATATTGAACCTTTTGACTTCTTTATGTGTTTATTTCATTATATTTTGAACTTCTTTTTTTTTGGAAATTTTGATTCCGCCACTAACGGCTAGATCTTGCATATATTGATTCTTCAATTAATGTTCTACTCCTCGATTTCCGAAATTTGTGCTGATAAATTTAAATAGAGTGTTTTAGTGATATTTTAAAATTTCATGTGTGGCCAATAGGATTGCAGTTGAGTAATAGAGACGTGACTGTGCTTTCCACAAGGGGATCCCAAGCCACAAAGAAGACTCAATTAAGCAAAGGAATAGTTGAGGTGTAGCATGATGATCTTTTACTTTTAAATGTTATACTCGTTTCTTGTGAATTTCAAGTTATGTATGTAATACATCATTTCTTTTTTAAAAAAAAATCATGTGTAACAGAAGCATATCCTATAATTTGTTATGAATTCACTTAGAGCATATGCTCTTTCTAGATTTTACATTATCTAGTGTTAAAATATGGTGATGAGACTAGAATAGTACAACCCCCGCCAGATTTGTCAGTCCCAAAAAGAATAAGATATTACTTAACTTTAAAATGTAAAAAGAGTGAGGCATTACTTAACTTTAGAATATAATGATTTATAGTCATATAAATATTTATCACTTATTTTAGACCACAAATTTCAAAAGTTTTTTTTTTATTTCTTCAACTTCGTGTCAAGTCAAACTAACTTGTATAAAATGGAACAGACGGAGTAATAAAAAGTCAAACTGCTTCTCTAATTAATGGATCCCTTTGTTTCAATTTGTCTCTTTTACTTTTACTTTTAATTCGTTTGAAAACAATTATTATTTTGTCAATTCTTTAATTCTAATTTTTCACATGATATCTTTCAATCAATAAGATTGAAGGGCATTTTAATATACTAGTTTTTTGACACCTGCGTTGCACGTGATTACTGATTCCAAAAATATATGTTATAGTAAATAGTATTGCTTATTTAAGCGAAAATTTGAATAATAAGCTTAGCAAAAAATAATATTGCAGATTATTTTGTGAATGTTCAATGTGGATCGTCATATATATATATATATATATATCTTATTCACGCAAACCTATGAAGATGGTCAATGAAAAATTTTATTAGTTAAATGCAATAATGTATATATTAATTTTAATTTGATGAAAAAATTGTAACACCCCGACTTTTCTAAACGTCTAAATTAATTTGTACATTCATGTAAAGACAAAGAGGGTGAGTAATAAATTCAAAATGATGTGGTATGTCATATTTTAAGTGTTCAAGGGTTGTATCTCAAGTTTTGAAGTAAGGTAAGTCGCAGAATAAAAGTGGGCGAAAGTTATCGTAAGTTCCTTTTTAAAGATTTCTCTGAAATTTGGGTCAAATGTTTCGGAAGTTTTCTCCCAATTTATAACAAGTTATGGGTCCCACGACCCATTAAATCGAAGGTCTACGAGTCTAGTTTCAAATGCATCAAACGGTTTGTTCATACGACTTCAGAATAGAGAGATATTCGTATTTTTGCGAGACTGCACAAGCAGGCACATGACGTGGGTCCCCTAAGTCAGTGGAAGCTTATAAAATAGCATTTTCTTCATTTTTCTTCATTCCAAATCGTGAGAAACCATGAAAATCAGACAAATACTCCTCAAATCATCCTAGTGTGTTCATGATCTCTTCTTGGCCTTTTATCGAAAAATGCCCTACGTCACGAGATCGTCGTTTTGGTATAATTTTCACGGTGAATTGAGCGGTGTAGTTCCGTGGAGGTTATGGCAGCAGAGTTTTTTCAGTGGAGTGATTGTATTCAAGTGTTTTGGTCATTTAAACAAAGGTAGGAATCACATTTTATCAGTTTACGGATACCTTAGGTCTTGGATTGTAGTTTACGATAGGAATCCGTATCGATTGTCAAATTGTCGTAGTAATTTTTATCCTTATTTACTGATTAATTTTACCTTTTTCTTTAGTGTTGTAGTGGTGTGGACAGAAGTGTTTTCAGCATAAATTATAAAGGAAAAGATATGTTAAGGCTACTCCCTTCGTTCGGAATGTTTCCTTAGAGCTTGGGAGTGATATAATAGAGTAGTTAATGTTAGTTATGTTGTAGATGTAATTATGAGTGGTTGGCTGATTGAGTGGTTATAAACCCTCATTTAGGGACTCATAATCTGTTCAGAACAACCCTAAGTTAGGAACGACTTGGACATTACTCATATATATTGTTTATAGCTAAATTGCTCGCCTTCAACCTATTTAAATATTTATTGTCTCCCTTGGGGCTATTGTGGTTAGCTGTTGAGCTATGAACTGCCTATAGGGGCTATGATGTTGTCTAATAGGACTATGTTATTGCCAAAGAGGGCTATGTGTTTCCCACGGGGCTATATTGATGCCAAAGAGTGTTATGTGTTGCCTACGGTGCTATTTTGAAGCCAAAGAAGGCTATGTATTGCCTACAGGGCTATGTGATGCAAAAGAGGGCTTCGTGCAGCCCACAGGGCTATGATGTTGCCTAAGAGGGCTATGCGCTGCCTACGGGGCTATATCGTTGCCAAAAAGGGCTATGTGACTTCTTACAAAGACAAGGGACTACCTATAAGGTTATGTAGATTGATTTGGCACCTTCTGGGCTTATGGGGGCCTAAGTAGGTGGTATGTTGTTTGTACCTACCAGGCTTATGGGGGCTTGGTTAGGTTGATGTTTGATCATTTAATGTATTTTATTAGATTCAGTAGTGGGTTGGCATGCTTATCTAAATTTGATTTCCTTACCTAATTATTTTTGGTATAGTATGATACTTGCTCATTTAGTCTACAACCTTTCATACTCTGTACATTATTTTGTACTGACGCCCCATTGCCTGGGGGCGCTGCATTCATGCATGCAGGTCCTGACAGACGACCGAGTAGACATCCTCAGTAGCAGGATTGACTTCTATCTGGTTGGCTTGCCCCTTTCCTTCGGAGCTGCCAGAGTTTGGAGGTTTGCTAGCTTTTGTTGTGTATATTTTTATGGGTAGGTAGGGGCCCTGTCCCGCCAATCTTTACTACTCTTTGAGGCTTGCAGACTGGTGTGCGGCGTGTATAGCTATGTTATGGTCATACTAGCCTATGTTGTTGGTTTGCTGAAGCTTGTGAGCTGTTTGATGTATTGTATTGAGATATACATGCTTTTAGTTTTGGTATAGATATCATGGTGGTCTCGACGGCCCAATCAAGACTTCTGTGCTAGTTGGCTATTTATTTATATGATCTCCTGGGAGTATCTGTTTCTTTTATAGATTAGTTTTAAGCCGAGATATACTTGTTTATTTTCTTGATTGCGTGTTGCTGCCATGCGCTAGTAGCAAATGGTTCAATAGGGTCGGCTCGGGCCTGAGTTTTGGCATTAGGAGCCAGTTGCGCCCCTCGAGTTTGGGGCGTGACAAAAATAATTATTATATTATCAAAATTATTTTCCTCAAGTACTCAAAGTTATGTAATATACCTGCTTAGGATAGAATGAATTACTTCATCAGAATAGTGGTACCTTATATTCCGCTAAACTACGAACTCACTCAACGACAATAAATCACACAAAAAAAATTAAAATGCAAGAAGAAGAAGAGTAGAAGATTAAAAAAACTGTGGTGGAAAATTGAGAGGAAGCCCCTCTATTTATAGTAAACAAAGGGTAGTATGAACAAATGTTTTTTTGTGTCTTATCTGAAAAGTCATGATTTTTCCGAGAAGTCACAACCTTTTGGAAAAGTCACAACTTATTGAAAAAGTCACAACTCTTTGGAAAAGTCACAACTTATTGAAAAAGTCACAACTCTTTGGAAAAGTCACAACTCTTTGGAAAAGTCACAACTCATCGAAAAATCACAACTCTTTGAAATAGTCACAACTCATCGAAAAATCACAACCCTTTGAAAAAAGTCACAACTTATCGGAAAAGTCACAACTCATCGAAAAAGTCACAACCTAAGTTAGGAATATTATAGTAATTTAACATTCAAGTTAGGAGTTCATGTTTTTAAGGTAATATAGATATAGATTATACATATATTTAGTTTAAAACCACTAGATTCAAAAGTTAGTAAAACCACCTAGTGATATTTACGATATTGTTCAAGAAGGGGTTGATATTGGTCTTATCAACATTTCTAGTGCCAATCATTATGTTAATTGCTTATATAAACTTTGTTAGTATTAGTTTAAAAGGATCAAAATAATATCACAATTATTCTTAGTCTCACGCAAAAGAAAAAGTCGCATGGTGTAAAGTTGAATTTGTACGAAAGATTTAAATTCATCACAACATAGTTATCTACCCAAATATTTATGAAGAAGATTTTCAAGAAAATCATATAGAAGGTAGGAAATTAATAAAAGTAAAATAATACTATGTTTAAGTAAGTAAAACTTTTTCTTAATTAAATCCTTGGTTTGAAAATGTTCTTCCATACATATTTCTAAACGTGGCATGAAGGAGGATAACAAAACAGAATCATATAATTTCATAAATATCATAATTAATATTTTTTCTTATGAGCTATAGAGATATTGATTTGTGTCCAATGTATCTAATACTCACTTTTGACTTTACGAATGGTAAAATAATCTAAATACTTAATCTTATTCTTATGCAGTCTCTTGATACTCACAACTTTGGTCTCTAACTCTATAATCATGCTTGAAGATATGGTAAAGAAATAAGATACAAACAAAATTTTGTCACTTCATAACTATTCATTGAAAGAAAATGTTGTTGCCCAAATCAATTGTACCATTGGGACATCAAATTTTGGTGGAAAATTGAGGAGTCTGGAACCAAAAGGGCAACAAATATTTTAGAAAATTCCAAAAGGGCAACTCAATTAGTTATGAAATCAAAAGGGCAACAATTTGTAATGGCGTCTAAATCGGGATTTCAAAAACGAGGCGCAAAAATGGATGAGCCTTACAAGGCGCAACAACTTTTAGACTTGTAAGACTCAGCCACCATGAGCCTTACAAGCTATCAGCGCCTTGCAGGCTACTTTTTATAAAAATCGTTTTATTTTCTTGTTATTTTGTATTGTAATATTTACTAGAGTTAAATATTGAAAAAATTGTATTGTAATATTTACTAGAGTTAAATATTGTTATTTTGTATTGTAATATTGAAAAAAAAATCGTTTTATTTTTTTGCTATGGTTTTGAGTTAAATAGGCATTTTTATTTTATTTTTTCCGTTTGAAAAAATAATGTACGTTTACTTTATTGGTATTGTAACTGTTTCATTAACTAAGAATTCATAAAATTATTTAGGCCAATTTTAATTGATATCAAACGTATTTTCATCTTTTTAAAATGTATAAGATACTAGTTACCTGCGTCTGTATCATAATAAAATGCATGTCAACTGGCATCAGTACATTGAATGTACGAATATACGAGTTGGAATGCTAAACACAACATAGACTTGAAAAGAATGTGAAGAACTCACCTGGCTCAACTCAACTCAACATAATTGAACCCATTTCAATATAAAATAGTTTAAAACAAGTGCAATATAAAGAAAAGTTGTTTAAAACATGATGTCAACTTTGTGTGTATGCAAAGACACATATAACTCAAAAATGTACGTAAAAATACAACAAACTGTGATAAGAATATAATTACTTTTGTGGGAGTTTCTCTAACCGACAATCATCACGTAAGAGCTATTGTGATGATACAGCGTTTTGCCTCATACTACCAGGAACGTCATATACCTTGTCGGGGGTATAGAACTTGAACTACTAAGTGAATCCACTAGTCTATGCTAAAAAGCACTAAAGGAATCATCTAAAAAGTATGACCCTTTTATACCCATGATGGCTACATGGTTTATGGGGGCTGCGAGTTGTCTGAACTCTCCCTCATATCGGTGCTCAATACTACTCCCAAATATGTAAAAATAGCTCTTATGTTTAAAACATACTTCTTTCTGTGATTTGAGATTAGTGCTCAAAAATTTAGTTCAAAGGCTATCTTGGAAATCAAAGTTTCCTCTCTTGCTTCATTTAGAAAGCGATTACTCTTTTCTGAAAACTACCCCAAAGGCTCTTTGGAAATCGAGGTTTCCTTTCTTGTTTAAATGTGAAAACATTTTAAACCCTTTGGGAATACATAGTCCCCATATACTTTTGAAGAATGAACTTCAAACTTTACCCTTTAATCTGTACTCAAGTTGAACTTTGAGTCTTAAAACAAAGTTAAAACATTTGGAAAAGACTTTTTGAAAACTTAAAGAACTACTCTTGACTTGCTTCTTAACTTCTAACATGGCTCTTAACTTACCTTGAATTGAATTATGGATTCAAGGATTGTGATTTGTGATAAGAAAGATCTCATAATGTTTAGGAATGCTTTTAGATAGCTAAACATGAGAAAAGATCAAGAAATCACTGTTTGAGGGTGCGTTCGCGACGCGGAGAATTATTTAAATTTTTGGTTTGAAAACAACTTTTGAGGCAGAACGGTCCATGACCGCTCCGCGACGCGAAACGATTTTTCCCAAATTTGGGATCAGGTCCACGACGCGGAGGCACTACCCAGATTTGTCGAACAAAATTTCTTCTTCATTTTTCAGCTCTAAACTCCATTGGTTCTTTCCCCAAACACTTAGAATCATCTATACCCTCAAATAACATCAGATTCTACTCGAAAACACAACTAAAAATGTGAATCAATCTCAAGAAAACTCCAACAACACAACCTACAAGGATTCAAACGAACTTCATCAAGAATTCAAGGGATTTACTTTCAAATCAATATACTTTGCTGAGATTGAATCAAATTGGGCGCGTGGGTGAACTAACCCAACGCTATGTGATCTCACATACCTTGAAAGGATCACCTCTGACGAAATCCACAAGCTAAACTAGACGATTTTGACGAATCTTGTTTCTCTTCTCCTTTCTCCTCTTCTTTTCTCTTTTCTCCAAGCCCTAGTGTATTTTGGTAAAAGCGTAAACTGATCTAATTCTGATTAGACCCTAACTTAATTACCAAAAATGAAATAAAATAATTGGTCAAGGAAAAGACCAAAATACCCTTTCAAAATCCAGATTGGACTTTCCTTATCCCAACACCCAACTTTCAAAGGGAATAACTCACTCATACGAATTCGGAATTGTGCAAACTCATCGGTGTTGGAAGGATCATTCCAAGAGATTTCCTACCATATCTGGAAGTACCTCTAACTCATCCTGAGCTATAAGTTATGACTGTTTGAAGTTGGCCAAAACTAAACTTATTCTAACTTAACAAAATTTCCAGATTTTCATTCTTTCCAAAAATGACTATTTCCAATTATTAGCTTCTTCCTAGTTATTTCAAATTGCGAGATGTTACATTATGGAGATTGTCTGTGCATCTCTCTTTGGCATGAATATGCCAACTATCTATTGAAGGGAAGCGGTTAAGTCTGCAGCTTATCTTATTAATTGAGTTCCATCTCGAGTTATCAATTTTGAGACTCCGCAGCAAAAGCTCCATTCAATTTGTTCTCTTCCGCATCTACCAAACTTAGAGCCAAGGGTCTTTGCTTGCACAGTATACACTCACAATCCCAAAGCTCTACGAGGAAAATTATTGGATCCGTGTGCAAGACGGTGTGTGTTTGTTGGCTATTCAGAATTTCAGAAAGGATACCGGTGTTATGATCCACAAAATAAGAAACTATATGTTACTCTTAATACATCTTTCTGTGAGTTAGAACCATATTATAAGGTGGAGCACTACACCACAAGAGACCTTTAGCGGCAATTAATTTTTCTTTTAGCGGCAATAGTTATTGCCACAAATACATTTACCGGCATTTGATTAAATGTCATTGGATCCAATGTCGCTAAAGCCTTTAGTGGCATTTGTGTCGGGTGCCAGTAAAGACCCTTATTATTGCTGCTAAAAGTAATTACTTTTAGCGTCTTTTATTTAGCGGCCTTTACTACTGCCATTAAAGTTACTTTAGAAACAAGCATATTTGTGGCATTTGCTATTGCCGGCAAAGATAATAATTGTTGCTCAAGAAATTATTGTAATGACTTAAACTGATCATAAATTCACCTTGATTCACATATTTAACCCTCTTTTATAATATCAAAAACAAAATTCACAAGAAAAATAAGTTCAAAGGTAGTAAAGAAGAATTACCAAACTCAAAACAATGTCATTCACTTAAAATAAGAACAAACAATCTTAATACATTCAATTTCATATCTTGTAGAGGTAAAAGAAACTATGAATTATCAAAATAGAAAAAATGCATTCAACGATGGAGAAAATAAGGCAATTAAGCCAGTGTTTGTTCCCCAATGCAAAATGTGACAGCTTTCTGGATCAGTGTGTCATTCCTTGAACAAGCTCACCATTTGAATGAGTATGCCATGTACACATATAGCGGTAGATGGTTAGACCACAAAAAATTGACATGCATATTAGATATATTACTCACTATATAATATCATAATGGTCTATATACTCATTCATGAGATGCTTCATTGGTGTTGTTGCTATTTATATAGCAGTTTGAGGAATAATATGATTAAAGCCAATGAGTTGATCACTAATCATGATATAAGGATACAGAGAAAGGAATGCAGTAGCAAACCACTTAGCAAATTATGACTTTGAAAGTCAATAAACAACAGTTTAAACAGCAACAGCAGACTACTCATGCCAAAAGATTTGTTAACATACATAAATCACAACTATTAGCCATTAGAATTATAGCACACAGGGAAAGGGAAGATCAACAATGAAAAATCACAATTCAAGAGTCCCAATTACTTACAATTGACAGCGGAATTGTAGTTTTTCAATGTTAGGTGTGGAAACTTTTTCACAGTATTTTGTTATCCAGGGTACAATAAGCTATTTCAGATGCCCAATCTGAGAGTACTTAATTGGCAATGTAATCTCAACATAAGTATCAACATGAGTAGGCCTTAGAAAATAAAACAAAACTCACAGGCCGTAGCATCTTGCACACTTAAAGACATGATTTTCCAGAGATAACCACAAGCCTAGTGTTACCTAGAAGAACTACGATGGGGCATACCAAAGGCAATAGCCTCAAAATTCAGTATAACAAGGAAATAGATTTGGAGAAAGACATACCTGACATAATCCCAATGTTCTAGCTCCCAGAAACATGGCCTATAACAGATGCAAAAATGAGGGAGATTTTCAGTATATATGTGATAGTGGAAAAGAAGAGAGATTTCCACGGCTCACTACAATATTATCATTAGCGACTTTAAGATAACGCATTAAAACAATCATACAAATAAATAGCATAAGCTTGAGATAAGTAACAGAAACTTGGCTGGAAAAATAAATAAATTGCAGTAGCTTCAAAATAGTTGATATGCACTCACCTTCTATTGGAGGAATTTGAAATTTCAGTTCGTAACAATTTCTATACCATCAACTCCACATCTTACCCAACCATTGTTGTTATCTTCTAAATCACGAATATTTTCTAAGATAATTAAATCAGTTGTATCACACTACATCGATGAGTCAAATCATTTACTATTTTCTTCTCCCATATCAAAAATGTCTCGCGGTTTAATTGACCTAGGGACAAACCATTCATGATCTTCAGGATCTTGAAAAAATATCACTTATTGAGCTTGTCCAGCAAAAACAAATGGCTCTTCACTTATCCGGTCACCTGAATGTATTAGATGTGAGAAGTTCACAAGTGTGAAACCTAAGTAGTCTTTCATAACTCCTCGACCTTGAGTTACATCAACCCAATCACATTTAAACAAGACGACTTAAAATTTTTCATAGTAGTTCAACTCAACAATATCATTCAATCTACCATAATATGTAATATTTCCTGATTTCGGAGCACTGTCACTAGTACTTGCATAGCTCTCTGTCATTGAGACAACCAGAACCCCACTATTTTGTGTCTGCATGAACTCTTCATATTGTTTTGTACGAAATCGATGCCCATTATTCATATGGAATGCCTTGAATCTTCTTGCGAAGTAACATGGACCTTGTGCAAGGGCTTTAATATCATTTGAGATATTAGATGTGAGATCCAACTCTAATATCATGTGCAAGGGCTTTTTGTAATTGTCGACCACATCTTATTCACAATTGAAACGCACATATCGATGTGCTTGCACCCATGTTTTTTTATCCATCTTAATTACTTCTACAGAGCCATATGATTTTCCAATAGTAGGAAAAAGACATCTTTCTTTATCAACCTCATGTTTAGTATCATCTTTACTTTTTCTAAACCAATAAGACCTTGAATCGCCACCTTCCATATACAGTGAGCAAGATTGCAGACACTCATTCGTAATATATGGTTCAGCTATCGAACCTTCTGGACATGAAAGATTGCGAACATACAATTTTAATTTACGCAAGTACCTGTTGCATAAAATCATTACATCAGTCTAATATTTTAGCAATTAATAACTTAAAATATATGATTAACATATAATATGATACTTCATACCCCTCAATTGGGTACATCCAACGATATTGTATCGATCCCGCAATTTTAACCTCTAAAGCCAAGTGAATAACCAAATTCACCATGACAGTTAAAAATGATGGTAGGAAAATGATCTCCATACTACTTATAGTTTGTGCAATTTTTTCTACCAGTAACTCTAACTCTTTGAATTTAAGACCTTTGCTACAAAGCACTCGAAAATATGAGCATAATTGAATTAAAATAGAAGTCACCCTTTAACCTGCCGATCTCCTCAAGGCAATAGGAAGAAGTTCTTGCAATATAACATGGCAATCATGAGTTTTGAGTCCTAACAAGTTTCATTTGCGAATGCAACGCGAGATATTAGATGCATAGCCATGTAGAAACTTAATATTTTCTAATACTCTGTAGAATAACCTTTTTTATTTCGGTGACATTGTAAAATAAGTAGGAGGAAGATATGTCCTCCCTCTAAACCGTTGTTGAGGCCATAAGGCTGGTCTTATATTCATCTCTTTTAAGTCCAATCGAGCTTCCACATTGTCTTTTGATTTTTTACCAAGACCCAATAATGTATAAATCAAGTTATCACACACGTTCTTTTCAATATGCATCACATCAAGATTATGATGAACCAAATTATACTCCCAGTAAGGAAGGTTGAAAAAAAATACTCTTTTTTCCATGTGTTTTTCGTCACCCCGCTTACCTTTTTACTTAATTGAACAAGGGTGAACTTTATGGCTTTAACTTGATTTAGAACTTGTGCACCAGATATAGGAGAAGGTGCGGGTCTTAATTCTTTAGTCCCATCAAACGATTTTGCATCATTTCGATATTTATGTCCTTGCATCAAGAAATGTCGATGGCCCATGAAACAAAACTTTTTACCATGTTTCAACCATTTAGATTTAGTGTTTATGTTGCAGCAGGAGCATGCAAATTGACCATGAGTAAACCATCCTGATAGAGAACCATATGCTGGAAATCATTTATGGTCTACATGAAAGCAGCTAGCAATTGAAATGTCTCATTAGAAAAGGAATCAATGGTTTTTGTCCCCACAGACCACAAATCATTTAACTTTTCTATCAAAGGTTCTAGAAAGACATCAATATTATTTCTGGGTCCTTTTGGTCCAGGAATTAGCAAGGACAGAATGAAGAACTCTTCTTTCATGCACAACCACGGTGGAAGATTATATGGCATTAAAATTATCGGCCATGTACTGTAAACATTTCGCATCGTACCAAAAGGATTAAAACCATCACTAGCCAATCCTAACTAAACATTGCGAGGATCTTTAGCAAATTTTGAATGTCTGATGTCAAAAGCTTTCCAAGCTTCAGAATCTGCAGGATGTCAAAGAACTCCATCCTTATTCCATTCTTTGTGATGCCATCGCATCGATTTAGCTATTTTTGAACACATAAATAATCTATGTAGTCTTGGTTTTAGAAGAAAGTGTCTTAGTACCTTGGCTGGAATCTATTTGACACTGTTTTTCCATCTAGAAGCGCCACAAATTAAACATTCATTGACATCTTTCTTAGCAAATTCATTCCTAAAAAGCATGCAATCGTTGGGACAAACATGAATCTTTTTGTAATTTAACCACAAGCCCTCAATAATCTTTTTGCTCTCATAAAATGAAGATGGCAACTTCTCACCCTTAGGTAATGCATCCTTCAATAAACCAAGCAAGGTATTAAAAGACTCATTCGACCATTTGAATAATAGTTTTATGCGGTAAAGTTGAAGCACACACGATAGTTTACTGAACTTTTTGCACCCAGGATAAAGTTCTTCATTTGAATCTCTCAAGAGTTGTTCAAACTGATCTACCTCTGGATGAGGTTGATTTCTTAATGGATGAGGAGCATTTTCCTCTACATTTGGCGTTGTCTCTTCCCTTTCACTAATGTTATCATTGAACTGGATGAAGCCTCCAAAATATCATGTATTATTTCTCTCATATCAGCGCTCCTTAAAGCTTCTTGTCTGTCATTATTTTCTCCAGTACTTGTTGATCCATTGAGACACTCTCCATGACAAAACCAAGTATTATATGATGTCATAATGCCATTAACGACGAGATGATCATATGCCACTGCCCGATTTACTTGATAGTATAGCACACATTTTGTACAAGGGCATGAAATTGTTCCCTCATTATGGTTTTCACGAAATGCATGGTTTAGGAAATTTTCTACTCCATCTAAATACTCTTTACTGACTCTACTGTAATCCATCCATCTTCTATTTCTAGAATTCTCCATGATTGTTCAAGATATTTCTTACTTTTCTGTAATTACAAAAAAAAATAGCATAAAAGATCAAATAATCAACATAGTAGTTCGAGATATAGTGTTTAAGCTTGTGTTAGCCATGTCTAAGCTTACCAATAGAGACTACATTGGAAACTACATACCAAATGACATTCAACATCTTTACGTATTACATCTTACGTCAAACTAACTTATAAAGCAAACAAATTATAACATCTGATGTAGAGACTATATTGGAAACTACTTACCAAAAGACACTCAACAGCTTTACATTTGATTCTTCTAAATCAACCAAACTGGTTAGATGGAATCTAAACACCGACTATTGCATGTGGCTAGGTGTAAGTTGTGATCAAGAAGGTCATGTGCTTGTTTTGGAGCTAGACGATAAAGTAATCACTAGTGGAGTTCCAGAATTTATAGCAAATTTTACAAGATATAACACTATTCAAAAATAAGTTTTAAATAACAGTTTATATTTACAGGACTAGATTATAGTAAAATATGTGACAATTTGTCAAGATATTGTTTAACATACAATAACTTAGATAGCAACGACAACCACAATGGGGTTGGTCTAGCTGTTGAAAAATAGGAGAAACAACCTTAGAATCCTAGCAGAACACAAGTTGATAGAACAGCCACGAAGGTAATCTCATTTGGTTGTAGCCCCTTTGCCCTCATCTTGTCATACATGAAACAGGGCTAAATTAAGAAAGGGAGATTTGGTATATAGCTTAGAGAGAATTTGGGTCTCTTGAAGTGTAACAACCCAAAGCACAAAACACTGAAGGAAAAGGCCTTAAGAACCCTATTTGGCTTCTTTGTTTTTTTTCCTTGAAGGAAAAGGCTATGATTTGCCCTAGCTTTTCATAAGTAATACTCATAGCTTGTCACAAGTAATATTCCCACTATTTCAATTTATTTGTCAAGGAACTGAAGAATTTCAGAGTTGTGAGAGATCCAACCAACAAAATGATAATTCATACAAGGAATTGTTTTCTCAATTTAAAGTTGCTAGAGAGTTAAGAGGCAAAAAAAGATCACCACCGCCACTAGATCCTAATAAGGTAACTCAACATTTTTCGTACTGGACACAACTTAAATGTCAAGTGTGAACCTTCTCAACTTGAAAATATTTTTGGGCTTGATCAGTTGATATTTCTATACTTTGCTTATGAACTATGATGTTATCTCTTGAACATTCTATTGTGGATGTTTATAATTAAATTTGTTTTAAAGGGAATAAGGCGGAAAAAATGGTCAGCTAGTTATTGAATAGCAACATGAGAACCCGGATGAGGATTAGGATACATTAGGAAGTGGTTAAGATAGTTGTACATGCTAGCAAATACCAATAGCTTGACCTTTCTGTATCCTTCGACTAGAAAGCAATTGAGAAAGGGATGTCAACCTCAAAATGGAGTTGAGTTGTGAGCTAAACAGATAAAAGGCACATTTAAATGAATAAAAGAGACCACATGTCAAACTTTTGGACTTTGTTAGCTCTATCCATAACTAAGGCTTATTGTAATGGAGCTAACAAACTCAACTCTTATGTACCTATTTTGCTATCATGTATACAATCTTTCATTTTTTATGATCATGGTGCCCGTGCCAGCTTTTGCACCTCAACTAATACCACGAGATACCTTTCGGTATAAAAAATGGTCAGTTTTCATCGTCATCCAGTGTTACAGTAAATTTGATGAATTTAGTTATTACGACAAGCAGAATTCTAGCTATACAAAACACCTTATTGGGTTAATTTAGGTTTAACATCAAAATCCCACTAAATGAGTTACAGTTGAGAACAGATTTTAAGCAAAAGTCTTAAGACTTCTACTAGTTTTACTTCTTAAAATTAAAACCAAAGTGGTCCATTAGAAAACAAAGATATGTTTATTGTTTGGACATGAAAACAGTCTCCAAACAATGCCTGATTTACCTTTTCAAACGTATTCGAGTTGGAATGAAAAGCAACTAATGGTAACAAACGTTTAAATTCTCTCAATTCTGTGGAAAATAATGCCAGCAAAACTTCAAAATTAAGCTAGTTCTTTCCATGATACCAAGATTTAAATGTATACAACTAAACATATCAATGAGCTTAAACATGTGATTCAGATAAAAGGGAGAGGGAATTACACTTGAGCAAAACAGAATGCAGGAAACGAAACTAAGAATGCAGTACCCAAAAGTTGAATTCTAATAAACAACAGGTAATCAGGCAAAAATTCAAGCTGCCAGTTATGGGTTAAACTGGTGCATTCAGCATGGTTACAATAACATTATCCTAGAAGTAGACTCCGAGCTTCTAACTAGGTGGATATTGCAAACCTCTACTTCCCCTTGGAGGATTCAAAAATTTGTACAGGAACTTCACAATCTTGCTAGCCAATGTGAAACCTTCCAATGTAATCATATATATAGAGAGGCCAACAGCACTGCTGATTTCATGTCCAAGCAAAGTCACAAAAAGGACATCATTCAACATTACTACACATACAACCAATTGCCACATGCAGCACGTGGTAGCTATATCCTCGAGAAAATGGGAGTTCAAAGTTTCAGAAGGAAGAGACTTAAAAGAATTAAAAAGCCCCCTTGAGTTAGAATAGTTTTTTCATTAGGTTCTTTTTATTCTTCCTTGTAAAGGGGAGAGTCTCCCTTATTTATGTTTTCCTAGAATTTTGTATTGAGAGGAGTCCTCTCCTAGGTGCATAGTTCTACGTTTTCCTTTATAGTATGGGAATGAGTCGACTAACCTTAGTAGGTAGGTCGATTTATGACCCACCTTAGGTTCAGAGGTTAGGTTTATGCCCCCCTCCTTGTATATTTTTTTTGAGCTCTTTTGAGCTTTTTATTTATGTTAAGGCCTGGGGGTGTTGCTAAGCCCCTGACCCCCCCCAAGGGTCGTTCAAATTAAAAAAAAAAAACAAACAACAGGAAATAAATATGAGCTGGAAAAATCTAAATAAAAAAAATAAGCTATATGGCATTTAACCATTAACCTACATGTTAAGCACTGACTAAATCAAAACAACTAAAATACTTAAAACGAACACAAAGCAAAATCAAGAATTTAAAGAGATAGCGGAAGCAGATTACCTGGTTATGGGTCGCGAACTTGAGACAACGATTTGAAACGAACTATTTCACCACCACTTGAAAAGAACTCCAACGAAAGCTTCCGATGACAGAGAGCAAAGAGCATAAGACGAGAGCTCGAGATTCAAAATTCTTAACTTAGCAACTATGGAAATCAGTTGATAGCATATGTATGTAAGCATTTATCAAAAAAACACTGAGAAAAGGAGGATTACCAACTAGAATGAGACATTGAGAGATCGAGAAAGAGAGATCGAGCGGAAAGAAAGAGAGAGAGATTATCGCTTATCGTGCTTCAATTCGAGCAATAAGAAAAAAATTGATGCGTGCTTCAGCTCAGATCGATCGTAGCCATGGAAGGAAGCTTCAAATCAACCTAGTCTTCAGATGGAATGGAGAAGATAGATCGAGTATTTTGAAAATTTGAGGATGAAATAAAATTTGACTAAGAATGTTTGGGTATTTGAGGGTAAAAAGAGGATATTTCTTTCTATTTGCTTTTAAAAGTAATTACTATTAAGGGTTATTTTTAGTGGTTTTAATGTAATTTCCGGTACATGTTGCTTTAAAACACTATTTAGCATTAATTATCTTATTGCCTCTAAATAATTGCCACTAAATCCTACTTTTGTTGTAGTGGAGTTACACCCTCATCATTTCGAGGGGGGATGGCATAGAAGAGACTAGGATGAATAGAGCTTTAGGGGGAGAAACTAAGTTCTTGGAATTAGAAGCTCACGAGGAAAGATTAAATACACATTCTAATATCTCAGAACAAGACATTCTCACACATGAAGACAATGAAAGAATCAGGGAAGAAGGAGATAACAATAAGGAAGTCGTAAATGAAGACAATGAAGGAATTATTCCAGAAAGTACAACAATAACTCCATTAACCAATGAGTCCTCTCAGAATGTTCTACTTGATCATATACCTCGAGTACCTCTTAATTACTCTTCAAATGAACTTGAAACTATGCCTATGATTCTCATTCTCCTACTTCCCATTATCCAATCAGAAAAACTAAAGGTATATCGAGAATACAATATGAACCTGATCATAATGCCAATTCAAAATATCATATTAGCAATTATACCTCCACAAAAGATTATCAACCTCATATGCTCTAATTGTTAATCAATTGTCCAAAGTATATATTCCTAGTGGTGTGCAGGAAGCATTAATAGAAACACAATAGAGAAAAGTGATGAATGAAGATGGAGGCCTTGCAGAGAAATCGAACTTGGGAATTGGTTTCGCTACCCGAAGGAAAGAGGATTGTCAAGTGTAAATGAGTGTATATTGTAAAGCTTAAAGCAGATAGAAGTATTGATAGGTATAAGGCGAGGCTGGTAGCAAAAGGATACATGCAGAAATATGGAGTGGACTATCAGGAAACATTTGCACCAGTAGCTAAACTTAATACTATTTGTATCCTTATATCAGTTGCAGCAAATAGAGATTGTCCATTGCGACAATTTGATGTAAAAAAAATGCATTCTTAAATGGTGACTTGGAGGAAGAGGTTTACATGGATCTTCCACCAGGAATAATGCAGGAGCACACTTACAGAAACAAGGTATGCAGATTAAAGAAGGCATTATATGGGTTAAAACAGTCACCACGGGCATGGTTTGGACGTTTCACAATTGCAATGACATTGGTGGGTTATAAACAGAGTAACTATGATCACACTTTGCTTATCAAACACAACGAAGGGAAGGTAACAACGTTGATTGTATATGTTGATGACATGGTCCTGACATGAAATGATTCCAATGAAATGGATCAACTTCAGAAGTTTTTAGCATCAAAATTTGAAATGAAAGACCTAGGACAATTGCGATATTTCCTAGGCAGTGAAGTATCAAGGTCAAGACAGGGAATTTCCCTTTCTCAGAGAAAATATGTACTAGACTTGTTAATGGAGACAGGGATGCTAGCATGCAAGCCAATTGATACACCTATGGAGACAAACCACAAACTTGGAAACTCTTCGGGAGAGAAAATAAAATATGTAGGCAGATATAATGTCTAGTAGGGAAATTAATCTATCTGACTCACACAAGGCCAGACATCGCATATGTTGTAAGTGTTGTGAGTCAGTTCATGCAGAACCCAACAGAAGATCATATGGAAGTTGTCTATAGAATTTTGCGATACTTGAAGAGTGCTCCAGGAAAAGGACTGTTGTTCTTAAAGAATGAAAAAACTGTCATCGAAGGCTACACAGATGCAGATTGGGCAGGAGATCTCTTGACTAGGAAATCAACCTCGGGTTATCTCACTTTTGTCGAAGGAATCTTGTCACGTGGAGAAGTAAGAAGCAAAAGGTTGTAGCGAGGTCTAGTGCAAAAGCAGAATTTCGAGGGATGGCCAATGGCTTGTGTGAGCTACTATGGATTAAATATGCTCTTAAGGATCTTGGAATTGAATGTAGAGGACCTATGAACTTATTTTGTGATAACAAAGTCGCAATTCAAATAGCACAGAACCCTGTTCAACATGATCGGACTAAGCATGTTGAAATTGATCGACACTTCATTACGGACAAGTTAGATCAAAAGATTATACATTTTCCATTTGTCAAGTCTGAAAGTCAGCTGGCAGATGTACTCACCAAGGTTGTATCAGGGAAGGTCTTCCATGAGATGATTGGCAAGTTGGGCATGACATATATATATGCACCGCCTTGAGGGGGAGTGTTGAAACTAGGATTATTATGTAAATATATATATCTTGGAGTAAGGGTCAAGTATTAGTCCTAAGTCTACTCTAATTCTACTTGTCAACAAAGTATTATTTCTATCTATATATACCTCTATTATGAGATGAATAAACGATGCGAAGGGAAAAATATTCTCTAAACCTAAAAGCCTACAAAACATCTTGAGTGGCCACATATAGGGTTGTAGTTTTGTAATTCAGACATGTCCCAATGCAGTATTGTGCCATCCATGTTAATTAATATGATACATTTTACTTTTTATTTTGTTTATAAAAATATTACTTTTATAGAATTTTTATTTTTATTTTATTTTTTATGAAATAATTTATAGCTACATAAATATTTAAAATTTACTAATTCTAAAATTCTTTCTTTTGTTTGTCTACCAATTTAAAAAAAAAATTATTTTTAAAATTTTATGCCTAATTAAATGATAACACATAAAATGAGATGAGTTAACAGAGGCAAAGGTAAAGTTCCAAAAAAGCTTTGGTGATATATTTTTAGTAATTATATTTGACTTGTCGATGCTAAAAATAAGTGTTTTATCTGAACAAGAAGTAGTGGCTGATGTAGACATTTCTTGTTCTTTGTATTCTACAGATTTGGAGCAGTACTTAGTGTAATGTGGAACAAATTAGGGATTATGACATCCAACAATGAGCAAATCTTCAAACAATATTTTCCCAAAATTCGAATTAACATGAAAAATCATATGTCATCATCATTAATCCATCAATCAACATCATATCATTCATTGATCTAAGTATATGTGGAATACAACTCAATATGTTTTTTTCTTAAAAAATAATAATTTAATTTATGTGATATAGATAGAATTTGAAGAGTATTTTTAGATATTTAAAGTTGTTAACTATTACTATAATTTATAATATTTTTTATGTAACTTTCAATAATATATATAGTCTATTTGTCTCAATTTATGTGGCATTTATAGATTTTCAAAATATTTAAGTTGTTTAATTATTGTGGCTTATATTACATTTTGTGTCATTTTAAAATAATATATGTTACTTGCTCAGTTCCAATTTATGTTGCACATAATATTTTGCAATAAAAAATTTATGACTTTCAAATATTTTAAATTGTTAATCATTTTAATTTATTGTACCTTTTACGTAAAATTTTGAAATAAAGCATATTAATACATACATATGTTTGTTACTTGACCTCATTTAACATTTATGTCAACTTTGGGTGTGTACAAGTTGGTCGTTAAACTTGTATAAATTGAACAAGAGACACACACGTCTGATGTGACATCCTACATGCCACATAGGACTCATTTGTATACTTGTTCAATTTATACAAGTTTAAGTGTCTACTAATGCACAGTCAAAGTTGGAGGATATAAATGTGAAATGAGACCAAATTAAAGGGAACCTTTATGTATTGTGCCTAAATTCTATTTGAAATAATTAATGATTTCAAGTTTAAATTCATGGTCAAAATTAAAAAATTTGACCCTAAAAATTAAAATAATGCCCCATAATGGAACCCAAAGGTAGGGTTGGACATAAAATATCGAAGACCGATGTATCGAATCGATCAAAAAATTTGGTAATTTGGTATTCGAGAATTCAGTATTTGGAAGTAACTTTACAAATGCTCATAAAATAGAAATAATAATAAATAACATGAAAAAAGCTATATAAGTGTAACACAAAGAGAAATTAAGAGGATTATGATTCTTACTTTAGGTTTTGACGTTGGTATAATGTGAAATTGTGAACTCGAAGTCACAGTAAAATATGAACTGAAGGCTAAATGGTAAAGACAGTCTCTAGTAAGGTATTGAAATTAATATTAATTATTATGTAGGTAAAGTAGTAAATTACTACATTCTTAATGGGTTATCGCTTTGGTAGAATTCTCACGTCTAGGATTAGAGAAATCAAGGATTATATTGATGATTAAATTGTTGAGTACATCCTCCTTATAAAAGAAGAAAATTGTAGAGTCCTAAGTTAACTATATTTATAGTCGCACTACAATTCCTATTACTATTATAATAATGCAATTATAAATAATCTAATCCTAGTCGTAATATAATCTTAGTTGTAATCTAATCCTAGTCGAATTCAGCTAGTACAAGAAGTAGAAGCCTAGTTGATATAATTGACCTAAACCTAGAGTAATTCTAACTTCGTCGTAAATATTGATTGGACCAGGTTGTTCAACTTGTTTCATGTCTTTAGTTTCCATTATCTTTTAACACTTCCTCTCAAGCTAGAAAGTGGAGGGACGGTTACTCCTAGCTTGCTTCAAAAATCCAGCAAAAACTTGTTTTGTCAATGCTTCAGTATGAATGTGACGTCAAGTGTGGTTTATGATAGTTCATCTGCAGATTGATACGAGTAGTCCCACCTATAAATACACTTAAGAGAAGTATGATTATTCCTACGACAGATTTGACATGACTCAGTATTCTTCCTCTCCTTATTTTCATTTGGGAAACTTTGATTGTTCGGAAAACCAGGTCCATATTGACTATTCTGAGAACCTGCTTCCTGTCCAGCAGGCTTGAAACCTCTTTCTCTGGAGTTGAAGTTGTTGTTTTCTCTTCCCCTGCCCCTTTGGGCAGAGAATACCATGTTATGATTTTGTTGTGACACCTCTTCTTCATCTTCCCTTATATAGCATTAATAAATTGATTAAGGGTGGAATATGGTGTCTTATCTAACATGGCAGTCCTGAAGGTCTCGTATTTGAGACCTAAACCTCTAGCAAAATTGATTAATTTGCTATCTTCATCCACATATTTGTGAATGGCTACAAGTCCATCACATATGCCTTTAAATTCCTTGATGTATTCATCAATCTTTTTGGTTCCTACCCTAACACTTTGTAGTTGTTGTTTGAAGATAACTTTCTTCCAACTATTCCCACACCTCCTTGGTAGTTGAGCAGCCCACAATTAGGTACATGCTTTCTTTTGTCAAGGTTCCTAAGATCCAACTCCTTAGCAACACATCTTTCTCCTTTCAGTCATCAATACTGCCACTATCTTTTGCATCCTTCTCAACCACTACAACTTTCCTAGTATGCAACAACTACGTTTAGTTGGTTTATTTTCTGTGATGAAATATGTTAGTCTCATCACCTGAATCAATTGAGACATATGTGTCCTCCATATGAGGTGGTTTGTTGACTTAAGTTTAATGGAGCAAGCGGCAATAAAATGGTGAAGTGAGGAGGTCGACATAGTGTTGGTAGAGGGGGTCATTGCAGTCGAACATGTGATTCTTTTTTTTTATCGATACTCAGAGAGAGGAAAAGTTTATAAGCTCTGATACCATGTAGAGTTCTCGCGTCTAGGATTAAAGAAATCAAAGATTGTATTGATGATTAAATTGTTGAGTAATACTCCTTATATAAGGAGAAAATTGTAGAGTCCTAAGTTACTATACTTTAGTCCTACTACAATACCTATTACTATTATAATAATAATGTAATTATAAATAATCTAATCTCAGTCGTAATTTAATTCTAGTCGAATTCATCTAGTACAAGAAGCAGCAACCTAGTCGATATAAGTGACCTAAACCTAAAGTGATTCTAACTTTGTCATACATGTTGATTAGACCAGGTTGTTCAACTTGTTACATGTCTTCAGTTTCCTTTATCTTCAACAACTTTACCCAATAACCCAATATTTAAAACTAATACCGAATCGATAATCCAATAATATTTTTTTATAAAATTATTAAAAAATTGTTAATCCAATAACTCAATAGCAATAAACCAATAACACTTTTTTGGTTTGGTTTTAGCACAGTCCTAAAGGTCATATATCAACATATCAATTACCAATTAGTACAAGTCCAAAGAGAAAGTTAAAGAATAAGCCTGAACAATCCAAATACATATGTCTTTTAGTTGTATCAATTTGATTTTCTTGATGTCTTCTTACTTGTTGATTTTTTATTATATCGTGTATCCACATAAAAATAGAAATGATTGGAGAAATATTATTAACTTTGTAATGCAACCGACTATAACTTTAATACGATATTACCGCATACCATATGCCAAATTGAAGTTTAATTTATCGTTTACCGAATTACCGAACCGAAATTTAATTTTTTTGTATTTGATATCTACTTTTAATTAACTACCAATTACCGAATTATCAAACACAAAATTTGAAAAATCTGAACCGAATATCGAACGTTCATCCCTACCCAAAGGAGTAATAGTTACTCTCTTTGTCCCATATTAATTGACCATCATATTAAAAATAGTTGTTCTATATTAGTTGATCACCTTACTTAATCAAGAAAACAATAATTAATTTTTTTTCTATATTACTCTTACAATTAATTCTTTTTTAAAGTGTTTACATTTATTTGTAAAAAATTTAAAAAAATTTTAAGGAATAAATTAGTACAGTTATCTTCTAATTTCAATGAAAAGTGGTTAATAACGGAAGGAGTAATGCTTTATAATTTTGTGAATTGATCTTTATTATGGATCAAATTTTTAAAACTAAATGGACCAGAGAAAGTAAAAGATATTTAGAATTACGAGAAGTATCGGTAGGAGTAATTTGAATTTATGGAGGTCACTGCTAAGTTGGTTAAGAATATTTTTTGGGGAAAAGAAAAGATGATCAAAAGTTAATCAATTGCTTGTATCCTCTGTCTCATGTATAATCTGTTTTATTTTATTTTTATGTAAAAGATACATTTTTTTATCCGTCGTTATATTAAAATTAATTTCACATTTTAATTGTTAATAGTTATTCCTTCATCCACTTTTTATTTATCATTATAATAAAATAGATATTCTTTCCTAATGGTTCATTAGATAATTTATCATTTAATTTTTATTATTTTTCGAAATATTAAATTTATTATACTAAAAAGGTCCTATAATACGGGGGGGCTACTTCATTCTACTTGTGTCATTTTATCTATAATAATCTGACCCAGCTGAAAATGGAATACCTTTTACGTAGTAATTTTTATATCACTCCTCTTCCTTTAATCTCCTTCGAGGATTCTCCTCAAATTCTTCACATAATATCTCATAATTTAGGTTTAATAACTCTATTTTTAAATATTTTAATTATTTAGGCGAATCTCTGCACCCATATCAATACATGATTTCATATCCCCGAATCTTGAAAATTAGATCATGAAGGATCCGACCTCTAGATCTGCACCCGTATCAGACACCTGCATCCGAGTCCGAAAAACTTAAGTGTATATGTGATGTATCTATATTGTATATATATAGTGTAGATCATATATATTTGAAGAAGCTTTACTGACTAATGAAATCTTTGAATTTTGGCCAATTCAAAATCATCTCTAAACAAATTCAAGTTTAAGATATGAGCTTCTCTTGACTCCTCTTGATATTTTAAGTATTTTTATATATAATTCATTCGAAACGATTCATATTAGTGGCACGTCAAATTTTAAAACTTGAAATTCAAAACTCTTCGATTATTCCATTGAAGAGCAATTGGAAGCATCAACAATCTCAGATGTCTGTAAAAGGTAAGGACGGCAACGATCGCTGATACAATAATTTGTATGAGTAATTTTTGGACCATACAAAGCACTTCACCTGAAACAAAAAGAGTCGAATGGTCATATATTTATTTTATGTAATAAATGATAATATAGTAATTTTAATAAGTAATTTTGGATCTAATAGACATTTTATCTAATAATTTTCTATGATAAAATTGTCATTTTATTTTTTTCTTAAATAATGTGTAAAGTTAATATTGGACAAGTTGATTTGGAGGGTGGTTATCCACACGGATGACCCGGGATCGATCCCCCCTCAATGCCTTCTGAGTCGAGTCTGTCGCATAGGGCTTGCCTAGTGCGGTTTACATCCCCTGTGTGGTTTGCAGGCTATTACACACTGGGGGGTTTACCCAGTGCAAAAAAAAAAAATTGAACAAGTAAAAATAGACAAAAAGAGTATTAGTATACATATCAAAAGAAAAAAAAAATCATTTTTATTCTTAACATTAATCACGTACTTAATATCCAAATTATTTTCCAAAACATAAAGATAAAACATCAATTAGTATAAATTTAATGGTAAAATTTTATAAAATAGTTAATACAAATTATTATTTCTTAAAGAACATGCAAGTCCAAACGGAATGAATAAAAGTGAATAGAAGGAGTACATATGATATCGTTATAAGTTAGTTGACTATTTGAACTTGAAAAAGGGTTCGAAATATATCCAAACTTTGACCGATATTGTTGTAACAATCGTAAACTTTGGGCAAGACATATTACCTCGTGCACTATTTAATAGTGTGTTTTAAAGATATATAGGTGTTCACATGGAAATCATAAATATTGCATCATTATAAAAAGTAACTTGTCCAGCTAGACACTTATATATCTTTAAAAATAACTATTAAATAGGAAAAGGGTCTGAAAAATACTCCAACGTTGGCCGAAATTGTTGTTACGATACCAAACTTTATGGAGGACCTTTTACCCCTTACATTATTTAATAATGTATTTTAAAGATATATATGTGCCCACGTGGACACATTACTATTTATAATGATGCAATATTTATTATGTCCACGTGGGCACATATATACCTTTAAAATACACTATTAAATAGTGCAGAGGGGTAAAAGGTCATTTCCAAAGTTTGATATCGTAACAACAATTTCATTCAAAGTTCAGATATATTTCAGACTTTTTTCTCCTATTAAATAATGCAAAGGTAATAGTTCTTGACCAAAATTTGAATATATTTCTGACCTTTTTGCCATGAACTTTTATGCGAGTAAGAATTCGATTCCATCTTCTCTCATACCCCATTATGTTATATACTGTATAAAGAAGATGTGGGACCTTGAGAAATAGTAATAGTAGTATATATTTAGGGATAGAAAGGGACTTTGAAGATACCAGATTAGTGGTTGGGGGAGAGACATATAAAGAAAGAGATAGAGATAAAGATAGACACATTTATTCGTTATGGTGATGCTACTGTGGTCCTCTTCCTATATAAATAGGCCAGCCACCATCATTCCTCACACTACACCTAAATCATCCATCTTTCTAATAAAACAGTATTCTTTCAAATCTAGGGTTTCTATCTCCTCGGCTACACACAAGGATTTATGAGATCACTAAAAACGGTAAAAGAAGAAAAAAGGGTGGTGACAGAAGAGAGTGAGCACACATGGTGTTTTCTGGCATGATGTTTATATATATGCTTGAAACTATGTGTGCTCACTGCTCTATCTGTCACCTCTCACCGCTTTTTCTATCTCTCTTTAGATTTGTGTATTATATTCATCATGTTTGATTAAACCATTTTTGTTCTTACTTTTCATTGTGAAGATGTACTGTTTCTTTTTCATCAAATTGTTTTTAGTCCTCCTAACACCTCATACATCAGATTCAAATCATTAATTAGTTTCACTTGGTTGGGGCAAAGTTCCATCCAATATAAATAAACATTGGATCTGATAACTAATAAAGTTTTCTTCCATATTTGTTTACTCTTGGAGTTTCTGGGGCAGTTCCAGTTCAGTATTCTGCTCTGCAAGGTGGTAAGTATGTTCTTTTGTCAATCTTCTGCAATTTCACTTGGAAAATTCTGTCTTTCTACTTCAAATGGATTCCCAATATTTCTGTTTTTGTTATGAGATTCGATCTCTACCTACTCTGATACTATGTTGATATTGATGTTGAAGTGTGTGGTCATTTCATCTCAAAGCTTTTTATTATATTCTCAACATTTTAGCAAAATGAACTTATTCATTTAAGAGTAATTTTTGCATTTTAGAAATGAAAAAAAATATCAAATCTTCAGTTACTATTTCACAAATCATTGAAGTGACAACTAGGTACAGTACTGTTTTAAAAAACATCCAGAAATGGCCACCTAGGATTGTAGGGTAAGGGCAACTGAGATTTAGTGGCTTCCACAATGATCCCAAAGTGTTTAAGAACACAGCACAAACAAATTAAAGTTGAGTTGATTTTATTTGACTTTGTAGTATATGATGCTACTAAACAAGCTAAGTGGTGTCTGATGTAGACATATCTTCTTTATTGCTGCTACAAAAATCAAATTATGGATTTTCACATCCAACAAATGAACAATCCTTTCAATCAATACACTTTACTAAAATCCTGGATTTTGGATCTAATTCAACTCCAAAAACTAATTTACTACCAAATCTCCCGGGACGCTCAATGGATTAATCTGTCGTGTTCATAAATTCCAAATTCCATTGATGATACAAGTTTTAAATTCAAATGACTATGTTTTCAGTTTGATTAATTCATCTATTTCATGTTTGATAGGAATAAAATTGCCACATAAACATTTGTGGATGTTATATCAGGCTTAACAGTCAACTTAATTCAGCCTCTACAGTCGAAATTTAATGGTATGTTTTACTTAACTCATAATTTTGTTTGTAATTGTTTCTTTAATTTTTTCCATTACTGTCCACATATATATAAAATTTCTCACAATTTTATGTGTGTACATGACTTTTCATAATCATATACTAGAGATCATCCAATTAGTGATGGGTTGTTTTCCTATCCTGTAATTCTAAAGCAGAAATTTTCACTTAGTTGTCTCATGCAATTAACTATATAAATTTCCTATATTAGGGTTAAGAGAGATTAAAATGAATTATATAGTCACCAATCTTATTATCACTTGTCAAAAGTTATTTAGCACAATAATATAATTACTATTGTATTATATTTAGCACAAATAGTAAATATTTTATATGAATGTCATTAAAAGCTTTAGTGACTCTAAATGCAACGATATTAATACTAAAAAGAAAATTTATTGCCACTAAATGTCACGTTATAGTGTGTAGTGACTTGAGTTAAATTTGTTGATTCCACTTTAAATTATATTTGCGTGAATAGAATAGAGTGGTCCTAAGGTTAATGCTTCAGAGGCTGATATAGGGAAAATGTCAGTGCACAGTTTGAACTTTGAAGCAGTTTACTGCGCCTTTTGATGGAGTCTACTTAAATTAAATTACCAATTTTATCTTTTATAATATGATGTACATTATGTTGGAATATCATTTGGGGAAGAAATTAAGGCTTTTTCAGTTTATCATTTTTTTTTTCCTGAACACGAGGAAAATATAATTTATTTACTTGTTCCAAACTTGATAACATAAAATGGCCTATATATTTACATCTAGGTTTTTATTTATAAAAGTTCATTCTTATATATGTACCTAATCTAATACATACTCCTTTGTCCCTAATTACTTGTCCACTTTTAAATTGACACACCTATTAAGAAAACAATTATTGATATACTGAGTTTATCATTTTATTCATATTAATTATGAAGTTGATGAATTAAAAAACTTATGATTTTCAAGGAGTTCTACATTTTTCAAGGGTATAATAGGTAAAAAAAATTGTCCTTTCTTGATTTGTCAAAATGGACAAGTAATTAGGGATAACTAAAAAATGAAATGTGGACAAGTAATTAGGGACAGAACAGAGGGAGTATATCTTAATTTAATTTGATCTAGATCGACTTTTCTCTTCTTTTTTTTCAATACATATCAAAACCTACATGCATCTTCATATTAAATAAACTCATGCACTTGAGATCAATCTACCGATACTCGGGAAGTCATCTCAATAGCTCAGTTATTTAACTATGTGAACTTTCACCTTATTGATAAAGTTTGTAATCCCCTCCCATTTTTCCTTTCCTTAGCAAAAGTAAAAATAAAAAATCTATTGATTCTCTTTTTTCTTCAGATGCAGGAACATTTGAAGATTACATATTGTAGAACCAGAAACTATTCCATCTACAACTTAGGATATAGATATTATATATGCCAGCATAGTCCCTAGAGTTTTTCTTCTAGTTTCCATTTATGAGAAAATTAGTAGCTAAGTTGATTGACTAGCTATCTGAACTTTCATTTTGGTTAACATTTTTGGAGTATTCGAAAAATAATTTTATAGATTTGTATTTCACGGGTCCTTCCTGAAATGATTCAGAATGAATGAACGTTTAAAAGAAGAAGCAGAAAAGAGAATGAAGAAGGAAGAAGATGATCACATCATAACAAATGTATGTGTGGAACTCTTAGTGTTTTAATGAAGGGTTGTGATTGCAAGAAGTATATAGATAAGCTAAAATAACACCATTATGTAACTAATCCTAGGTCTCATTTGTTTCCATCTTTATCATATATGATCAATCATTAAATTTGTAACATTAGGTCTCATTTGTTTCCATCTTAATCTTAATTATTCATATATATCAATCATTAAATTTGTATATTTTTCATTCAGAAAGTATATTTGTTTTTCTTATTTACAACCACTTAATGAGCCTGACTGATTTATAATAAATTAAAGTCTTAATATCATTTACATCTCTATTTAAGAATTTCTATAGAGATGACAATTCATTGTTACATACTCTATCTACTTTCACTCACTACCCACAATTACAGATTCCTTCAATCACCATAGGACAACCACAATCATCACTTTCATCAATCACCAAAATCAATTATCATCGAGACGGATTGGATGGAGGATCTAAGAGAGACTGTTGTTGAACCACACTATGCATATGGTGGATGACGGCAAACAGTGGTGGAAAAAGTTCTTTTTTGCACTCTCACTAAATTTTGTGTGAGGTGGGGGTGGGGGTGTAGGGGGAGGGACGACGGGAGGAGAGGGGGGGATTTCCTCTGCAGTGTCGGATCCTATCTTCCCTTATCATTGTTTTTTATCGAGTTGTATATTTTGGAGCTTTGAATAGTACTTTCTTGTGAGTGTATAAGGATTATACAATAATATATCTAGTGAAATCTCATTAAATGGGGTCTAGCTAGAGAGGGTAGATTGAGCGTAGATCTTACTACTATCTTGTGAAGATAGAAAAGTTGTTTTTATAAGACACTCGACTGCAAATGAATTAGTAAAAGAGCATTTTTTTTACACTTGCGCTCATAGATTTGACTTTGAATATAACTTGTCATATTATATTCGCTATGACCATGTCTGTCTTAGAAGTAAAATTGATCCATTTTAATTGACACTTGGGTCATGTGAGGTGAAGAATTCTTGTATATTCCATGGTTTGCATCTTAGTCGAGAACTTGTCCTACATGTTATTGAGGCGAAATAAAAAATATTGCTCTAGTTGAAGATGATAATAGGTTTTTTTTTATATATCTTGTTATACTTTAGCTCTTTAAGATATTATACCACTAGTTATCACTTGATCCCGTAGCTTGTTATTTGGTAACTATATTTTCGCTTTGGTTGAATTCCTAAATTTTACACCCTACTCTTTTTTTTTTCACTACAACGTAAACTTGTGGTAAATTGTGAAATGTAAAGATAATGAATGATATATTGTTGCTAATATTTTCTTTTATATTAGTTTATCATATGTATATCAATTGATCAAACTCTATTAAAGTATTATGTGTTTTTAATATACTCTTTTGTTCTTTGATTTATCATTGTTCAATTTCGCATAGTTGATATTTTTTCTAAGTTTTTTTTACCATAAATAGGTTTTCCTTTTCCTAAAAGGAAAACATAAAGTCTCCATATTTGACTGCTCCTTTTCTTTTAGAAAAAAGTTTAGGACTCTAATAATAGAGACTCGTTCCTTCTAACTTAGTAGCATTCACAATATATTGAGAGTTTTGTGTAGGGAAAAACGGTGTAATACATTATCACTTATGTGAACCTCTTTATTTCGAGTGAACTGTGTGAGGTTACTTCTCTCGCTATTGTGTACTCTCATATTTATAGTGAATTGTTCATCTCCTTTGTGGATGTAGGTTTGGTTGAACAAACCACGTTAAATATGTGTCTTTTGGTATATTTTCCGTTTGTCTTTTTACTCATGATCTTTCAAAATAAGCTTTATTATCTTCTGTATGACATCTAATTATTTCGATCATAACATGCCTGACACAATTTTTTAATTATTTTTCCCTAATGAAAGAGTCCAGTTACATTGTATGTACATGCCAGAAAGGTGAAGAAGCTAGTATTCACATTTTGTTGGATAAGTTTGGTTGTGTTTTTTCTTTTACCAACATACTGCACATCCCCAATTGGTTCTTAATTAGGTTGATCAGATGTACACTGCTATTTTCATTGACCGATTTGAGTGATGATGCTACCCACATGCACCACTGTTTTTGCTGTCTCAACGTAAAAAACAACTATTTTCGAATATCTCTTATTAGGGAACCATACTATCACTTACTTTATAATTACTTTCCTCCGTTTCAAAAAAAAATAACCTAGTTTAATTTAGTACAGAAGTTAAAAAAAATAAAGAAGATTTATATTGAATATATCAAAATATTTTTTAATCTTACGATCTTAAACATGTCATATGAAAAATTAAAATTAAAATATTATTTAAAAAAAAAAAAGTCATTCTTGTTGTTTATTATTTGTTGATTAAAGTTAGTTGCTTTACTTATTTTAACATATTATTTCGATCTAATCAGTTAACACTGTTGCTTTTCCGGCGCAATATCATACTTTAAACGAATACATATTAAATACATAAAAGTTCTATGCTTTTTGGTGATATTTTTAAAATAAAAGTTGCAGGACTTATTGTTCCCCTTTTTTTTAAAGAGTAGCTGTGACTTGTTTCCAACAAAACTTTGTTGTATAATTGGAGAATAACCGGTGAATGTGTATATAGATTTTTTATATGGAAGAAAAAGCTTAGAAATATCACATGCCAATTCCTTTTTGCCTCTCTTTTCTTCTTTAAAAATAAAAATATCATAAATGAATTTAGTCTTTTTGTTTTTTGTTTTTTTCAATTTAGACACATTATTTATCTTCTAGCATTTTGGCCAAGAAATAATAATTTATTTTCAAGCAGTTAACTAACTTTAATTTCTTTCTTTGTAAATCTTATTTTTCTCTTTTACATACGTTAGATCGACAAATTTATATATGAAACTTATACATCCAATGTATATAGCTAGCTAATATTTAGATAGTATTCATGTCACCTTTAAATCTTTCCTCTTATAAGAAGTCATAGCTAGCCAATAACATTTGGCTTAATACATCGACAATCACTAAATTTTCTATCGACTTTTATTTACACACTTAAACTATAACTTATTGATGCTTAAAACCTATCAAATGGGTTGGACCAGCAGATCCAACTCATTATCAATTTTTGTACCGATTGTGGGCTCACCTACATGGGCTGGTACGGGCCGGGTTTGGGGTAAAAGGATGAGTGTCTAGCCCAGCCCACGGTCTGCCTTCTTCATCTTCATTTTTATAAAAAATTCGACATATCAATGTGAATCGTTTCAAGCGAATTATATGTCAAAGACTTAAAATATTGAGAAGATTTCATATGTAAAATTTGGGACTGTTTAGAGGTGATTTTGAGTTGATCGAGATTGGAAAGTCAATGTATACTTCATGTATAGTTGGTGTATACTTCATGTATAGTTAAGATTGCGAACAATAGAGGAAGGAATTTCAGTACAAGAAAGATCAAAACCCATGGAATTCTGGCTACATTCATCATGATTTTCCCCCACGAAGTCAGATGCTCGTGATATTAAATTAACGATGTCATCAACAAGGGTTGTGGTGAAGTAATAAGTACTATTTCCTCCTTAACCAAGAAATCACAGGTTCGAATCCCCTTGAATATGAAGTAGTCTTTATTAGAGAACGGTTACAATTGCAAAAGATAAATTTATGCATTTGGTCAAAAGAAAAGGAAAATGTATGGCACATTGAGAGTGGACCACAAATAAAGGATGAGATGCCCTCTCACCCTTGGTCAAAAGACATAAATTTTAAAAGTATTAGTTTATGAAGCCACAACTTAAAGTACATATGCTTTATATTTTTATATATCAATAAAACAGTATAAATTAATTATAAAGAAAAAAAAAGAATATTTTTGACAAATTTTGATAGAAAAAATCTGTCAAGTGTCAACTGCGGAGTCTGCGGGATGTCTCACATTTCTCGTAAATGTTTGATTCCATTTGTGGGGGATTAGATTTGATGCTTAATGTATAAAGTAGGTACTCAAAATACTTGTCTTTTAATAATCTTGATAGGATTAATTAATTAAATTTAAGTATTTGTTTTGTTTCATAAGCATGATTCCAACATCTGTAATCACATGTTCCAGAATGCTAATCAACCCAATCGTTAAGCTCTTGGGGCTCGTTTAGTTGGGAACATGTTATCTCGAGATTAATTATCTCAAATTGTTATTACACCCTCAACGTGTAATAAAAATAACTCTACAATTTCAAAATAACTAATCTAGGAATAAGTTATTCCACGATTTTATCTCAACCAAACATGGAATATATCATCCTAAAGTTAATCTCGGGATTAGTTATTCCTTATCATTCCTACAAACCGGCCCTTAGTCTCTTAATCACTACTCGATCCGGTCCATATTTATATTGTGTTTATAGATTTTATATTTAGTCCAAATTAAGTGAGTGTTCATATAAGCAAGAAGATATTAATTAGTATTTTCAAATTTACATTTATTTTCATAAGGCGATTTTTACCTAACCAAGAAATAATATTAAATAGGTACTAATATTTTAAATTATGGATAATTTAATGAAAATATCTCTTACTTTTGAAGGGTGAATGAATTTCGTTAAAGGGACGTAACATATTATTCGAAATTTTAAAAAAAACACCCTATAATATGGACCGAAGGGGTAGTAAATTATCAAACAACCCTCTTCACCGTTTCCTATGGATTGTGTTGTTTGGCATTCCGAATTAGTGAGACTTTATAACCATTTTTATGTTTAGATATTAGATACATAGCACATCGATCACCATTTACCACCAATAAATTTGCTAGTATTATTGATGTATGTCATTGTAATACTTTAACGTTGTTTTAATAATTATTTCCCACAAGTCAAGATGGAAGGGATATTGGTTTTTTTTTTGTTTTTTCACCCGATTTTTTATATTGTATTGGAGTCTGGATATTTCAGATTCACGTCACGTAGGGTTCCATTCGGAAGGAAGCTTTTTCATAGTCAGAATTTAAATTTGAATTTTTTGATTACATGAGGAGCAACCTCATCTACTATACTATTATCGTTTAGGGGTGATGGAAGGGATATTGGTCTAAAGTTTGGAGTAAAATAAGAGGAAATGGTATAAAGTTGGGAATAAAACAAGAGGAAAAGAGCCAAAATGGAAGAGATGGTCCGTATTTTCTTTCCTTTGAAGAGTTTGAGGGGGTGCAAGTACGGAAATTTCCTATAATGTTAAAATGAACAAAAAATATTCTTTCCTTTCGAGAGTTTGAAACGTATTCAATTATTAACGCTTGAAATCATCATTATAAATTTCAAAATTCATAAAGTTAAATTTTAATTTCACTCTTTGAATAGTATGCCTCACCCTTATCATGACTAGGGTGTGTATAGGTCGGTTTGGTTTTATGTATCATCATTCTAATTTATCGGTTTTCGATTTTTAAATATGTTAAACTAGTAATCAAATCAATACGATTTGTTTTAGCGATTTTGGTCATTCACGGTTCGATTTTCAGTTTAACTAATAAGAAAGTGCTTATAAAACAAATATATGCCTTCTCCTACAATTTTACGCGATAAGACTATAATGTAACTTTACAAATGTTCATAATATAGAAACAATAACAACTCACATGAAAGAACTACACAAGTGTAACACAAAGAGAAATTAAGAGGAATAGAGTTCTTACTTTAGATTTTGACGTTTTGTATAATGTGAAGTTGTAAACTAAAAGTTATTGTAAAGTGTGAATTGAAGGCTAAATGACAAAGTCAGTTGTTAGTAAGGTATTGAGATTAATATTTAGTAATATTTATGTATGGATAAAGTAGTAAAGTACTACCGTCTTAATGAGTTATCGATTTACCCAATAACCCGATATTAAAAAACCAAAACCGAACCAAATAACCCAATTGTAAAACCACTAAAAAATCATGCGGAACCTTCACATATAGCCACTCAAAAATAGCCTAATTACTCTCCATACAATTTGTAGCTACATGTTATAGGGAGGAGAGAGGAGAGCGAGACTGGGAAAGAGAGGAGAGAGGCGAGCGAGAGGGCAAAGAGTGGGAAAGAGGTGAATTGTATATGTATATTGGTTAGACAATTGTATATTATACATATGTATTTGTATATGCGAGATTGGGAGAGGGAGGAGAGAGGCAAGCGAGATTGGGAGAGGAGGAGAGAGGCGAGCGAGATTGGGAGAGGAGGAGCGAGAGAGGGCAGACAGAGGGAGAGAGGTGAATTGTGTATGTATATCGGTTAGATAATTGTATATTATACATATGCATTTGTATATATGGCAAGCGAAATTGGGAGAGGGAGGAGAGAGGCGAGCGAGATTGGGAGAGGGAGGAGATAGGCGAGCGAGATTGGGAGAGGGAGGAGAGAGGCGAGCGAGAGTGGGCAGAGAATGGGAGAGAGGTGAATTGTGTGTATATATATATATATATCGGTTAGATAATTGTATATTATACATATGTATTTGTATATTATGGCGAATTATACATATACAAACATGGCTAATTATACAAACTTGAAGTCAGCCCATGTAATTAATGTATAATGTTAGTCGTGAGTGATAATTATAGCAAACTATAGCTATGATGAGTAATTAAATAGTATAAATTTGCTTAACCGCGTAATTTTCCCAAAAATCATTAATCCAATAACCCAATAACAATAACCAATAATATTTTTATCGATTCGATTTCTCCTCACTCTTAATCATGACAAATCAGGCTGCCATTTTTTAGACCTACAAATAGACTTTCTTTCAAACGGAAAATAATTAACACAAAGGGGGAAAAAAAGGAAAAAGTATTTGAATGGGTACCTTTTAATAAATAATTACTGATTTTAGCGATACTTTTTATTTATTACTTACTATTTATAGCAATACATAACAGTACTATGTTAAATTTGCAATATGTATTAAAAGTGAATTATGTATGCAATATATATGTATTATAATTATTTTTAAAAAATATATTATGCCTGTTTGGTAAGAAATTGACACATTATATTATAAGTGTATTAAAATGTGTGATAAATGTATTATCCATCACTAAAACTTGTATTATATGTGAATAATAAATTGTTCTTTGTAATATGTATTAAAATTGTATTATAAATGTATTAAAAGTGATCAACTGAAAAAAAATAGTTATTGCTATAAATGGTAAATATATTTTTAATATAGTATATTTATGTTAGCTTCCCAAAAAAAACTGACCCTTGCTAGTTGCTAGCATTCCTACGGTTCCCTTTTACATGTATTTGGTATTTTACATTTCAAAATAAAATACTTGGTATTTTCATTCATAAAAATAAGAGAGAATTTATAAAAGGGAAAATAAGACAAGTGAAATAAAATACTGTACATTTTTTAGGACAAATTACTTAACTACACTCTTTTACTTACTTTAATATCCATTTATCCCTGCTTATTTCAAAAATTTCAAAAATCCCTTATTTACCTATGTATCCCGCATGTATCCTGTGCACAACGCTATGTATCCCGCTATGTGGAATGTATCAAACGTTATGTATCCCGTGCACAACGCTATGTATCCCGCATGTATCCCGTGCACAATGCTATGTATCCCGCTATGTGGAATGTATCAAACCTAATGTATCCCGTGCACAATGCTATGTATCCCGCTATGTGGAATGTATCAAACCTAATGTATCCCGTGCACAACGCTATGTATCCCGCAAACATCATTTTTAAGGGATTTGGTAAATAGAAAACTAGAAGGGATAGGATGTTATTTAATACTTATAATATGTGGTTCCTATAATTTATACCATTTTTTATTGTATTCATATATCCTCGTTATAAAAGTGTATCACATATATATACACATACTTGTATCGTATATGTGACACACAAGTCAAGAATATCAGTTATTAAAAATAATTTTGAATCAAGGGGGGTCAACATTTAACACCATATCAGATTCAGCTACAATTCTTGGGACTAATTATAGTCTCTACACTTTGAAGAAAACAATTGTAGTTTCTACATGAAGTTCGAAAAAAAAAGTGCAAACGAAGAGGAAGGAGAGTGGTGGATAGTAGTTTTTTTTTTTTCTATTCGAAAGGATTTAATTAGTTAGTTAAAAATCGTAGTAATGGGTAAATTGGTAAGATTGTAATTATTTTAAATAATAATAAATACTGACCATTACGTACTAGCAACAAAAAATATTTTCAATAAAATGGTCCTTTGCATATGTAAATTGTGATGGATCCATATATATATATATATATATATATATATATATATAATGTATCAATAATGTATAAATAATGTATAATGATGTATAAATAATGTATAACTATCTATCAGAGAAGTATATACATTGTTAATAGTTAATACAATAAAGTATACAATATTGCAAACCATATTTTTCAATTTCAACCAACTCAAATATCCTCTAAACAGTCCCAAAATTTAGATATTATAACCTTTTCTTGATGTATCGAGTTTTTTGATATATTATTTCATTTGCGACATGTTGATTGTTTAAGTCGAGCTTTAAACAAACTTTGAAGATGGAAGACTAAGGAGGAGGAGGAAGGAAGAAGAAGACAACACACCAAGGAATAGTAGTAGCGAAAAACCATTACGCTTGAAATTGAAAGTGGTCGAATGAAGATTTTATGTAATTAATGATAATTAGGTTATTTAGATTAAAAAATTTACCAAATGGACATTTAGTCTAATTTTCCCATTTAAAAAAGCAACAAGTTCACACACATGTATCTTATTATGAAAAAAAAAAAAACAGAAGTGCATTATTACAAAAGTATAGTAATTAAAATAAAAGATGTTAGTGATGGTGGTGTCTGTGAAAGTGATGAGAATTGGTTTGCTTGTGTTGATTATTATTGTCTAGGTGATGATCATGATGTTGATGTTGATGATAATCTGTAGTGCCATTTGCATTATTATTATTATTATTAGTATCTGATGATGCTCTACCCATTTCAGACCAACCTCTACTAGGGTTTCTTGTCAGCTCTAGCAAGGTGTCCCTCACATGATCAGCTTGAACCATTTCATTATCCCTTTTCTGCTAACATACAATTAAAACAAGAAACATTTTCAGACTCGAAGGAGTGTCGTTTGGATAAGAGAGAATTGCTCAGATGGTAAGCACGTCCCTCCACCTTTATCCTTATGGTTGTTTATGAGTTCAAATCACCAAGAAAGCAAAAAGGTAGTATAATAAATAAAAAAAAGAAGGAATATTTTGACTTACTTCAACTTTGAAGATACTTGATACCAAACAAGTATGCCTAGTTGCATTAACATTGGTAACCTCCAAGCCCAACGAGTTCAAAGCCTCCAAAGTCCTCACAAATCCACCAGCCTTGTGCTCACGAAACACCTTCACAAAGAATTCATTCCCATCTAATTGTGCAACTTCCACTTGTGGCTACAAATTTAATCATATCATCAATAAACATATATCAAAGATTCATGTCATTCTAGGGATTGAAAATATTATTATTTAAAAAAAAAACACTCTACATGTTACGATTTTAATCATAACTCTATATAAATGACGTTACATTATATTTAGTGGCAATAATAATGAGTACTTATAACTAGAAGCGGACCCACACTTGTAAGTGGGGGTGCACGTGCACTTGTTAACTTCCAAAAAAATCATTGTATATATGTATATCTATCTTGACAAACTGATAGAAATTAGAATATAATTAATGGTGCACCCAAGAGAAGCATATGAGTGCCCTTGTGTTGCCTCTACAAGCTAGAGGAACCATTATTGAGACCAAGGTTCAAATCTAGTTAAAGCCCTTTTTCACTGTTTTTATTTTAAGTAGCTGAAAAGATAATATTGGTGCATCCGAAGTCTTTAATTTCTGGGTTCGCCTCTACTTATAAGTTATAACCAACACTCTAGGCTTTAGTGATACTGTATGCAATGACATTAACATATTTTTGCAGCAATATTTAAAAGAAAAATCTATTACCACTTAAATGTTTATTTTGTTGTAGTGACATGTGTAAACTAGAAGTGTTAAACAAAAAGTACATTATAAGAGGTCACCTAAAAGAAGTGGAGCTAGTAACTCAAACGAGCTACTGTCAGTGTTTGTAAATTAAATCCATAATTAATATATATATATATATATATATGAGAAGTTGTACCTCCATTTGCTGCAATTTGTCATTCTCTTCTACCTCTTGATTTTTTCTGGAAGGGTCAGTGCTGCCATTAGAATTAGTTGATATTTCTCTATGGCTTCCATTTGTAAGTTTGCCATTTTCTGATTTAGGCCTGTTTTTAGTTCCATTATGGCTTAAAACGACCGGGTGAATCTGGTCCGGATTCCTTCCTCCACCGTCGTCATCTGAATGTTCTTCAAGTTCAAGCTGCAGATCTTTCACTTGCTTTTCCAATTCCATCACATATTCAATAGCATCTCCAAGGATAGATGCTCTATCCAACTGTACATAAATTTGACGATAAATATTTGCCAATCAGGAATTGTAGCTAGTAGAATTTTGTTATAATCCCTATTGGATTTTATTATAGAATTTTTCTGTCGCTAATTTTGAAATATATAGTGTGTTGCATGTATTCATAATAATGAAAAGGAATTGTGATAAAAACAATTAAAAGAGAGAAGTGAAAATACTTCATATACATGTGCTTTTTATGTACTTCTTATGTCCCAATTTATGAGAAAATTTTGCAATATTTCGAAATTACCCTTAAAAAGAGTACACATTAGGATTTTTTGTCAAATAAGTGAAATCCAACTAGGTAAAATGTTGATAAGATTATTAAATATTAGTCAAATAAGGAAATGTGTCATTCATTTTGAGACAGACTAAAAAGATAAGTGAGTCGTATAAATTGGGACAGAGGGAGTAAGATTATATATTACCTTGGAAATTTTGGGAACCAAAGCTCTAAGAGCATAGAGCCTTTCATTTAGTTTCTTCCTTCTTTTCCTTTCAGCCATAAGGTTCTTGGATTGAGGACCTTTTCCATTTCTCCTTCTATACTTAGGATCATCTTCTTCCTCATTTTGATCACTATCAGATCCCGAATTGGATCTTACGTTATCATGTTTGACAGATTCATCATCAATTCCAGCTTGAGTACTACTACTTCTCATCATTTGCTTCTGTAAATAAGCATCCATCTCACTCATGTACCTATTCTCCGAGAAATGTGTCGCATCACTTGTGCTCTGATTAAACAACATATTCCCTCCTGTGTTGTTATCGACTTCTGGTGTGCTGTAAGTACTGAATGGAGGAAGGAAGTTCATCGAACAAGTATCCAATTGTTTTCGTTTAAGTGGGAAATCATATGACAAGTGATCATCTGATGTAGCTGCAGGGGAGACTATCTGTTGGTAATGATTTTGGGGATCTTTTATATGATCGTCTCCTTCTCCTTCTGTTGCGAAAGGCTTTGATGTGTTCTCTTGAACTCCATTTGAGAAAGTTGAATTCATCATAGCTTGCTGCTCCAAGTAGATATTGCATTGAGCTGAGACAAATTCTATGACTTTCTCATCTTCTGCTAGCTGTAAAATTTGTTATGATGTTTGTTTTAGGCTTTCATTTGTATATAATATCTTACATCAAAGTATTTAATTCCATGAATATTTTTGAGTACTACTTAATCATTCTACATGATTACCCTTTACCTTCCTTAGGTATGTCGTAACTATAGTTAAGACAGTAATTGTAGCTTTTGACATAATTTTCTCGGAGTTATCAAAAATAGGGAAGAAAGTAAGTAATAGATGAAAAAGAGGGTAAGAGGGAGGAAGCATATGTTTTACTTGTTGCGTACTGAACAACTCGAGCAATCCAAGAGGAGATGGAATCAAAGCTCTGGTTCCCATTATTTCCTGCAATTAACATCAAACAACATTATGCAGATAAACAAGGTGCTTTTCAATGGAGATCAACTATGCAATGAAAATCGACAGTAACAACGTAATTCTTACATTAGAGATATTTGATTCCGAGAAAGATACAAAGTTCATCCATTTTGCTTGATTAGATAGTAAGGTCTGTGCATAAACTCTGCAATTTTATTGCAAAGAGTTAAAAAATGAAGGAGAGTCTCGTTCTCAGACTCTGTGCATAGCCAGAGTTTAGTGCACTGAACTACCCTTTATTTGGATAATTGTCTTGTAATAGAAAGGAAGAAGGTATAGGCCAAACATGTACCCGCAGTCTAGCGCCACAGAAGGCGGGACCTGAGCCAGTAAATCACAAGCAGTTGTTGTTGGATGCTGAAACATAACATCTCTACAAGTTGAAGTAGAAGAATCAGGAAAAAATATCTCTTGCTCACAGCTATGCATATTTTTCTCAGCTCCACCACAGCAGCAACAAATCCATTCAAGAAACCTGCATCACACATAATTACACAAGGGTCTTTCGTTGTCGAAAGAGGCAGAGGCGGATCTAGAACGCTCGTACTATGTGTACATATGCAATAAAACATCTAAAAAGAATGCATATAATCAAATTATACTGTGTTCTAAATCCGTGTTACCTTTGATCTTCACTCAACTTCCATAAAACACAGTAATCCCAGCTTTTTAAGCCCATAATAGGCCTAAGCCTCTCCATTAGATGCATGAATTCCATATATGTTTCCTATTTGGGAGAAAAACAACAAAGATTATAATAGGACCAAATGATTTAGCAAAAGAGTAAAATTTTCATCAGCAGATCAAATCAATATACTAAAGTCAAAAATGTTTGTCCTCTTCCCACAAATGAAATCATTTATACTAACTTGTCAAGTCAGAGTCTTTTTCAAGTAAATAAACAGCTCAAAGAAACAAAGGAATGAGAAATATATAGATCATGTTTCTCCTTTTAACTGAACAAAACAAAAGAGAACAAGGATGACAACAAAAGAGATACTAAATTAAAACCATAAAAGTAAAAAGGCAAAAGATACCATACAAATTAACTTCAGCAGATAGCTATGTTTAACTGATGTTTTCTTTATCCAAACAGAACTATGTAAAAAAAAATTAAGAAAAAAAAGGAATAAAAACACACTTCCCCTTTAATCTGAAAAATCTTCACTTTGTTGTGTTTAGGGGTAAAATTGTTGTTTTTAATAGAGAAAATTAATTAGTTAGGTAAAAGGCAATGCGTGCATGAGGCTTTGGTTTGTTAGGATAAGAGCCTCTCTACGAAACAACAATACATCTCCTTAAGTTATTAGCTGAACACTCTCTTTGTGTTTCTCTTTATTTATTCTATTTTGCAAAGAATTTAACTTGTATACGCTGACAAAAAATTATAGACAACACGGATTAGTTGATCATTAAGTAATATGTAACTGCATGTGGTTCCAAATTTTAATCAGTAGGTGGAGGATTCTATACTACCCACTAATCATGTATGACAATGTGTACTTACTTACCAGTAGAACAATGTATACAAAAATATGAAATTTGAAATTGAACTGTAAATAACAGTAAAACAAAAATATCTGAAATGAATTGCTAAAAAAGATATGATAGATAGGAAGGAATATTAGCATGACCAGCCTTGAAAGCCATTTGGTCATGTAAGATAGGGGGATAAACTGTTTTCTCTTCATACATGACATGATTTGATCTCATTTATGTTTATGATCTCACCATGTCATTTTATATGAGCCAGAGCCTCCACTATATATTTGTTCAACGTAAACATTCTCAAAAAAACAGAAAACTGTATACCGTATGTCAAATTTCAGAATCATAACAAACCAATATAAAATATACATCTCATTTAGTCGATGAATAAGTTCCTGAATCTTGGCAAAAATACGAGACGGAAAATTATGCATGAATTCAAGAGATATAGGAGCTTCACTATAACTCACCAGTATCAAGTATATATAACTCATTTTGGATAACTAAAAACTTCCTGAATCTTGTAAATATTTGGGACAAGGGAAAGCATGGCTTCATTATCCTTCCTATAAGAACAACTTCAACTTCCAAACGACGATAATAGCATATTTAGCTATATGCAAATCAATTTGCATGTATAAGCAATGGACTAACACGAAACACAGATTCAATGCTTGAAGCCTTGAAGGTTCAAGAACCAGGACCGAAGAACTCTTGACCAGCTTTCTGGAACATTTCCCCTTTCTCTGGATGCAGATGACAAAATTCCTCCAAGATCTAAACCTACAACTTGTGGAAATACTGAATATTGAGTGCAGTGGTAGGAATACAAGTTTCAAGGCTGCCATCGGAGAACCAGCTTTGGATGATGTTCTGAGATGTACTAGTTGAGGTTAGTGCATTAGGCCACCTATCCACCAACTTGAAACCAAATTCAGACGCTGCTGAAAGTATAGATGGTTCATCAACTCTGCGGAAGACATGACAAAGGATTAGAGCTGGTGTACTATCCTCCTCATCGCCTCTACTGGGTCGGATCAGCTCTTTTGCAGTTGCAAACAAAGGAGCGATTGCTTCAGCAATATAAGTGACATCTGTGCCTATTATGACATCGAAACCTCTGTCATTTAGTGTCTTGATGGATTCTACATCATCTCTGTTTCCCCACTCAAGTTTTTTTGTTATTAGACTAGCAAGAGTTGGTACATGGAGATTCAAAGCGAGATTCTGGTTTAACAGATCAAGTGTTTTAGTGTCTCCATCAGTGGCAACCACAAGGTTAGCAGATCTAGCAGCAACCATGGAGCAAATGCCCGCACATCCACAACCCAGCTCTAGAACACTTCTCCCTGAAACAATGGTCTGGTTAGCAGCAAGCACAGAAGCCATAAGCCGAGCTGATTCCCATAACATTAAGCCAGTTGATTTGCAGGTATGCTGATACTCTTTTGAGAGGACCTTTATCTTGAAAGAATAGTCTTTGGAGATGACATCAAGAATCTAGAATGTTGATAAGTATGGAAGTCAGTGACTGGTGGAAAATATTTTGAAACATCTAAAAATTACTTTATACAAGCTTTTATGGGGGGATCCAGTGCTCCCAACTTCATATTTCTGAATCAATTACGACCAGCCACCTGGTTCATATTAGAATATGCTACCCATAATGGAGGAAATTTGATAACTGCTATCCTTAATTCAACTTGACTAGAGTATCAATCTTTGAAAAATGGAAATTACTATTTAATCAAGAACCTGTATCTACAAACTCGGATCAGGTCCCAGAAGTAAATTTGATGAGATACAGCACAAACGTTGGTTTATTTGAATAATAAAAAAAAAGGATCTACATGCCACTCTTGGATCAATGCATGAGCAGTTGAGCACTAAATATATGCATAGGTCATGATTGCTCAACTATAATGTCAGTGTTAATGCATAAAACCACAAATGTTAGTCACACTGCCTTCTGGAACCATTAACTCTGTTACCCTCACAGTTTCTGTATCTCTCATAACAACAGGAAGGAATGAACACTAGAAGTGAATGAAAGTCCATACCTCCTCCTTAGGAGATGAAATACCAAACATTTCAAGAGCCATCCCCTCAGATATGTCAACTTCTGTCTCATTTGCGGAGTCTTCTAGGATAATTTTTGGTATTTCAGGCTTATCATTATCCTTACCAAGGAATTTCACCTTGCTTTCGGTTTTCCCTCCAGATATTCCACTACCAACACGGAATACAGCCTGAACCCAGCGCCTGAAACCACAGCACCAAAGTATGTTTTTATCTAATACATCAAAAGTACACCGAAAAATGGATATGAGATGTTAAGGGGAAACCCCAGTACAAGATAGTATTATTAATGAAATACACACTCTAGCATTGATCTTCATCCAAGCCCGTCAGATTCTTTATAGTGTGTGCCTAATGAAGTTAGGCTCCACAAAGTCACAAATAACAGTTTTAGAAATTTTGAATCATCTGTTATCACATTTGTTCTCCTATCTGTCACCTCTACATCCCAAACTCAAGTTTGAGTGTTAACATTTTGTTCAATATTGTTGGCTTTGCAGCTTTTGCATTCTAATATCAATAATTGTGGAAAGAAAAGTTAGCTTCCAGTGTGTTCAAAAGAAGATCAAATTCAGCCATGAGTATATTGCATGTTGATATTACTCCTCGTCTATCTGATGAACTATTATGTAAAATTCCAAGCAACATGTGCTTTTTCTGATGAACCTTTTAAGCACATTATGCACCTGTCCATGGGTATTGATTTACTCATTTTTGGTCTTGTTCAAATCACTGATGTCCTTGGCTTTTTGTGCACAACACCTTCCCTTGTATATTCCAAAACGCTAGATTTTTCTACATTTCAGTGACAAACCTCTGATCTGTAAAAATATTTTTCACTATCCTACCACGGTAGGAGTTGAACCCACACCACAAACCCAATAAATTTAAGCACTGAAAGAGCCACATGTTGGCTCTAAGCAATATCAAGTTTCCATTATAAGGAAGATCTCCACAATTCCCCTACAAGTTGCCTCTCGGCTCATGAGAAAATGTGATATACTTGAGATGAAGGTTGGAGGGGTCAGGAAAAACCCTCGGAAAAATTCTAAAATCTTTGGCAAACCTCCAATGGAGGAACTGCACACACAGGAAAAAAACAATTCACTTCAATAAGCAAGACTTGGACAATGGTCAACTTGGGAGGTAGAGCAGGGGGAAGGAAAGATAATTACCGACTGCTATGGCCTATAAGGGCCAGTTCACAGATTAGAGAAGAAATATTACATTTCTTTACATGTCAACCAAAGGAATTAAGTGGGGATAACCAATCTAAATAAGGATTGCTGCAAGGATTCTTCAAACTTGTTATTTCTTCACATTATGAATCCACTTGACTTAGTCAAGACACTTATTTATGTTTGAATGAAGCCATAACCAGGAACAAAACTATCACTTTCATCAAGTTAGGGGTATAAAACCTTATACCTCCCACTCCATGATTAATGTAGGTCAAGATGATCAGTATAAGACATCAACAAGTGCCCTGACAAGACACAAACTAGTCAACTATTTACATATCTTTCACCATTTAAGAGAATTGAATGTTCTGTCCAACATAATATTCCATAGCAGAAGAAACCTTTTTTAAACCAAGGAATCCCTAAGGGCCACCTGGCGCGCGGTTCAAAACTGGGTAGATAATGATCAAAGGAACTTTACTAAGGATATAGTATAACATAGGATACTGATCAAATCAGACGTTTAAAAATAATACTCCCTATGTCCCAATTTATGTGGCACTTTTCGTTTTTCGAGAGTCGAACAGTTTAAGTTTGACCAGGATTTGCGCATGAAATCTTTAAAGTTTTTGAAATGAAATTTATATATTTATAAACTACGTAAAAATTACTATAAGTCACAATAATTGACAATTCAAAATATTTAAAAGATATATGAAAAATTTTACGGTCAAGGATAAACTTGTTTGAATCTCGAAATCAGAAAAATGCCACATAAATTGGAAGGGAGGGAGTAAGATATCAAGCTTGCTGTAAGTGTTACTTCCAGTATTTATGCTGAGACAGATGTAAATTCGAAAGGGGAAACTGAGGTTCTCTGAAAGTCAAACCAAATGTGGAACCATCGTTACATGAAAGTTAAGATATAAGATGTAAAAAATTCAAATGTCCAATAATGCATGGCCAATCTACCTAGAGCTCATAAACAGAAAACACCACAGGTATAATGAAAAGCATATTTAAATCTACCAGAGAATACAGATCACCCTTCCTCAGTTCAATTGACCTTTTTATTTTGGGGTGTTGCAAAATATTTGACACCTTATTTTCATAATATTCAAATTTTCAAATTCATTAATAACAAACAACTATACTAGAATGCTTCAATCCAAATAAGTTAGAGGTCAGCTCTATGAATCCTCACTGACCATATTTCTCCATTTAAATTCATTTCAGGCCAAAACTATACAAGATAAAAATGAAAAGTACTAGAAGTTCTCTATATTTTCTAACATAATAAAAATATCTAATAGTGTGAAAAGACTCCTAAAAATCATACGACCTAAAGTAAAATGTACTAACATGGCTAAAAGATATTCTCAACTAATTAATATCTCCTATATGAATCTTTTTTCTCCATGGTGTCTGTTGGTGTTTTTAAAAATGGGGCAGCAAATATGTCTAAATGATTTTATTAAGTGTAGGAGGGCATTAAATAGCCAATTTGAGCACATAATATGCAGAAAATCTGCAATTCAAAATTCGAAAAAGCTAGAATTTCTCAACAGCTAAAACAATCTAGTAAAATATAAATCTCAAATTTATCCTAAACCTAAATAATTTATTATATCATAAAGTACTACAGTAACTAAAGTAAAATTCAACACTCCTCCTTTGCTTTAGTTATTCAACACTCCTCCTTTGTTTTAGTTAGTTACTGCAGATGAAAAAACGTTCCTCCTCAATTTCTACTTTGACAGTTGGCGCTGAATTCTGTTTATTGTTTTTGAACTTTAAAAATTTATTCTTTTTTTTTTCCTTCTTTTGGCTTTATGCTGAAAAAATACCTTGAATAACTTGTCGTGTCTAAAAGCTCTTTTGAAAGTGCTTTTTTTTTCTTTTTGATAACCGAGAAATCCGCCTGTGATCCACCGCCCTTTGGACCAATCACAGCCTTCTAAACTCGGTGGATAATGGGCCCACCCCCTTTTGAAAGTGCTTTAATCTGAACTTTTGTAGGATTTGCAAAATATTGTTGTAAGAATTTTTCTTCCATCACATATCGCATAGGTTTTAAAATATGGTTTTATTCTCACAAACCAAATTTGATTGGTATCGCCTGTGGAAATTTGTGGGGCATTGAAAGAGAGTATGCTGCTGGCCATTTTTCAGGTTTAAAATTGGTTGAAAAAAGCACGGGTTGAAAATAGCCCTGATGGTTTAAAATGGATAAAAAACAACCCTTGCAACCTGTAAAAGTAGCCTAACGGGTTAAAAATGATATGATAGTTCTTTGGAAAAACTCACAGATCCCGTAAGATCAATTAAGCTCTTGATACCACTGTTGGTGTTTTTAAAAAGATGGGGCAGCAAAAAGAGAGTTGAAAATGTCTCTCTTTGGATTGAAATTACTTTCAATGGTTTTCAGTTTGAGCACATAAATATGCAGAAAATCTGTAATTCAAAATTCAAAAAAAAGCTAGAATTTCTTAACTAAAACAACCTAGTAAAAATTTAAATTTCAAATTTATTCAAAATCTAGACAATTTATTGTATTAAAAATTACTGCAGTAACTAAAGTAAATTCAACAGTATCTTGTCTTTTGCTAAGTCTGCATAGCTTCCAAGAGATTATGTCTTTCGAAACAACTTTTTTCCATGTGATTTTACATCTTGTGTCCTCTTTGACACCTTTACTAACCATGATTTCACGTCTATAGACTAGTGCACCTGGAGGTCGACCAAGACAATGATCAGATCATCTCAAGCAATCTTCTCTAAGTTTATCCTCAAAATCTGTGCCACTTGCACCTTCTAAAGAATGTATCATTTTTAATCTTGTCTAATCTCATATGACCCCACATCCATCTTAGCATCCACATTTTTACAACACTCATCTCACTAATGTGTTTTACTTTTGTGTCCCAACATTCACTTTCATATAACATTGCTAGTGTTATAATTGTTCAAAATTCATTTATTTATTAAAATTTAGACATGGATGCGATATTTACTCTATCAATATATCCAATTTATATGACAGTTCCATTTTGATGTTAAAATATGTTGGACATCTCAATTTTATACAGCTGTCACAACTTTCAAAAATTCAAACTAGTTAATCAATTCAAATTTTGAACTTTGAAGTGATATTTCTCATTTAAACAAACAAACTTCACAACAACTTTAATTTTTTCTTTCAATATCACTGGTGTAATATGCAAGTCAAACTAACATCAAATTATGCAATCAAATACCATCACATACAATAGAATGGAGGAAGTAACAAATAGAAAGTACTGATCATATACCTATTCATCACCAACTCCCTTGACCGATTTTCCACTTGCTTGAAACACAAGAAGTGCTCCTCAGCATCAAAACCATTTTCATTGAAGAGATTTATTAAAAACTCATCAGAAAAGTAGAAAGCCCTCTGTTGACAGAAATAAGCTGCCATAAGATGCGCATCAACAATATAAGGCCCATTCTATGAGAAATATCAATTTGTAACAGTAGAACTTACAGTCCCATCACCCCGGACATAGAAGTTATCACTGATTTTTTGTTCCTTGGAGGTAAGCCTTTCCTGGTAATACAAACCTTAGCTGTGAGTATACATCATTCCCAAAAATGCTACATTTTCAGTAAGTCCAAAGATAAAATAAACAAAAACCTGATATTACAACCCAAACTTACTCAAGTTAAATTCAAAGGTAGCCATCCAATATCACATGTTATGCAAAATACGAAGGCAATTAAGTAAATCCAAAGTTATTAGTTCCTCCGTCCCAATTTATGTGACACACTTCCCTGTTTAGTCTGTCCTAAAAAGAGTGTCACGTTTCTATAATTAGAAACAACATAACTTTAAAAAATCCTTTTTGCCCTTAATGAAATAATTTCTAGCTATTTAGACCACAAATCTCAAAAGTCTTCCTTTTTTCTTAAACTTTGTGCCTAGTCAAATGGTGTTACATAGATTGCGGTAGAGGAAGTACAAAATCAATAAGTTCATACAATATGGTGAAGAAATAGATTAGGATATTATATGGTGAAGTTTAAACCTGAGCAAGGTCACCAGTTGCATAGTCCCGAAATAAGACACAGCCATCTTTCTGGAAAGGAAAAAGGTATAAGAGTCGTAATAATGAAATCAAATGGTGCAAACCAACGAAATTAAGAACCGGTATCTGACCTTCAGAACTTTTCTGATGTTTTGTAACATCAGAGGCATCTTCTCAGGGGATACTGCAGATAGAACAAATATCTGCTTAACAAGTCAGCTTATTTGTTTAAGTAAATATATGCTGTGCGGTCTAACTAGATTTGGAACAAAAACAAACATTCAAGAACAAGGCATGCTTTTAAGTAAATGATTATGAGACAGCATGATTTGTTATGCAGAAAGTATGTCGATGCAAATGGGATAGCCCACAAATTATAGAAGAAAACTTGTGTCTAGTACCATGGTAACAACGTCCACTGATGAAGGAGAAATATGCTGGATCAGGTCATCCACTGTTGGATCACAGACAAATGCATTCACCCGAGCATCATCAAAATCCTTGTGCAACTGCAATAAATACAATAAACTTTTAACACAAATCGGTGTTATGTATTTTCACTTTTGCATCACATCCTAAACAAGAAACTTACTCTTGGCATCAACCACAAACTAACATGCAACTTATCAAGAAGAATGAACTTTTTTACTAACACCAACCTAGCTCATCAACTAAGCATTGTCCAAGACCATATAAGAAAACAACAACTCATTCCCTCAACCAACATGGAAGACTCTTAAAACTCCCCCACACACTCAAAACTGAACATCTGGAGCTTAGACAACAAAAATTAAAGCAGTTTTCCAAAGTCTCAAATTTAGGGCTTGGTTCCAGCCTTGTTTTGTAGTGAATTAGAGGTTTAGTCAGCAATTGTCCTATTTTCTTTTTTCTTCTCTTTGAATTGGCTTCAATCGAGATTGCTTCAGCTTCTTAGGCACATTGCTATTTCGTAATCCTTGCGGCCAAGGATAATGAGGCTTAATCATGTTCAGGATCCAAGCGTTATAACTTTCTTCTGCAATGATTCCATTATTGATTTCGTGCTTTGACAAATGCCACCAAGTGCTCCTAGGCAATGAGGGGATATTGCAGAAAAAAAAAAGAAAAAGAAAGTCATGCTTAGCCCCTTAGATTTGGCCACGGGATGAGAGCCTTCAATGCCCTAGGGGGCAGCTTTCTTGTGGTAGTAATTGTGGAAGTTCGAATCCTTCTACTTTAGATGATGAGCACCCGATCCGACTTCACAGATCTTTTTGACATTCATATAAGGAGCAGCGTTCATCATCCGGGGTGATAAAAATGGATATATATCATGAGCAAAACAGAAATAGATCAGGATCTCAAAACCAAAAGAGACTAGAAAGAAGATGGTGCAACATTGGGTAACCAAGAATAGAGATGGGTCTTTTTCTTTATCAAGTAAGGTTTGATGTCATGAAAAGAAGCGATTTTGAGAATGAATGACTTGACTATACCCTCAAGTTTGGTGGGATTTAAATAGCCTTCACAATTATCTCAAGAAAATAACATATAAGTGCATATTAAATCTCTTCTTAATCACACAACTATAGGAATTGTAGATATTTTTATATTTACATGGTATACACTCTTATCATATTTATAAATCCTTAACACAATTAAATCAGATGTTCAAGGAAAACCTTTAAAGCATTGGAAAAATTTCTTTGATATATTAACTTCTGCCTTTGTGAAAACATTAGTTCTGGCTTCTAGCAAGTGTTACAAAAACATTGTGATGTGGTGATATGTCAAAATGAAAGAAATGCAACATAAGCTTTTTGATAAGATAATTGATATTATTAACAATGGAAACTCCTGTATACAAGAGGTATACCAAAAAAGTAGAGAATCTACGTCAAAATATGATTCTCTATAAAAGACATTCAATCATCTATACAAGAAGCCAGAAGGAACTACAAGGGTGCACCAAAAAGCAACCAAAGTAAAAAGGTTATTTCTCAAGTGTGCAAACTCATTTTTGATCCCCTCAAGAACTCTCATATTTCTCTCTTTCCATATGACCCACATAAGAGTTAATGGAGCAACCGTCCATGCTTTTTGCCTTCTACAAGTATGTCTTCCAGCCTAAATATGTAGAACATATCTAACGGTACCCGACATTACCCATTGTACACCATAACAATTCAGAACCATCCTCCACAAAATTGATGCCACTTTACAATGCACCAAGAGATGATCAACTTCTTCACCAGAACACTTGCACATGGAACTTCAGCTAACATGAGTGATATTTCTCTTCCTTAAGTTATTGGTTGTCAGAATCGCTCCCCTCGCCGCCAACCAAGCAAAAAAGCACAACTTTCTAGGTGTCCCAGGGATCCAGATTGAAAGGTTTGGAAAAGACATCTTCTCTCTCGCGAGCAAGCTCTGATAGAGAGATTTGACAGTGAACAAACCATCGCTACTCAAGGCCCACCTCCATGAATCACTAAGATTGTGCCTGATGAGTTTGTAGAGCAACTCCAAAAGCCTTTGAAACTCATCCATCTCCCAGTTTGGAAGTGATGTGACCATCGAAGTCTTCCCACCCACTCAGAATGCTCCTCCACATGCCACAGCCAAACGGGACAGTAATAGCCCAAGTCCTCCACCCTCCTTTGGATGAGCCATATTTCTCTACCACTACCTCCCTCATAAGGCGTTCTCCTCCACCCTAAATATTCATAGCCATTTCCCTAGTAAAACTCTATTAAACACCTTAAGATCTCTCAGTCCTAGACCACCCCACTCCTTTGGAGTTGTAGCAACCTCCCAGACTCCCATTTAACCTAGTGATTTTTTTAGTCCCATAAAAAGTTCCTTTGAAGCCTTTCTTGTTTTCTGAAACTATCATTGGTGCTTGCAACAAAGATAATCAGTAGGTAGGGATGCCCAATAAAGTGTTTTTTATGAATACGTCCTTGCCACCCTTCACAAGTATCACTTTTCCCAACTTGCTCGTCTCTTCTCAACTCTTTCAATAATAGGATTCCAAACTGTGAGGTCCTTATGCAAGGCAACCCTAGTCCCGTACGTTACAGGCATTGTAAACTTTCCAGACACTTGTTCCAAACCATTCTCTCCCCCTCTTCTTCCTCCTCTCCTTCCCTCCCTATGAAGAGACTCCATCACTTCCCCCATCTCCAAGCGCCAGTGCCAACGCCAGCACCACTGATCAAAACTCAGGGTGCAACCATATTCTAAACCCACACACAGAGGTCCCCCACCTTCTTGAAGAGGTCAAAACACCAAAGATGGACAGAGAGACCCACCAAATTCACCACCACAATGTCTCTGGTAAAATGTGGATCTTCACACCCAGAAAGTTCCTCCCATCCTTCCAACTTCAAGAAGGTGTCACCCATCCACCTTCTCCCCCTTTGAAGAACTTCAGCAGCTTGAAACTCATCTGCAAAATGAAAAAGAAACTGAGAACGATTAACCTTCAGCCCATTTGCTACACCCAAACAGCCGCCGCCCAGTTTCCAACAGCATCCGGTGAGCCCACCCATTTTGGGAAAGTCCCGAGCAATACAAGAAAGTTTTTTCTTTGGACATATTTACTGGACAGAGAAAAATGAGGTTCCCTATCTGATTCCACCTTGCAGCATCTTCCCCCTAGTTCTAATACTGGCTCCTTGAAAGACCTTTGTTCCAGCTTCCTTGATTCTAGAGGGAAGTAGGAGCCTCTCTCTCTCTAGACATTTCAAAATTGATGTATCTACAACGTAAGCTAATAAGACCCACATATAATGGACTCTTAGCATCCTAATGAGCCTCGGTTGTACAAACAATATAGCATGCCAATGTGAATAATTTTCTGAAAAGAACCAAATATAAAAAATCTCATATGATAAATATTACTCAAGTAAATATATCCAAAACAAAAAAGAACGCTTATCCAACACAAGCAACAAGATGAACTAAATATCGTCAATGACTCCTTAGAAATATCTTTGCTACAATTTTTGTGAAATAGGCACGCCAGCAAGCTGAAATATTCTCAACCTCCCACTCATTCCAGATCACAATTAAACAACTAAAGGGAAAATACTTTCTTCAATTGTTACTTTGAGAGGCCACTGACACGAACTAAATATGTACCTTAACTAAGTTCACAGCTCGAGGTGAAAAATCGCAGGCATAGACGAATATGTTTGGTATTGTAGCAAGCAAAGGAAAGATGGTATTTCCAGCCCCGCACCCGACCTGTAATCAGCAGTATTCCATCAGTGCAAGTGTAACAAGAGAACAATTGAACCAATTCCTTCAACAAATAATATTACATAAACATGTGTTAGATTGTGATCCGCATAACAAGAAAGGTAACTACAACTTGAAAAAGTTATGAGCACTTTCAACAGCACTCATTTGATTGCTTGAAGAATGCAATATGAAAACTATAATTCTCTTGACGAACACCAAAAGTTAAATGATAGTAGCTAATAGAGCTCTTAAGAAACTACAGGACATAATCACCATATGCTGAAAATAGACATGCAAGTACTTAGATGTAGAGAATATTAACAAGAAAAACATACTGTCACAAAATTGTGCTGAACGAAATACTGAGATAATCATTAGTTATACCTCAAAAAGATGGGCTCAGAAGAATAAAAAGAACAAATGCGTGATAAACTTGAATTACCTCAAGAATGACTTTCTCGTCAGTCCCCTGCAAAGAGTAAGAATAGGAACAAATCATTATTTAATGTACCATCCTCCTTAACTTAACACATTTTTTTAGAACAAAACTCATAATATTCATTGTCTTATTCACTCACAGAGAAGTATTGACCCCATTCCTTGTCCAGATAATGCCTGTCTTTAAAGAACTGTTTTTTTTTTCAAATCGAGAAGGAAAAACACAGCAGAAAAAGAAAGAAAACAGCAAAACAACATCAGTAAGGAATTGCAAAATTCAGACACTGAGCAAATACAGATCAAAGGGTTTATTAGAGAGTATAAGAAACTTACTTTATCTTGATGGCGCTTGTAAAAGATATCCCAGTACTTCTTTGCATCTTTTTCGTACTTGTCTCTCCAGAAAGGAGATATTTCACCAGTGGAGGTGGGGTATATCTGTATCTTTTGTGATGCTGCCTGCTTATTTTCCTCCATTCCAAAACCTGCAACTCTATATAACTTGGAAAATATCCTTTTGCCGTCAAGATTTGGGGTTTTCTTCTAGGGTAGGAGTAAGTTTTTTGGTAGCTAAAAATGGAGGCTTAAAAAAAAACAAAAGGCAATGGAGCTTTAAAATGCCCCGACTAATTTGCGCTATACTCTCAGTCAGTCAAGGCAATAAGGTTTTAATCGGAGTCGGAATCAAAGGGTAATAAAAAATTTCGAAAATTTTAAAAGGCCAACTAAATTATTTTTCAAATCAAAAGGGCAACAAATTTTAACAGCGTTTAAATCAGGGCTTTCGGCGTAAGGCGCAGAAACCCATGAGCCTTACAACGCATAGCAGCTTTAAGTCTTGTAAGGCTCAGTCACCTTGAGCCTTACAAGACGCAAGGCTGTCTGCGCTTTGCGGGCTATTTTTAAAAAAAAAAATTAATTTTATTTTCTTGAGTTGTTATTAATATACTAGATATATACCCCGTGCCAGCACGGGGCCCAATATATATTACTCTTTGTGTTTTAATTTATTTATGTGATATATGTGGAATTTGAAGTTAATCAATTTCTTAACATGTTTTTATATATTAGAGTCAACCAATTTTATTTATATATATATATAGATAGATAGATAGAGAGAGAGACAAATTTTTTAAGTTGCTAATTATTGAGTTATAATATTTTTTACGTAATTTTCATATAATATATATTACTCCTTTTGTGTTGATCATGTGATACAAATGAAGTTTCAAAAGTTAATCATTTTTTTTATAAATTCTTTTTTATATTTAAGTTATTAATTATTGTGATTTACAATATATTTTATATAATATCTCTGTCTCTTTATCCCAATTTCTGTGGTATAGATGAAATTTTGAGAGTTAACAAAATCTTTTTATATATTTTCAAATATTTTGAAGCTATTAATTATTATGATTTATAATATTTTTTACATAATTTTTTAATATATATAAAGTGATAAAATACAAATTATTAAAAAAGAAAACTTTAAATTGTCAAACTACCCCTGGCTACAAGCAGGCATGTTGAAACTTGAAAAGTTATTCAAAATTTTATATGATTTTTAAAAATAATTTAAGTTATTAATTACTATGATTTATAATGTTTTAAGCGATTTTGAAGTAATATATATTATTTCGTTCTCCCAATTTATGCGGCATAGATATAATTTCAAAAATTAATCATATTTATGTCTTTTAAATTGTTAATTATTGTAATTTGTAGTACCTTTTACGTAATTTTTAAGTAATTTTTGTTACTTCTCATGTCCCAATTTATGTGGTATTGATATAATTTTGAGAGTTAGCCAATTTTGTTTGTCTTTTAAATTTCGAAGTTGTTAATTATTGTGATTTATATACTTTTTACGTGATTGTCAAATAATATATGTCATTTCCTCTAACCCATTTTATGTGTCACACATAGAATTTTGAAAGTCAAATGATTTTTTTTATATTAATTTTAAATATTTTAACTTATTAATTATTGTGATTTAAAGTATTACTGTAATTTTCAAATATATAATAGGCTAAAAAAGAAATGTAAGACAAAATTAAAAGGAAAAAAGTGCAGAATTAATGGTCAATTAATGTGATGCAAATGAAATTTGAAGAGGCAGCTAAGTGTTGTATATATTATATTTTTAAATTAAGTTGTTAATTATTGTGACTTATAGTACTATTGGGCTTTTAACATCATTTTTATAAATAACATATGTTTCTTCTTTTATCTTAATTTATGTGGCACAATAGAATTTAGAGAGTTAATCATTTTTTTATATGATTTTTCAATATTTGAATTCAATAATTACAATAACTTATAGTACTTTTTTATAAACTTAAAATAATATATGTTATTTCTTCTATCCTAATTTATGTGACATTAATAGAATTTTGAGTGTCGATAATTTTTTAATACTATTTTTAAATATTAGTAATGAACAATCATATTATCATTTAAATTTAGCCTTAGTAATGAAATATGAAATATTAAATTTTATTAGTTAATTTTATTTTACATGATCTCAAACACAATAACAAAGAAAGCCTAAAATAACTACAAACGAATATTAAATATGTCTACCAAAAAAAAAGAATAGTACTAAATATTATTGATGGGACGTGTGGGTCTGAGTAAGTGCTAACATCAGCACTTTTTACCCTTAAGGCATTGAAAAAAGCCTCACATTTCAATATATATTTACCAATATGTACCAGTGGATTTATTGTAAAATGGTACCAAAGAAGGGGCAATTAAAACTTTGAAAAAGTACTGCATCATCAACAAAAGGACACTACAGGAATTAGAGGGAAAAAATCATGAAATGCACAATTCCCAAAGCAAATTGTATAAGCATTCATAGCAAAGTATATAGTAGAATTATATAGTAACTTACTAAATTATCCTTGTCTAGGAAGCAAGCATGTTGACAAACAGCTGCTTCCTAGACTCATCTATATATTAGTAACTAGACATCGGAGCGCGGGCTCAATATGTATCATTTTTTGTTTCAATTTATGTGACAAAGACAAAATTAAAGAGTTAATCAAATTTTAATATTAATTAAAAATAGTTTAAATTTTTAATTATTATTAGCTATGGTAAAAATTTTTTTTATGTCTTTTAACATTCTAAATTGTTAATTATTGTTGTATGATTTGTAATATCTTTTACGCAATTTTGAAATAATAAAGGTTATTTCTTCTTTCTCAATTTATGTGGTACTAATAAAATTTCGAGATTCAATCAATTTTTTTTGTCTTTAAAATATTCTATTGTTAATTACTGTAAATTATTGTACTTTCTAAGTAATTTTCAAATAATATATATTATTTCATTTGTCCAATTTATGTGTCAACGATAAAATTTGAAGAGTTAATCAGATCTTTTAAATATTTTTATATCTTTTGAATATTTAAGTAAATAATTATTGTGATTTATAATATTTTATACAATTATTTTTAAAAAATTAAATAACAAACAAAACGAATTCATCATAGGAAAATTACCAAAGCATCCTTCAATACATCAATAATGGGTCCCACTTTTTGTTTAAAAAAATATGCATATTGGGAGGATATTTTTGTCCAAATTGGAAATAGAATAAGTATAAAACATTAAAGTCTTTTAAAATTTTAAATTGTTAATTCTTATTGTATGATTTGTAATACTTTTACGCCATTTTCAAATAATAGAGGTCATTTCTTCTTTCTCAATTTATGTAGTACTAAAATTTTTTTGAGATTCAATCAATTTTTTTTGTCTTTGAAATATTTCTAGCTGTTAATTACTGTAATTTATAGTACTTTCTAAGAAATTTTCAAATAATATATATTATTTCATTTGACCCAATTTATGTGTCACCGGTAAAATTTGAAGAGTCAATCAGATCTTTTATATATTTTTATATCTTTTAAATATTTAAGTAATTAATTATCGTGATTTATAATATTTTATACAATTATTTAGTATAATAAAATAAATTTAAAAGAAACAAACAAAACGAATTCATCATAGGAAATTACCAAAGCATCCTTCAATACATCAATAATGGGTCCCACTTTTTATTTTTAAGAAATTGCACATTCGAAGGATATTTTTGTCCAAAGTGGAAATATTGTGTAAAAAATGTGTATTTATTGTGATTTTGAATGTTTTGTGGGGTAATAGGACGCACACAAAGTTAAGGTATCTTTTTGAAAATCTGGGACAACTTCAAGTATCACTTAATGTTTTTTCTCGAAATCAAATTTACTTTCGTAAACTATGTGTCAGATCAAAATCAGATTAACAAATTCAAAAGGAATGAGTAATAAATAGCTCATACAATGACATATTTATTCTTTAAAAGAAGTACTCATTTTGGTTGAAAGCTAACAAGATAGTTACAATGTAACTAAATACTATAAAAAGCTTTGCATTGTACCTTATTATATTATATATATATATATATATATAAAAGGAAGAGCATGTTAAAAAAAGTATTCAATTGAATACTGTGAATAGTAAGTTATATTGTTCGTTTCTTCCTCAGTATCCAGCTATACATTTGACTCTTATTGTATTAAAAAAAAAGATTTATCGTACAATAAAAAAATAAAAAAATACATATTTCTATTATTTAGAAATGTGAAGACGACCATGACGATCAATGGCAATTCCGAAAATCTAATATGATTGAAGGGCAGAATAGTAATTATTCCTTATATATTAGAATGGATTTCTAGAAGGACATGGACCTTTCTTTTCCATTCCTAATCAGCAAGAGTCTCTTTCTTTAGTTGACCAAAAAATAAATCAAAAAGATCTTTTCAATTTTCATTTTTTCCAGAAGTAATACAAGGTATTACTTTTCTTTCATCAATTTTCATTTTCAATAGTAATACAAGATATGTTTTTTCTTTCAAATTTCTCAAATGCTTTCTTCTTCATTCATATTAAGGTTGTTGTTCAAAATCATATGAACATGTCTCTCAATTCGAATATCACACTGTAGTTATAATCAATATCCATAAAATTGTCTACATCAACTCACCCAATTTTTTTAGAATCTCGTGTTCTCTCTTTCAATTACTCTATAGTTTTGCTCCCAAATATAATGAAGGGTGTGAATTTGATGAAAATATTTTGTAGGACATAATAAATGGACAAACATTTTCATAATTTTGGAGGAAAAAATATAGTTAGAGATCGAGGGATAGGAATATAAGAGAGAGAAGGAATTGTTTGGAGTTGCAGGGAAAGTGAGTGGGTTTGTTTTATAAAAAAATCTCATCTGCACTAATATCCACATAATTTTTCTTACCTTGTTAACCATTTGTTTCAAAAATCTAACCTTACATTGATATTTCATCAAGAAAGTAAAATTAGATGCAAAGAAGAAATAGCAACAATAAGAGGGTGCATGTTTGGAAAAAGAAAGATGAAGAAGCATAATAGATGGATATCTAATGGGACTAGATCTAGAAAGATCTTTAAGGGTATATTTGTTATTTACACAATATTTTTTAATTTAATTTTTATTATAATTGTACTTGTCCCCAAATTCTTTTCACGTGGCAAAAATATCAAACATAAATGCCAAACTATGTTTCTCTAGAAATTTCCATTCATGCTTTAAATAATTTTTTAATGCTTCATATCCTTACCAACAATTTTTTTTTTCTATAGAAAGGTGAAGACCAAGGACAACCAGGGGTAAAATAGTAAATTTAACCTGACAAATACACTCTCTCCATAATTCTAGAACACTCCATCTTCCTCTTTAGCACAAAATAGATGCAATATTTTCAACACAAGAATCAGTTCTTCCATTTCTCTTGCTCCAACTCCAACAACAACGAATTCCAGATATGTTCTTCTTTCAATTTTGCAACAAATTTCTTCTAGTTCTTTTCGAACTTTTAAATTTTACCACTAAAATATAGGTTTGACATTGTTATTATTCTGTCTAATTCTCTCCCCCAATTTTATAATGATGTAAAGATTTATGTTATCCTCACACATATATGCAAAAAAAATAAAATATAGTTGCAGATTTATATCTAAGAAATAATAAATTATTGTCTGGTCCAGTAAATAGTTTATTAACAATAGGTTATCCATGACTTAACAAACATGGTAATGTGTATTCAATTACTTTGTAATCTACCTCTATATTCTCTGTCTAACTCTTTCAAGATTCCTTCCGAAAATCTCATGCATTCAAACCTACACTCACAAAATTTTGTGAGCTCATTTATTTATTTTTTGTTATTTTCCTTTGCGGTAAGAAAATTACTATTGTTAGTTCTCTCTAAGAATTATGTTGCTATTAATTGCACAAAATAAAAATCTTAATATGAAGTTTGATTATATCCTAAACTTTTATGAAGTTTGTAATTGCCTTTTGATGCTCATAAACCATTTTATATATAATAATTTCTATTAGATAATATTTCCTTAATTTCATACCACACTCTCAAATCTCTTCATCTTCTCAGGTATCACCGTATTAAGCATATGATTCTTTTACAGTTTTTACCCAAATCGTTTTCAAGCTCAAGTTGGGTATCTATCTTCCTTAAACGTGTTCGTCTCTTTTGTGCTCAAACTAGGTATTCGTGTTTACTATCAATTTGTTTGCTAGAGTGGGTTGCTTAACTATGATGATAATACCCTAAACTCTTGTTACATATGTGTGTGCATATATATTTTTCTATTATATAGAAAGGTGGAGACCAAGGACGACCAAGGAAAAATCCGTAAATAAGCAAAATGTACAGCTTAATAGCAATTGTATTTTGTCCATAGGAAGTACTGAAATTCCAAAAAAGCCACCCAAATTCTAGCATATTGTTAAAGCCACGTGGCTATCCACACATTGGAAGAGTAAAACAAAACACACAGACTTCTATAAATGTAGGGCCCATTATTGTCTTCAAAGTTATCACATTAGTTTTTCTTACCTTTTTTAATATACTAATAAGTTTATAACATTAAACCTGAATCGCTTCATCTTCATTAATTTTTGTTTGTATTCTCTACTTATCAATTATTGAGACTTCAATGAAAAAAAACTATATGTTGTTTGTTACTATTTTCATTCCATAGTCTCTTCTACAATATTTTAAATCAACCTCTTATTTTTAGCATTTTTTACTTTTTCGTTTGTTATACATGTCTATTATATTAAATTTAATATATGGTTTGAACTGTTAACTTTACAGAATTTTCACTTCCTTACGATATTTGTTCGCTCATGTGTTTCACTTCTCTCTCAGTGTGTGGTAAGTATTACTCAACTAATCCCTTATTTAAAATTATTACTATTATTTACCAGATAATTGTTTTGTGTAAAATCATTTTGATCCCAAATATGTCAGGTAGTAGAAACCATAAAAATGTGCATGCTTTTCAAAAATCAAATGCGGATAGAAATGCTAGGAGACGCGAATTATACAGATTGATGCCACCTGAAGAAAAAGAGATTCTTCTGGCACGTCACCGAGCAAAGAGAGTTGAAATGAGAAAACATAACTTATCGAAAAGTTCAATGAATAATGATTTGGCTACTGCATTATCTTCTAATTCCACCATTAATAGAAAGCACAAAAATGTGCATGTTTTTCAAAAATCAAATGCAGATAGAAATGCTAGGAGACGCGAATTATACAAATTGATGCCACCTGAGGAAAAAAAGATTCTTCTAGCACGTCGTCGAGCAAAGAGAGCTGAAATAAGAAAACATAACTTATTTGAAAGTTCAATGAATAATGATTTACCTGCTGCATCATCTTCTAATTCCACCATTGTTTCTGTTGCACAAAGTTCTAATCTTATTATGAGAAAACCCATGTTGCTCCTATCAGAAATAGGTAGTACTATGCCATCAGAAATTAATTATATCAAATTAAAAGAAGTATCAAATTGTCAATTTTGTAAAGCCAACAAATTTGAATATGAACCGCCTGCATTTTGTTGTAGCAATGGTTCTGTTCAATTAACTTCACATGAGATTCCAATAGAATATAAGAACCTTTATCTGGAAAATACAGAGCTATCAAAACATTTTAGAACTTACATTAGAACGTACAATAATATATTTGCTTTCACATCTCTTGGAGTAACTTATGACAAAGAATTAGCAAAAAGAAATAATGGTATTTATACTTTTCGGGTTCAAGGTCAGATGTATCATTTCATAAATGACTTGATTCCTACCGATAAAAAAGGAAAAAATCTCCAGTTATATTTTTTTGATAGTTAAAATGAATTACAAAATCGAATGGCATGTTCAAATAAATTAAATGAGTATGTTGTGAGAACTTTGATGGAAATATTAAAAATTAATCCATACTCTATGTTTTTAAAATCTTTAATAGATGTTCCACAACTATCTGATTTTTATATTGCACTTAAGTGTGATTTTGGCTTAGATCAGCGTATATATAATTTACCAACAGTATCAGAAGTTGCAGGAATATGGGTAGAACAAGATATTACTAATTCTACTCCACCACATATTCGAATATATACAAAAAGTGATAAAAGTCAATTGGTAAATTATTATTACGGTTGTTATGATCCATTGCAATATCCATTGCTATTTCCATATGGCACTGTGGTATTAAGAAAATTAAATGTTCTTCAAGAACATCAACACAAATATATTGTGAACAAGAACAACTACCAAGTATAAAAAATATGTGTTCAATAGATGGACTGCTTAACATGGAAGCCAAAGTTATGCTAAAAGAAAAGCACAAACGAGACACTATTTCTTGTCGTGAATATTATTGTTACAAACTTCAAATAAGAGATGATGAAAATATAGTCTTGCATGCAGGAAGATTATTCCAACAATATGTAGTAGATGAATGGATAAAAATTGAAAGCCAACGATTAGACTTTGCTTCTTTTAATCAAGATTTAATTACTAGAGAAGCTTCACATATAGGAAAACAACGCATACTTCCACTTAGCTTTACTGGAGGTCCAAGAGATATGCGTAGACGGTATATGGATGCTATAGCATTAGTACAACGTTTTGGAAAACCTGATATATTTTTGACTATAACATGTAATCCTTCTTGGCCCGAAATAGAAGAAAAACTTATATCGACTGATGAGGTACAAAATAGGCTTGATCTGGTTAGTAGAGTGCTTAGGGCAAAAATAAAAGAATTGAAAAATGATATAATGAAAAGGCATATATTTGGTAAAGTTACAGCATTTATGTATACAATAGAATTTCAAAAATGTGAGCTACCCCATGCTCACTTTCTTATTATACTAAATGAGAATTACAATTACTAACTCCAGAAGCATATGATCGATTTGTATGTGCTGAAATACCAGATGAAAATATATATCCCTATTTATACTCACTTGTTACGCAACACATACCCAATTTATAGAAGACGAAATACAGGAAAAAGTGTGAAAATTAGAGGACACTTTCTTGATAACTCGTGGGTTGTTCCTTACAATCCATATTTACTTTGTAAATTCAACTGTCATATAAATGTAGAGATTTGTTCGGATATAAAAGTTGTTAAGTACATTTATAAATACATTTGCAAAGGACATGATAAAATAGCATTTCATATACAGACTAATGATGTAAACCTAGAGATAGATGAAATAAAAGAATATCAATATGCTAGGTGGGTATCACCACCTGAAGTTGCATGGAGATTATTCGCTTTTCCTGTTAGTGAAATGAGTCCTAGTGTATATCATCTACAACTACATCTTGATGGACAACAACTTGTTTCCTTCAAAAGTACCGACAATATTAGTAAAATTGCAAGTAATCCCATGATAAGAAAAACAATGTTGACTGAATTTTTTTTAATGAATAAATCAAACAAATAAGATATGGACCTAAATTTATTATATCGTGAATTTCCAGAACATTTTGTATGGTCAACAACAGATAAAATGTGGACACGTCGTAAGCTAGGTCATGTTATTGGACGTGTAGTGACATGTCATCCAACCGAGGGAGAAAGATACTATCTTAGACTTCTTTTAATGAACGTAAGAGGGCCAAAATTATATGAAGATCTGAGAACTGTAAATGGAGTACAATATAATTCATTAAGGAAGCTGCAGACAATTTCCATTTTCAATAGTAATACAAGATATTTTTTTTCTTTCAAATTTCTCAATTGCTTTCTTCTTCATTTATATTAAGGTTGTTGTTCAAGACCATATGAACATGTCTCTCAATTCGAATATCACACTGTAGTTATAATCAATATCCATAAAAATGTCTACATCAACTCACCCAATTTTCTTAGAATCTTGTGTTCTCTCTTTCAATTAATCTGTAGTTTTGTTCCCAAATATAATGAAGGGTGTGAATTTGATGAAAATATTTTGTAGGAAATAATAAATGGACAAACATTTTCATAATTTTGGAGGAAAAAATATAGTTAGAGATCGAGGGATAGGAATATAAGAGAGAGAAGGAATTGTTTGGAGTTGCAGGGAAAGTAAGTGGGCTTGTTTCATAAAAAAATCTCATCTGCACTAATCCACAAAATTTTTCTTACCTTGTTAACCATTTGTTTCAAAAATCTAACCTTACATTGATATTTCATCAAGAAAGTAAAATTAAATGCAAAGAAGAAACAACAACAATAAGAGGGTGCATGTTTGGAAAAAGAAAGATGAAGAAGCAGAATAGATGGATATCTAATGGGACTAGATCTAGAAAGATCTTTAAGGGTATATTTGTTATTTACACAATTTTTTTTAATTTAATTTTTGTTATATTTGTACTTGTCCCCAAATTCTTTCCACGTGGCAAAAATATCAAATATAAATGGCAAACTATGTTTCTCTAGAAATTTTCATTCATGCCTTAAATAATTTTTTAATGCTTTATATCCTTACCAACAATTTTTTTTTTCTATAGAAAGGTGAAGACCAAGGACAACCAGGGGTAAAATAGTAAATTTAACCTGACAAATACACTCTCTCCATAATTCTAGAACACTCCATCTTCCTCTTTAGCACAAAATAGATGCAATATTTTCAACACAAGAATCAGTTCTTCCATTTCTCTTGCTCCAACTCCAACAACAACGAATTCCAGATATGTTCTTCTTTCAATTTTGCAACAAATTTCTTCTAGTTCTTTTCGAACTTTTAAATTTTACCACTAAAACATAGGTTTGACATCATTATTATTTTGTTTAATTCTCTCCCCCAATTTTATAATTGATGTAAAGATTTATGTTGTCCTCACACATATATGCAAAAATAAAATAATATAGTTGCAGATTTATATCTAAGAAATAATAAATTATTGTCTGGTCCAGTAAATAGTTTATCCACAATAGGTTATCCATGACTTAACAAACATGGTAATGTGTATTCAATTACTTTGTAATCTACTTCTATATTCTCTGTCTAACTCTTTCAAGATTCCTTCCGAAAATCTCATGCATTCAAACCTACACTCACAAAATTTTGTGAGCTCATTTATTTATTTTTTGTTATTTTCCTTTGCGGTAAGAAAATTACTATTGTTAGTTCTCTCTAAGAATTATGTTGCTATTAATTGCACAAAATAAAAATCTTAATATGAAGTTTGATTATATCCTAAACTTTTATGAAGTTTGTAATTGCCTTTTGATGTTCATAAACCATTTTATATATAACAATTTCTATTAGATAATATTTCCTTAATTTCATACCACACTCTCAAATCTCTTCATCTTCTCAGGTATCACCGTATTAAGCATATGATTCTTTTATAGTTTTTACCCAAATCATTTTCAAGCTCAAGTTGGGTATCCATCTTCCTTAAACTTGTTCGTCTCTTTTGTGCTCAAACTAGGTATTCGTGTTTACTATCAATTTGTTTGCTAGAGTGGGTTGCTTAACTATGATGATAATACCCTAAACTCTTGTTACATATGTGTGTGCATATATATTTTTCTATTATATATAAAGGTGGAGACCAAGGACGACCAAGGGTAAATCCATAAATAATCAAAATGTACATCTTAATAGCAATTGTATTTCGTGCATAGGAAGTACTGGAAAATCTGATATATTTTTGACTATAACATGTAATCCTTCTTGGCCCGAAATAGAAGAAAAACTTATATCGACTGATGAGGTACAAAATAGGCCTGATCTAGTTAGTAGAGTGTTGAGGGCAAAAATAAAAGAATTGAAAAATGATATAATGAAAAGGCATATATTTGGTAAAGTTGCAGCATTTATGTATACAATAGAATTTCAAAAACGAGGGCTTCCCCATGCTCACTTTCTTATTATAATAAATGAGAATTACAAATTACTAATTCCAGAAGCATATGATCGCTTTGTATGTGCTGAAATACCAGATGAAAATATATATCCCTATTTATACTCACTTGTTACACAACACATGATGCATGGTCCTTGTGGTAAGTTGAATCCAAAAAATTCTTGTATGAAAAAAAAAGGACGTTGTAAAAATAAGTATCCTAAAGAGTTTGTAGAACAAACAACTAAAGGAAAAAAAATCATACCCAATTTATAGAAGACGAAATACAGGAAAAAGTGTGAAAATTAGAGGACACTTTCTTGATAACTCGTGGGTTGTTCCTTACAATCCATATTTACTTTGTAAATTCAACTGTCATATAAATGTAGAGATTTGTTCGGATATAAAAGTTGTTAAGTACATTTATAAATACATTTGCAAAGGACATGATAAAATAGCATTTCATATACAGACTAATGATGTAAACCTAGAGATAGATGAAATAAAAGAATATCAATCTGCTAGGTGGGTATCACCACCTGAAGTTGCATGGAGAATATTCGCTTTTCCTATTAGTGAAATGAGTCCAAGTGTATATCAACTACAACTACGTCTTGATGGACAACAACTTGTTTCCTTCAAAAGTACCGACAATATTAGTAAAATTGCAAGTAATCCCATGATAAGAAAAATAATGTTGACTGATTTTTTTTTAATGAATAAATCAAACAAAGAAGCTATGGACCTAAATTTATTATATCGTGAATTTCCAGAACATTTTGTATGGTCAACAACAGATAAAATGTGGACACGTCGTAAACTAGGTCATGTTATTGGACGTGTAGTGACATGTCATCCAACCGAGGGAGAAAGATACTATCTTAGACTTCTTTTAATGAACGTAAGAGGGCCAAAATCATATGAAAATCTGAGAACTGTAAATGGAGTACAATATAATTCATTTAGGGAAGCTGCAGAAAAAAGAGAACTATTACTTTGTGATAATAATTTGGTAGGATGCATGTCTGAAGCTGCAAGTTATCAAATGCCATCCAGTTTAAGACAATTATTTGCTATGTTATTGATTTATTGTAATCCAACAAATTCTAGAGAATTATGGGAAAGATTTGAACGCCCAATGTCTGAAGATTTCAAAAAAAGTTTGAACTTAAATGTAAGAGAAATGCGTTATAAAGTATTAAATTGCATTAATGATGTTCTTCATTCAATGGGTCGTGACATTAATGAATTTGAACTAATTTCAGAATATATCAAACCTTCATCAATAGCAAGAGAAGCTAAAGAAGTTCGTTACGAAAGAAATATCATTTTTAGTGAGGAAGATTTATTATTACAAAATAAATTAAACACTGAACAGAGAAAGGCTTACGATATTATTCTTGATAGAGTATTGTCAAATAAATTTGGAGCATTCTATATTGATGGTCCTGGTGGAATTGGTAAAAGTTTTTTATATCGTGCTTTATTAGCTACAATAAGACACAAGGGATTTATAGCTTTAGCAACTGCAAGTTCTGGTGTTGCAGCTTCACTTCTTCCCGGAGGTCGAACTGTTCATTCTCGATTTAAAATTCCTATTGATGTCAATGAAAATTTTACTTGCATTATTAGTAAACAAAGTTCACTAGCATCTTTAATACGAGATGCACGATTAATTGTGTGGGATGAAATTTCAATGGCAAAAAAGAAAATGGTTGAAGCATTTGACTTACTTTTAAGAGATCTAATGGAAACAAATACGTTATTTGGTGGTAAAATAGTTGTTTTTAGTGGTGATTTCAGACAAACTCTTCCGGTTGTTCGTAGTGGAAAAAAAGAAGATTTATTCGTGAAAGTTTATTGTGTTCTGAAATTTGGAATCAACTTGAAAAGTTACAGTTATCGAAGAATATGCGTGCAACTAAAGATCCTGAAATTTGTGAATATTTAATGAGAATTGGTGATGGAAAAGAAAAAACAAATGACCATGGAAAAATTCAAATTCCTCATTCCCTCATTATTCCTTTTAGTTCTGAAAAAGAATCTCTAAATCTTCTCTTTAGAAATGCTTATCCTGATTTATACACATGTTGTACAAAAACTTCGTTTATTACTTCTCGTGCTATTCTAACAACTAAAAATGATTTTGTTGATGAAATAAATGACATGTTGATCTCTCAATTTCCAAACACTGAAAAAATGTATATTGCTATAGATGAAACTATTGATCCAAAGGATCAAAGTGAATATGAAGATTTCTTACACACTTTAAATCCTACTGGTTTACCTCCATACAAATTAACTTTGAAGAAAAATTGTCCGATTATGTTATTAAGAAATTTAAATCCTTGTGAAGGTTTATGCAATGGGACACGCTTAATATGTAATGGTTTTAAACCTCATGTTATTAGTGCAACAATATCTAGCGGTGATTTTAAAAATACACATGTATTTATTCCACGAATACCACTCATGACTTCAGAAGATGAAAAATTGCCTCTTCCTTTTAAGAGAACACAATTTCCTGTATGATTATGTTTTGCCATGACTATAAATAAAGCTCAAGGACAGACATTAGATTTTGTTGGTATATATTTACGCGAACCTGTCTTCTCTCATGGACAATTGTATGTTGCTTTATCAAGAGCAACAAGTTCTAACAGTGTCAAAGTATTAATTAGACCACCTATAATTGACGAAAATGATGATCATTCGACATATAATGTTGTCTACAATGAAATTATTGAAAAGGCCTTTTCTTGAACTTTGTGCTTTAATTTACAATGGTAAATCTCAGATACAACTTACTTATATTTATCTATTTTATAATATTGCTTTCATTATACATTTACCTTTAGGTTATCCTCTTATAATGTATTTTAATTGCAGATAGTTCAACATGGCGGAAAGATATACCATCAATATGATCACTCCCGATACTAAAGATTGGACCTGTAAAGTCCAAGTTGTTGATAAAAGTCGACCAAGGGACAACAAAGATAAAACCACAAAATACCAACTCTTAATTCTGCAAGATGAAGAGGTATTTATTTTTATTAATTTATTATTGATTTTAAAACCGTAACTTTACTTCAGTTAACTAAATAATCCATTATTTTATATTTTTACTTTAATAATATGAAAAATAATAAATAACTTTTAAATTTTACACAACTAATCAAACTTTTTACAAATTCTTTTACAGGAGAATCAAGTTCAGGCCACTATTTACAGTACTGATATAACATGTTTTGAAAAAGAATTTGCTCCTTTCAAGACTTACTTGGTATCTGTTGCACATGTGAAAGTGCCACCTCTTGGATATGAAAATTCACTTAACAAATTCATTTGGACACTCGATAAAAACACCATTGTTGAACCAGTTGAAGAGGTCAAACCTCCACAAGATCCATTACCACCACCAACACGACTAGCTCTTACCACATTTGACACTTTTGAGTATCAACCCAAAGAATTTGAATTTGGTATTTATAAATTTATTTAATTATTCTTATTATTCACATAAAATCCATTGTTACTATAATAGAATATTTCTCATGATCTAATTATTCTTTCTTTATTTTTGTTTAATGCAAGATGTACTCGCCATTGTCATTAATGGTAGTCCTTCAACAAAGACTACAACTGGAAAACGAATTCAAGAGTTTATTATCATGGACAAGTTGTAAGAATATATAGAATATCACTCTTGCCATTTATCTTCATATCTTATTACTTGTTTTCAAAGAAAGATTCTTTTTGGTTGATAGTGTTTTTTTTTTCTTTTCCATTTTCGTAGTTGATGTATATACTTGTATTTAATAAAGTGATTAATTCTTTTGAGTTTCAGTAACGTTGTCTTTGTAGACGTCTTCTCCAAATGGTTACTACTTTTTCGGAGTTTAATTGTAGTTTTAGGACTGTTCTTGTTTATTTTTGCGAAGATTGTCTTTTTCTTCTTCTTCTTCTTCTTCTTTTGGTTTGTTTCTGCATCTTCCCCTCTCTTTTGTTAGAGTAATGTGATTGAATAGTCCTTCAACAAGGACTGTAACTGGAAAACTAATTCAAGAGTTTATTATCATGGACAAGCTGTAAGTATATATAGAATATTACTCTTGTCATTTATCTTCATATCTTATTAGTTGTTTTCAAAGAAAGGTTCTTTTTGGTTGATAGTGTTTTAAAATTAATTCAAAAGGTTACAAATTTTTTTTAGTAGTGTGTACTGTTACTCAATTGATATGATGCTAATAATAATACAAAATTCCAAAATATATACAGCTTTCAGATGACTTTATATACTGAAGGTTACATTTAACATAGAATTATTATAATTAATATATAAAGATAACATAAAGTGTAGATTTTCTTGCAGAGAAAAGGGATTTTAGATGGGCCAAAACAAAATGATAAGATATGATAATGATGTCTCTGTTTTAAAGAAATAATAATATTAAAAAACATAATCTGAAATTATCTTTCTAATAGTTGTATCTATGTGTCTCTTACAACTTTGATTTAATCCATCACTTAAGAGATCCGCGGTGGTGATCTTTCCACGTGTTTTGTTGACCTTTTCTATATCAAAATGCTGTTTGAAACTTTGTGAACTCCTTATTTGCTTTTTATGTTGTTCCTTGTTCATCTTCTTCATTCCACTAGCTTCTGTAAAAATGCCATAACCATTAAAGTTTCGATCTTGATTCTAAACATAAACCTGATGCAATAATTCATTGAGACCTGAAGCCTGATCCTGACGCAATAATTGATTGAGACCTGAAGACTGATTCTGTTAAGTCTTTCTGGCTGTTTCACGGTCTCATGCTTTGTTTGTTTATTGGTGACTGAAGTAAGCCTGTTCAATGTCTGGAAAGCTTTTAATTTCTGAGTGAAATGGCAAACATATTATGGGATGAATCTGGATATGTGAAAGTTGCAGATCTGCCTACTTTATACCATGTTTTAGTTACTCCTGTGTTTACTTGCTTTTTTTGCTTTTTGCTAAATAATATCATATATAAACAATTGGTTTTAGGTTCAAAAAGTTCTCATGGTTCTACTGTAGTCAATCAATAGAGTGAAGTAAAGGTTCAGTTTTAATAAGGATTGATCTTATTCCTGGTTTGTTCCTGCCCTTTTTATTTTAGATGAATTAACTTCCCAATATTGTGGAGATAGTCTATTAAAAAGAAATATATTGGTTGCCATGTTTGATTTGTTTTCTCTGGTATGATTTTCTCTTATTTCTTAAAGATCAAGATTGAATTTTGATCAACAGCTAATGATATCCAAGTTTATTAAGGTTCCTGGTAGATATTATGTTCTTGTCATGCAGTATTTCTTTTTCATACCTACTTTGATTTGTTGTACTCGGAAGGGTAAAGTTTGTGAACACTCTACCTCCCCTTAACCCACATGTTGTATGTCCTAGCATTTAGAGCTGACATTCCAGACAATACTTCAAATAGGACAACCCCAAACGAGTAGACATCACACTTTTCTTTTACTTGATGTCTTCTAAAGTACTCTGGATCCAAGTATCCAAATCAAAAACCTTTGCCACTCACTTGTCATCCACCAAAATATTTGTAGTTTTCACATCCCTATGGATGATAGTGTACCTTGCACCTGTGTGAAGATAGTGAAGACCTCTAGCTGCACCAATACAAATATCCAACCTTTGCTTCCATCATAAGGGTGGCTTAATGTGCTTGTAAAGGTTCTCTCTCAATGGCCCATTAGCCATGTAATCATAGACTAATATCATCTCTTCATTTTCTTCACAATCTCCAATCAGTGAGACTAAGTGTCTGTGAATCTCAATTTTCAATCACTTTGAATACCTGTAGTACTTTGATAGATTAAAAAGTTCATCAATTTCGCTGTCCAACTCAACTCTTTTCTTTGTTCGTGGATCTTATATTTTGACTTTTATAGCACAAAAATGCTGGTATTTGTTAATAATAATCTGATTTGAATTTTATTATTTATAATGTTTTTACAATATCACATATCTTCTGCAACTTTAATGTTTGAAAACATCCTTCAAAACATATGCAGGAAAAAACCAACAAAACTGACACTTTGGGAGGATTTTATTGATCATGAGGGAGTTAAACTTTTCAACCAACTTCATGATTACCCGATCATTCTTGCTAGGAAAATTAGGAAATCATCCTCAGGTAAAAGTGCGAATAAATTTATTTTTTCCTTTATTGAAAAATAGATGACATGATGAAACTAAAATGACATATTCAAATGCACATAGGAATGTCGAATAGATTCGTTGGTTTGACGAGCAAATTCAATACAACAATTGAAATCAATCCTCCATATCCATAGGCTGCTGAGTTAAGGACGTGATAATATACATTTTTATTTAATGCATCGAAATTTCAGAATATTTTGAGATATAAAAAACATCTTTAATCTTACAATCACAAAGTTTTAAAATTTCACTTTTATTTCTTTTATTTTGGATGAGCTAATATTAATAAATTTTCGTATTTTTACTTGTTTATAGGATCAAAACAATTGAAGCAAAGCTTGTTTCTTATAAGATGAAAAGTACAACTCCAATAGGCTCTATTATGTTGATTCCATTTGAGGATGAAGTTATATATGTGGCTAACATCCAGGCACAACCTCCAGTGAGAACAACAAATATATTATTCTATTTTTAATTTTTTTTTTTAATTTCCCTGTAAAAAATAATATTTGGTATATTCAATTTGAAGGGACAAGTATTTAATATTGAGGTTGAATTGTCCCTTGCAAGTAAGGATCAACGCTTTAGTGTGTTCTTATGCTCAAATTGTAAGCAATTGTTCACGAGATATAATGTGCGAAGAGAAATATACTGCACAAGTTGTCACCGATCCACACATCTTATTCCTAGGTATATTTGCTCTTCTACAAAATTAATAATTACTAATTAAGATTATTTATTTTGTTTGTTCAAAGAAATAAATGTCTTAACTAATCATTATTTTAAAATATTTTCATTAATTATCAAAACAGATGTCAATTTGAAGTTACTATTAAGGACAACAACGATTTTGCAACAGCTATTGTTTCGGATGAAATTGCAGAGAAAATATTGCACCTCACTTCAGAAGAAATTTATGAAATTTTCTTCGTCAAGGTACATATTACTTTTTGCTCACCAAATAATCACAAAAAACCTGTTCTGATTTTGTATTTTCTTATAAACTCTGCCGCTGGCTTGTAACAGTTAAAGGAATCTACGATGAAATGTTCTAACTCACTACTGTCTAAATTAAATGCACATAATAACATCGCAAGTAGTAATCCTAAAAATATCTACCATACATTATAAAGTAGGCTATAATCTTATCTTGCGTGTGAAGATATGTAATTATCAATTACTTATTTTTAGATTACTAATCATATATGTATATATGTAATTAAATTATGGCCAATTACTTTCTTTAATTATGTGAAAAATATACTATCTAACTTTTAAGAGTTTCAACTAAGTGAACATATGACTTCCTTAACTTGAAAAGGATACTATAGCTTTATAGGCTTAGAATTCTAGCATAAGAAAATTTGTAATAAAGATTCATTTTGTATAATGTAAGTTGTGAAGACCTTTATAGTAGCAAGAACTTGAGACCACAACTTTCCAACAATATCTCGTCAGTTCCTTACCAAATAGCATAGAATGTTGTAAATGATGTGGGAATGGAAACTTACCTTCAATAGACAAATATCTCGTGAATCACCCAACTTATACTTTTTGTTGTATGTTTACAGTTAACTTTCTTTATAACATCTCACATAGCTACCCATTGGCTGAGAACTTTATGCCTAAGCTGTCATGCGCACCTACCACAATAGGCGTCACCGTTTTAGAACTGCTGCATGTGTGGCTCTGATTAGTTGAAAGACCTTTAATATTGAATTTGAGTTCAGATGTAAATACATAAACATAGAGATATTGATTTTCCTTTTAAAACAAATTTAATATCTTTTTTGTGATTCACTTTTCTTTCCTCATCCACTTTTTTTTTATTTGAAAATTCACGATCCTTGCATATGATATTGTTGTTGAACATCTTCTTTTATGGTAAAAATATCGGATCTCTTTCGATTTGTCTGTTCGCTTTATTTCTTATTATTATATATATAATATATGAAATATTAATGATTTTGTTATTATTATCATTCTTTTCCATTTTTTCAGAAAGAAACATTATCCCTCCAAAATGTGAAAGATGAATTGAACGGCAAGATATTTAACATTCAAATAAAAAGGCTATTCACAAAAAAATTGGATGCAACGCAAAAATTATCCATTTTGTCTTACCTGGAGAAACAAGATGTGATTCATAAATCAATGGCATCTACGACAGTCAATATTACAGATGCGAAAAAGCGCACAATTGAACATCTTAGTTCAGGGAAAAAGAATATCCAAGCATGGAAATGAAAAATCCTCCCATGAAAAAGATTAAAAGGTATTTGAATTATTTTGTACATTGTTTAAAAGTTCATCTTTGCAATTGACTAATATAAATAGGATTTACTTCTCTTTGTATTTATTTTCTTTGAATTCAATTCAGTCTCTAGACACATTATCTTTGATTGTTTTGAATTGCAGTTGGAACACTTTTGTTGTGCTTCTCGAAACAGTCATTTTTTGCACTCTTTTGCTGCTGCCACTGTATGCCGTGTTTTTCAAGCTTTTGATGTTGCTATGTGGATGCCTTATGTTCCTGTTCTTTTGCGGAAATTGAAAATATTTTCTCCTATAATAGCAGGTTAGTTAAAAATTATCTTTTTACAGGTACTCCATTTATCAACTTAAATGAAAATATATTCTTTCTGTTGTTATAATTATTGTTATGACTAAAGACTATTGTGTTCATTTTTAGTTCCTAAAAGATGATGTAACTTTCCTTTATTGATCTTGTTGGAATAACCACCTTAAACTGATAGAATCAAAAACTACAATACAAAATAACAATTAATAATTAAAAACTTGTGAAATCAAACCTGTTTGGTAAAACTGTTTGCCTATTTTGATTTATATTTCTTCTGCAAATTTGTCTAAATTAAAAATAACAAGATATAATTAATCCTCTTATATGTATATTATTATTTGAATCTTTCAACCATAGAAAGACTTTGATTATCCTTGATTAATGTTTAGTCCATGATTTCACATTATCTATCTAGAAAAAGATGATGAGAATAATCCTATATACTACATGCAAAGCTTGGGAAAGCTTTATGCTAATTCTAGATGAGACTTAGTACTATATACTCTGCACATGTTATGTTATTTTATATTTTGCTTGTGATGAACCCTATATGGTTACGCTCACTCTCCCCCTACCCTCCAAATCAGTCAATTAGCACTTTCTGTATGAAGTAAGCCTCATTAAAATAATAAAATTGATCCAAATTCTGCCATAGACTTTGGTCAAACACTGTTACTGCAATGCTATTTCTCAATACTATATAAACTTTACGAATTCTTATAATTTTTCATCAGATTTTATTTTTGCATCATATTATATTTTCTTTGTCTATATGAGTTAAAATTTTGGTTCAGTTACTCGGTTTCTACCTCTTCATGATTGATCGATACTTGAGATTCTTATAGTCGCGATCATATGTCCATATAGTATCTGCTCAAGATCTACATGTGAATCTCTTGAACTAAATTTCTCCAACACAAGTTTAAACTAAATTAAAAAAAATTCATAATTTTTTGTCCAGATTGATTAATCCTTTGACATTATTGTCACAATTTTGAATCAATTTCTTTATGAATAATGCTCCTTTAGTCTTATATATAATATAGTTTGAGTTGTATCTTATGAATTACCAAGATTTTCTTCGCCTATATGGGTTAAAATCTTGGATGAGTATTGTCATTTTTTAAGCCTATTGAGCTTTGTTCCAGTTTGTTTGGTCATATTGTCACTGTGCTTTCTTAACTGTTTTTTTCCAATCTTTTACTATAATATTAATCTTTAACTTAGATCTCATTTCATACATTTGTAATTCATGCTTTAAGTTCTAAACATTTGGCTTTGTTTTTTTCTTTCACTACTTCTCATCATGCTCATTCTATGTCGTATAAATTATGTGATTCTGTGACATTTAATCCCTCAATTTTAATGTAACAGGTGATTTTGATCAAAGATGATCCAGAAAATCCAAGCATGAAAGATGTATCTGTTTTTGTCTAATTTAATCCCTCAATTTTAATGTAACAGGTGATTTTGATCAAAGATGATCCAGAAAATCCAAGCATGAAAGATGCATCTGTTTTTGTCTAATTTAAAATAATATGTAAATGTATGTAATTAGCACTCCCACATAAGGAAATGTTAAACTATGTAAGTATCTCACTGAATATATAATGAACAAATTTGGCAGCTATAATGTGTTTAAACTCATTAATTATAGATCCATTATAAATACGCTATTTTTTGAAATCGAAATGTACATGGAAAGTAGCCACAATGTTTTATGGCTAACATGTATTCGTATGTATGGAACTAATTCCAAACTGAGATTTTAGTATTGAAGGGGATTTTCATCTTGGTTAAGGAATCTTGGTGAAATGTATTGTCTTGCTACTGTATAATTTTGTGTTTTGTTGCAAACCCCTTTTACTCTACTGGGGAAAATCAATGAATCCCAGATAAAGTTCGAGTTTTCGATGTTTTGATTGTTATTTTTAGTTTTTTCCTATTATTGTGTAGCTATGGCTAGATTCAAGAGTAAACTGAATTGTTTTGGTATTGTAGAATTTTGTGTATTGCAACCCCTTCTACTCTCCTGGAACCCTGATGGACCCTAGATATCAAACAGAAGTAAAATTATGATAAAATTTTAAACGTTGCACGGGCAACACTCATCTAGTTCAAAACTATTTGCCTAGGTGTTTTCGTGTTTGTCACTCTTATCAGGGCTAAAGCAACTCTATATAAATCTCTTTATATTATAAAAAATAAATAGATGCACGATCATTTTATTATATTGAAAAAACTATAATATTTATACTAATATATGGACGATGCTTGCGTATAACATCTTTCTTTATACATCGATCACTACAAATGGTTAGAGTCATTCCATGCAAACTCGTGTTTAAGTAGTCAACAAACTAAAGGGTATCAAAAAACACACATCATAGGGACATGACACAATACAACAAATATGATATATAACTATAATATTATTACCTATAACATGAAATTCGTCACTAACTATTTACTTTTAGTGACAAAAATTATATTTAGTACCAGATCTATATTGGACACGATAATTATAACTACAAGGAATGGCTCAAATATTAGTTTTGAATTCAAATGTATCTCTCTTACCCAAAACATGACTTACGTCCAATTTCTAGACTCAAATATTAGTTTTGAATTCAATGATGGTTTTAAAATAAGAATAAAACTTATTGTTATATATATATATAACAACTCAAGAAAATAAAATCAATTTTTTTTTAAAAAAAAATAGCCTACAACGCACAAGCAGCCTTGCGCCTTGTAAGGCTCAAGGCGGCTGAGCCGACTGAGCCTTACAAGGCTAAAAGTTGTTGCGCCTTGTAAGGCTCATGAGTTTCTACACCTTGCGGCGGAAACTCTGATTTAAACGTTGTTAAAATTTGTTGCCCTTTTGGTTTGAAAAATAATTTAGTTGCCTTTTTGAAATTTTCGAAAACTTTTGTTGCCCTTTTGTTTCCGGACTCGTTTTAATTGTCTTACTTTGTTTGGATGGTTTTTGCTTATTTTTCATAATGTATCGTATTTAAAAGCATCTTGTTTTATTTAGTAGAAATATTATTGTAACTAAAATTGTGAGGTTCACCACGTCGATTTCATGTGTAATAGTATAATTTTTCATTTTTTTACAACGTCATATGCCAAGTTTTCTTAGTTTAGCTGCAATAATATTTCTACTGAATAGAACATGATGTTCTTCTTCTCACCTTCTCTCACATAAAGTTATTATTTCTACTAAATATATAAAAGACGATTGAACATCTCATACATAAAATTGTGGACAAAATCAACGTTAAAAAATAGGGAAAAGTTTGGGGGAAGATAAAAAAAAATAACCAATACTAATAATGAGGAACTACTAGTGCTTCATGTAAAACTCAAGAATGACTTTGAATCTTAACCCAAAGATAAGGGACTATTTTTTACTTTTTCTCAAGAAATTGACTTCCCTTTTAGAAGTACAGAAAACAACTTGGTGGAATAGTTTATTGTCTCTTCTTCATCTATCCCCCCCCCCCCCCCAACCACCACTATTGACCATCCCACCCCATGCCACCCCCGAACCTTCACTCATATCCCATTGCATTTCATCTTTATAATATTTTGCTAGATAATATGAAAAAATAAATGGAATAATATCTTTTTATTTGCTTATCAAACACTAAAAAAAAAGAAAAATTAACTATTTTTCAAGGAAATATTTTCCTTCGTACCAAACACACCCTGAGAGTTACTCAAAACATAGAACTTTTAATTAGCGCCCAATAATATAAAACATCAACACAAACAAGGATAGCAAACGTGCAGGCAGATCAAATCCGCATAAACTTGCTAAAACTTCGCATGCCCTGTTGCACATAACAAAAATTATTTGAGAAATTTTCATAGATAGTTATAGTTTGTATCATAATTATGAATATCAAATTATAGTTTACTTAATTACAATTCATAGCAATAGTTTGAGAGAAGTGAATGAGTTTGAGATTGAGAGAGAGTTTGGAAAGAGAAATGAGAAATGCAAGATATAGATATTGTATCTAAGATACGACCTAATATAGTATGCATATTGATACAACTCGTATTTGTACATCTCTCCTATATGTATCTCTAAAATATTGTTCGAATCTTTCTCTCAATATTGCACGCCGATACATATAATATTAACTTTGAAACTGTAACATAGATATATAGATACGCATATGGATGAATTATCAACCAAACACAAAAACACACATGTACATGTATATCTGATATATGTATGATACTAAAAATTGATACATGCACTCTATGAAATAGATACACGTTGATATAAAAAGAGTATAAAACACATATATACATATGTATCATAGACATGTATGATACATAAAATTGAAAATGTGAATTATGAATTCAATACTTAGATTTGAAACTGTAAAAAACAGATAGACATATATATACACACATATCAGATATAATTCGAAAAAATTGGTATCTATATCAAATTGTATCAATTTCTTTTCAAAATTATATCTTTGTATATCAATAGAGAAATCAAGCCAACATGTATTAGTTGTTATTTTTAAATGAGATTGAGTTTCACGAATATGCATGCTAGAAATATGCTATTTGCTGCTATTCTATCTATTTGTGCATCAAGTTCGAAGAAGATCTCAATTTTTAATGAAGAAATGATAGTAGCTTTATGTTTAAAGGCTTTATTATATTCAGTCAGAAGAGTTTAGATAATAATTTCAAAGTGATACATATTAATTCATACTATATCAATTTCGTCATTACACAATTGTATATTACTATACCTAATATAATTACTTTATTGTGTTGTCAATAGGAAAAGAAATAAAACTAATATTTTGGATTTTAATTATTTTAATATGAATTAATAAAGATACAACAAAAATTACATGTTCTTTGTTTCAATAAAGGAAAATTCACAATTTCTTTATCCTTTTCAATTTTAGTAGCTGAGATGTCTTCAGATTGGGAAAAAACACAAGGAACTCGGTGAGTGATTTTTCTCTATCGATTTAATTCATATACGATTAACTAATTGTATTAAGATTAAAATTAAATACAATCTTGAAGAATAAATAGCAAAATTATACAACCTATGAAGCGGGACAGATAGAGGAAGAGGAAAAGAGGAGAGCAAGAGATGATATATTAGATATAAAAACCCTAAGTACGGTTACATTAGATAATATTTTAAAATTATAGATATGTATTATAAATATAGTAGCTATGTTTTTTTCCTTAAAATTTTTATTTTCAACCTAAGTTGTCCTATCCTGCTCCGTCCCACATCCATATTTTTAAAAATAAAATCTAGAGTTAGATTCTAAAAATAAAATTCATATAAGAAAATCGTAAGTATAACTATGTTAGGTTATATTTTAAATATAGCTATGTATTATTAATAAGTAGCTATGTTTGTTTAGATAGATTAATTTTTCATAAATTGTTTTCAACCTAAGCTGTCCTATCCCACTCCGTCCCACATTCTCTCTCTCACACACACACACATATATAATAGTGAAACAGATGCGGAAACTATGTGTAACATCCTACAATTTAAAATGAATATGAAGAAGCTTGAAATTGGAAGTAGTCATTTTTGGAAAAAAATTCAGAATCTGGAAATTCGGCCAAGTGTGGAAATTAGTGAGTTTTTGGCCAACTTTGAGCAGTCATAACTCCTAGATCAGGATGATCCAGGAGTAGTTCCAGTTATTTTTGGAAATCCCTTGGAACAATCTTTCCAACGCCACCGCGTTTGCTCGATTCCGAGTTCGTATGAGCGAGTTATGCCCTTTGAAAGTTGGGCAGTTTGGCAGGGAGTCCGTCCGGAAATTTAAGGGCATTTTGGTCTTTTCACAAATCATTTCTTTTGAGGTTATATTGTTGTGTTAGGCTGATTGTGGATCATTTTTGTTCCATTTTAAAAGAGTAAGAGTTAGGGTTCTTGAGTGAAAGAAGGGAAGAAGAAGAAGAAGTGGGAGCTAGGGTTGTGGATGCAAGACGTTTTCTTCATCAAATTTCTTGGGGAATCTTAGTAAAGGTATGGGAGTTCTTTATCTAGGGCAAACTATCACCCTAGAGCCAATTTCAAATGGTTTTCAACTTTTCCAAAGTTTGTGAAAAAGCCTAATTTCTACTCAAACTCATGGGTTCTTGCATGAAATGATTTCAAATGATAAGTTATGATATTATTGATGTTTATTTGATGTCTTAAGATGAAAAACTCCATGAATCCTTGTATTCTACAAAACCCCAAAATGTGTTTATGAAGTGGGTCTATTTCTATAAATTCAAAGTTGATGGAATTATGTGTAAAGTGAATTGTATTAATATCTCTTGTGTTGTTTAATGTTTATTCATGATTAATTGTTGATAATGGGTGAATTAAGGGTGGTAAGCCTTATGAGTGAAGTATTGGTGATTGCTTGGATTTTTGGTGATTTTGGCTATGACTTTGAATTATGGTAAGAAAGCTTGAACTCTCTTTATTGAATTAATTGTTGTTGGTAGGTTGAATCCACCTTTGGTGGAAGTGTTATATCTTGTTCTTGTGTGGTATTATTGTGAATTGTAGCCATGAAGGCATTGGGGAAGTTGTTGCATAATGTTGGAATATTGTATTATTGTGAATTGAGGCCATGAAGGGCATTATATAAGTGTTATTGTATTGTTATATTATTATATATGAATGAGGTTATATGTAAAGTCCTATATGAAGCTATATGTAAAGTTTTATGTGAAGCTATATGTGAAGGTATGATGTGAATGAGTTTTATATGAAGCTATGTGTGAAGGTATGATGTGAATGAGTTTTATGTGATCTTGTGATGATCCTATGTAAAGTGGATAGCATTGTGAGTTAAAGTATGATTTCTCATGATGTATATATGAAATGATGTTGGATTATGAAGTATCCTTAAATGAAAATGTTGTGACTTGGTTGGTAGACTAAAGTGTCCCTCCTTGTTACTTAAAGTCTTGAATGCATGAATGTGTGAAATGGGCAGAACTAAGAAATGGTGCCCTTTTTATAAATGCTAAAAGAGGAATTCTAGGCCAAGACTTGAATCGGCAAAACTAAGAAATGGTGCCCTTTCATAAGTCTAGCTTTCCTAAGTAAATGTAAAACCATGAAATCGGTAGACCTAATGGTGGTAGCCCTTCTCATGTGTGAAATGATGAACCTTGGACCGGCAGGCTTAAGGCACCCTTAATGAAAAATCGGTAGGCCTAAGGCACCCTTCCAGGGGGATTTAATGAGCTATCCTTATGAACCTTGATTGGCCATGACTAAGAAATGGGGCCTTCCTTGGGAAGAGGTACTATGAGTTGGTTGAACTAGAAAAGGAACCTTCTCTAAGTACATATGTGATTGAATACTCTATGGGAAACAAGGCTAGCACCGAGTGGATGTGGTTAGGAAGGTGGCCTAGTTGAGTATGAGATTAGGCACAATGAACTTCCTTGGACATCCCCTAAACCATGTGCCTACATGGGTTGCTTACTAGTTCTATCTTTGGCAAGTAGAACAACCTCCACGGAGTAGGATAGACTCCGGATTCCATACCTAGCTAGTATGGTCTATGTCGGTTATGCCTATTCCCATCATGTGGGATGCGCACTCTAGTTATTGGATAGGTTCTACAACGTGTAGGTAGTAGTATGGGATGCTATCTACACATGACACGAGTAGGCTTTGAAGATACTAAAGTGAGTTCCCTAAGTCTAACGACTATTATGTGAAAGTCCCCTTATGTGCTTGAATGTCTCCAAAAATGGTTTCTTAAAGAATGTTGGTCTTTGGGTAACTTGAGATAGAGGTCAAGAAATGATGAAAAGGCTTACTTGTCAATTATGTTCATGTGTTGTACATTGGTACTAGTTGTGCATGATGGCTTGTGATATGAAGCATGATAAGTGGTAAGTTCACATTTGGTGGCCTTAGGATGATGCTTTAGTGTGGATGGTGGTATGAGACGCTATCCATACATTGCACAAAGTGTTGTCCAAGGGTTACTTGAGGTGGATGGTTTAAGGTGAAGGAATGAGTTATGTGTGGAGTATGTGCTAAAGTGGTTAATGACTTGTATGTTGGTTATGGTTGGATATTGTGACTCTTATACTTGTATTTTTTTCCATGAAGTTTTACCAAATGGCATAAAAACATGTTTCTCCAATAAACGTCCCTTTTAGCATGTTTTTGCATGGCTTCCATACTTAGTACTTAATTGTGCTAACCCCTTTCTTTCCCTTTTTGACTAAAGTGTAGGGATTAGGAGATGGTGACATGTCATGGCTATTTGATAGGTTTCTAAGTGTTGAAGATGAAGACTTGGTGAGTCCTCATATATTCGAGGACAATACCCCATATGTTCTTTTATGTATTTTTAGTATTGTTTAAGTTGTATGGGATTGGTCCCGAATTTTGTTTAAGTATTAGATGGTTTTGAGACATCATGTATAAAGTCTAGAAAGTCTTCCGCTTGCTATTGTTTTTTTTTTTTATGAAATGTTTTCTTGGTAAAGAAAGTTTTTAATTCCTTATGATTTTTAGTTTTATGCGATGAATGAATGCTAAGAGGCTTGTATTAGACCTCCGAGAGGTCGAGTACGCCGGTTACGACTAAGGGGTGCTCTCGGGTCGTGACACTATGTATAGATACATGGAGACTTTTCTAGGAGAATCAAATAAAGGAGTATGGGAAGCATACAAAGTAGCTTACCCTCAAGAATTTCAAGAACTAGTAAAATGGGACCAAATCCGTATAATTTTACTAATAAAATACATAGCCTAATGACAGGAGAAGATCCAAATAGCGGCTTAGTAGTATTGCAAAAGAATGCATTAATAAAATTAGAACAACTTAATAAGTATAACTAATTGGAGCCATATAAAAATCTTTTTAAAAGACTATTTCTACTATTGCGCCATAAGTGGTAATGCATTTGACCAAAGTTTGGGAAAAAAACTTTTTAACAAACTCCTTGGAGCCTTAGGAAGAGAAATAGAAGAAAGATGGAATAAAAGAGAGGGAGTAATACAAAATCCAAACGTAAACTGGTCCATAGGACATAAAATACAACATGTTATGGAAATATTACAAGAGAAATGTATGAATATACAAATACAAAAATAATTAAAACAAAACGAGACTGGTTTTTGTAAGAATATATATACAACACAAAGTTATGATCAAAGTACACCAAAAAGAAAATACAAAAGGACATATCAAAATACCCAAGAATACAAACCTAGTAAAAAGTACTATCTAAGAAAATCAACGGCTAGAAAGCCTTATCTAAATAAAGATAGACACATAAGAAAACATAATAATAACATAATTTACAAAAATAGGTTAGCTTGTTTTACTTGTGGAAGTGAAGAACATCTAGCTAACACTTGTCTAGAAAGAAATAATAGTAGAACGAGAAATGCCCAGCTTATAGAAGACTTCCAAGAGACCCTAATAAATGTAGATGAATATATGTCAGATAATGAAAGTATATATTTAGTAATAAGCATAGATGCCATAGAAGGAAGACAACAAGACTCATTTGATTCAGAAGAAGCCAGACTAAACACCCCAAGCATAGAAAGACTATATTTTGGAAATATAAAATTTTATTTTAGTATACGTAGATGATATCTTAGTATTTAGTCATACTATTAAAGAACACTTAGAACATTTACAAACGGTATTCAAACTATTCGTAGACATGGGATAATCATTAGTAAGAAAGACTATATATATATATATATATATATATATATATATATATATATATATATATATATATATATAAAGGTTCTTTTTAACTGAGTTTAAGTCTAAAAATAAAATTCATAATAACTGAGTTTAAAAAAAGGACTATGTTAAAGAATAATTAGTGACTACTAGTCTACTATTGTTGACTAGTGCTTAGTCGATTTTTATAAAATTATGTGTATGTAAAAAATTGTAATCACAAACGTATCTTTACAAAAGAACATGACAATACGTGACAATGCAAGCCTTAGGATATTCTGATATCTTGATTATGAACTATGATTTGTTCATTTGGTAAGGTTGAATAAGAAATGAGAAATTTTGATAGTTTTCATAGCTTGTGAAGCTCTCACGAATATAAAGAAAATAACTTATGAAATCTAAATTACATGTCCAAATAAAACTTTAATTTTACAACATTTAATTTTGTATTATAATTTCATATCTCATATTACTTTGTTCGCAAATCACAATGCTTCATAATACTTTCACTTTTGGATAACCATCATCGGATAAATAACTGATATTAGTTTTATCTAAAATATTTACTATACCTATTTTGCATCATTTTTTATTTATTATTATCTACAAATATATGTAGTATTTTATTTTTTTGAGCAATGACACCGTTATAGCAACGTGCATCCGCCCCGGGGCAGAGCCAAGTAGAGCAAAGGGGATTATCGAACCCTCTTTGGTGGAAATTATATTATTTATATCTAGTTAAAAAAAAATTAGATTTCTTTAGCTCCTTTATATGTTTACTTTTTCGTATTTTAAACTCGCTTAGTAAAATTTTTAGCTCTGTGCACTTAGTTTGGTAAGTTAGAGCCAAATGTTTGTGGGCAACCTGCTGCATTGCCATAAAGCTTCATGATTTGATCTTGGCAATCTTGAAATTTACAGTAGAGAAAGGAATAAGACATAAGTATCCCTAGATTATGATTAAAATCTTAAAGACACACCTTAACTAAATTTAGGTCCTATTACCTTTGAACTAATTTTTTTTTGTAATTTTGTACAATTTTTGCCTTACGTGGCACACTCCGTAGTCCGTATCACGCATTTGAGGTGCGTGAGAAATATTTGAATGTCACGTAAGTCAAAAAGGTGTACAAAATTACAAAAAAAAAAAGGATCAGGAGGTAATAGGACCTTAGTTTGGTGAAGGTATGTCTCTACCCTCTGAGATTTCGGTCATAGTCTAGGTACCTTATCCCGTAGAGAAACAATCTAATTTTTAGATGAAGATTGCTTCTATTGATGTTGTATACCCAATTTCAATAGATGAATTGAAATATATATGATGTATACTAAATACAATTATATAATCAATTAAGCCAAATATCCTAGAATGCAAAATATACATATACCATTTTGATTTTTCAAGAATCCCCTGCTTCTCTTTTCACCAACAAATTAAATGGAAAACCACCCAAAATCCCAAAACAATGGAGCCATGAAAAAGTGGAATAGAAGTCGCCTCTGAAGCAAAATAATAGTAGTAAGGATAAGTGTAATTCTTCTGTACTGGTGGCACCTGAGTTGATGGTATATTGATAATATTAGGAGGACAATTAGAAGTATGAGGAGGAGGAGGAGCACCAGTGTATATCATGTAAGATGGTGGAGGAGATTTAGGTTCTTTCTGCGACGAGGACGGTGGTGATGGTGAATGGGAGGATGGTGGTGATGGGCGTAGTGGAGCGAAGAGTGGTGGTGGTGGTGGTGGTGTTTGTAGTAGTATTGATGTTGATGGTGAAGGTGGTGGCTTGAGTTTGATAGGGGAAGGTGGTGGAGTAGAACAAATAACAGGACATGTATTACATTCACTTATGCAGAGTAAACTTGCTGGTGGCATTGTGTTAGTATCTTGGGAATTTGCTAGACAAAATATTGCAACACAGAGGACCAAAAATAAGCATTTTGTTTTCATGGAATGTTTCATTTTTAGGCCAAATTGTGATTGAAGAAACTTGTGATGCTAAGTGGTATTTGCTTTTATAGACTTTTTAGCCCTTCCAAGAATCTTATTCATTCTTGTTTGAGGCTCTTTCTGAAAGCTGAACATGAATATATGCTTCCTTTTAGATAAAAAAGATATGATGTCTGCTTTAAAGCTTTGTAATTTACCTCCCTCCTACACACTGCAGAAAGTGGTGACTACAGATTCATGTTTTACTTTCTTTTTTTTCGATGTCCAGAGCCCATACTGGATCGTCGTCTAAATTTAAATTGCGCACCCCCTCCCAACAAAATTTTCTTTATGCCCATGCATGCTCAAAACCGAAATCTTTAGTTAAGGGTGAAGCAGTCTCATTACTGCACCACAACTCATATTGATTGCTTTGTGACCGTGTTTTACATGATCATTTTAGGAGTATAACAAGTTTTAATTTGTATATTCCTTATGTTTTAAGATTTGTCCTGAATTTTCTATATTATTTAAATTTTATCATGATTGTATTTTGTTTCAAAAATGTTTTCTTGGTGAAGAAAGACTTTCATATCTATCCTTTTTAGGAGAAGTTTTAGAACATAGAATCATCCACAATATACTCGCTAAGAGAGTTTTGTTCAGGAGGGAAAATATTTTTTCTATAATTTTAATATTTTTTTATTTTGTAGTTTCTTATATATAGATTAATTGATAAAATCTTATCAAACTATTCTATAAAAAAAATAAATTTTTAGCGGCAATTAATTAACGATAATAGTATTTTAATTGTTCACTAAATATGTTTTTTAGAAACAATTAACGCTTTTTCTAAATGTCTCTAAAATTTATAATGACATTGTATTTAATAACAATTAACTAATACTGATAAAGTTTGTAACACTATTTGCTAATGTGAATATTCATGGTCACTAAAACATGTTTTTATTGTAATGGTATTATAAATGCATGTTTAGTATTTTTTTTTCTTTCAATTTTAACTTCTAAACATTGGTAAGTAGATGAAAGGGAAAAAGTGATTGGCGGCCATATTATCTTTTCATTATGCCTTTCTCTATACACAATTTATGCCCAATACACACTTTATGCTCTCTCCTCTTTGCATATCCTTTTCTTGAGGAGATAAACTTTGGGATCAGCCCCTTTTTATCTTTATCCCAAGTAAAGAATTTTCCATCTGTCATAGCAAATTCCACCCAAGGATTTCTATATTTCTTGCATTAATAAAGTAGGCATCCTAGTTGGACACTAGACAATGCATGAGTGGGTTTAGATTTGATGAATCAATGTAACTCACTTCTCTTCTTCTTGAGTTGTCTGGATACTTTCGTCCGTTCCTTTTTAGTTGTCATAATTTTTTTATTTTTTCAGAGAAACGATATAAATTTTGATTAATATTTTAAAATGTAGTTTTTCATCACATTGATATGAATTTTTTTTGTCATTTATAATACTTTTCGTATAGTTTTTAAATATTAAAAAATTTATATTAAAATATCAAATTGATATAATTTAATTTAGCTTTAAAAATTAGTTAAACTAATTTTCAAAAAATACATGACAACTAAAAATGAATGAACAGAGTATAATCCAAAACTCAAAAGTGGAATACCCACGTGTTAAAGTTGAATTGCCAAATTGATGAGTGATTTTCACTAAGGATGAAGGAAGAAAGTGAATAATAACTCAACACAAGAAATTTTATGTGTAAAAACTCTAAACAAAAATTACAATCTATTTCCAATAGGATTTTCCAAAACTCTCCACTATATTTCGAGTAATTTTTAAGGTTATAACATTTTGTACACCTAACGTGTTGGGTTTTATTTGCCCTGATTTCTTATCATAAATAAGTTTTCCTTTTAGGAAAATGTTTTAATATTTTGACTAGTCCTTTTCTTGTAGGAAAATGTTTAGGACTCTATAAATATAGATTTGTTCCTTCTAACTTAATCAGTATTCACAATGTAGTCCTAGGGTTTTGAGAGTTTTGGTTAAGGGAGAGAATTTGTGAACCTCCTTGTATTCCGAGTGAATTGGTTGAGGTTATTTCTCTCTATATTTTGTACTCTCATATTTATAGTGGATTGCTCATCTCCTTTGTGGATGTAGGTCCATTGACCGAACCACGTTAAGTCTTTGTGTCTTTTGATATATTTCTCGTTTGTCTTCTTACTCATGGTCTTTCGAGGTTCACTTTGCTAGCTTCCGCATCACACATGCTTATTTTCGGTCCTAACAAGTGGTATCAAAGCCAGATTTAATGATGGAGTCATGTTCAATGGTTCGATGGTCTAATGGTTGAACCAAGTTAAAAATCTATTGTTCATCTTGACGGGTGTAGTTCTAGCCGCAACCTTTTTGACAGTAATGAAGATTTTTGTTGGAGAAATTATTTCAGAGAGGTTCTATGTGTCGAGACGTAGATTTGATGGAGGAGATTATTGAGAAGAGATGCAAGATCCTAAAGATTATGTGAAGAAGGTGGACAACTTTAATTTGTCAGAAATTGAGGCCAAGGGGGAGATTTGTTAGGTTTTCTTTGCCCTAATTTCTTACCATAAATAGGTTTTCCTTTTAGGAAAAAGTTTTAATATTTTGACTAGTCCTTTTCTTGTAGGAAAATGTTTAGGACTCTATAAATATAGATTTGTTCCTTCTAACTTAATCAGTATTCACAATGTAGTCCTAGGGTTTTGAGAGTTTTGGTTAAGGGGGAGAATTTGTGAACCTCCTTGTATTCCGAGTGAATTGGTTGAGGTTATTTCTCTCTATATTTTGTACTCTCGTATTTATAGTGGATTGCTCATCTTCTTTGTGGATGTAGGTCGATTGATCGAACCACGTTAAATCTTTGTGTCTTTTGGTATATTTCTCGTTTGTCTTCTTACTCATGGTCTTTCGAGGTTCGCTTTGCTAGCTTCTGCATGACACTTGCTTATTTCCGGTCCTAACATAACGAACTAACTCTAACTTACCATATCCAAATCTTCAATAATTCTCCATATATATACATATACTATAGGGTCTTAACCCGTGCTGAGCACGGACCCAATCATTGACGTTGGCAGTGAAATAGATGTAACTATGATGAAATAACATACAATCTATGTCCTTTTAAGCATCTAGCTATTCTTGAAAAACTTTAATTTCTTAGTTGAACCATTTCCAATCTTATACCATTAGACAGTCATCTAACAATTTAGTTTACAACACGTAAAAAAAAAGTAATTGTATCTTCATTCAATCTTTCATCAAAAGCTTCAATTTCAAGATACTAAAATCAAATTTGCAAAAGAAAGTCAACTATGAAAATGAAAGCTAGTTTCTATTAAACTCCACACAAATGAATATTTTTCCAATTAATTATACTCAATAAGAAAACTTTACTGCCGACCTAGGGTTTCTCTGGTGGCTCCTACATAGGCAGTAGCTGCACACCTATCATGGCTGCTACGACCACTGGATGACCTCCTTTCGAGGTTGTCCAGCCTTTCCCACCACCCCAAACCACCACATACGCCACCCTTTTTAATTCCAATACTCTAAATCCTAAACAATCTGCCCTAATTAACTAAAAACCAATCGTAAAATCAATCGAAATAATTCATGGAGAACCTACTATCACGTTTTCAATGGAGGAAAGACAAGACTTTATGATCGAAGAGGGATTGCATCAAGTAGTGGTGTTTAAATTATCCTGTGGTGCACCAAATTTGAAGGTATTAAAGTAAATTTTACCGAAACATCTTGGTACCAAGGGCAATTGTTTAATTGACTTACTTTCTCCAAGACAAATTTTGTTAAGGTTTGATCAATATGAAGATTATGTACTAGCTTTATCTCGCCCAGTTAATTATCTTCTCTACAATGGAGAGGAGCACCAATGTAGGGTTTTTACATGGTCCATTGAATATAATCCTAAGGAGGAAACGACGTTAGCTGTGGTTTGGATTTCTTTACCGAACTTATCTCCAGATTTGTTTGCAAAGAAGTCTATGATGTCTATAGCATCGACAATTGGGAAACCAATAACTATAGATAAAGCTACTCAAATCAAGTCAAGACCTAGCACGGCTAGGGTCAAAGTTATACTTGATCTAATGGAAAATCTTCCAAATCATATAAGGTTGCAGTTTATGGATGGAAAATCTGGTAAGTTGATCGAGGTTTTTCAGGAGATTGTATATGATAATCTACCTTTGTATTGCAATTATTGTAAGCACCAAGGTCATGATGAAGATAGTTGTCGTTTGATCTAAAAAATAAATCAAAATAACAAACAAATTAATTATACCATTGAAATTGCTTTAAAATGTACTATTGATAGTGAAAAGAATCAAGGTGATGCGAGAGAAATACTAAATAAAAAAAGAAAGATTATTGATGTCGATCAAAGTAAAGCTACTTCTTTAGATTGACAATTGGTTGCTGCCACTTTTGAGCAAAATCGTGCAGACTCAATGAATGTTGATACAAGTAATATTGGTGTTCAAACAACTACCGAAAACAAAGGGGGAACACCAAGAGTTGGGATTGATGCGCCACGAGTTGATTCAGGTAAAAAATTAATGGATTCAGGACAAAAGCTAATGGATACATCTGATATTGAAGATGCTGAAAATTCTGGGCAGGATTTTTTGCAAGTTGAAAATGAGAATGCAACTAAAAATTGGACACTGGTTGCACACAAAAAATCAACTAGTAGTCAGACCCTTTTCCCGACTAGGCAAAATAATTCTCCATGTAGTGAAAAGGGTCTGACTGGTAATTTTCATGACAGTGAGAAAAAACAAGATATTAATAATGTCTCAAGAGACCTATTATGTTCGAATATCTTTGATGTTTTATTGAAGACTACTAGAAAACAAGTAAAGTTAATAGAGAATGACAACGTTTTGGTCCAAGAAAAACAGGTCTCACCACCTGCTTTGAATAGAAAATTAAGTCAGAAGCTCCCGTATTTATTCCTAAATGTGTGCTTGAAGAGAAGAATGAGTCAAGGGCCATAGTGTCAAATACAATTGATTTGGGCGAGGATTCTCTTGATGAAGATGAGGAAGACAATATGCTGGACATATGCTTTGATAAAGTGGCTAGGGAAGGAGATATATCACCTAGACAACAAAGAAGTGGAAGCAACAAAAGCAAAAAGAAGACACATGGAAGACATCATAGTTGGGACGATAAAATGACTGAGGAGTTTGTTCCAAGACACCTATCGATGCGACAGGCAAAGCAAAACCATTTGACAGTATCAATTGGTTCAACTAGATCCAATAAATCCATAAAAAAGGTATAAATTATCAAGTCTTGTTGGATAGGTTTGGAGAAGAAGACAAGAGAAAAATACTTTAAGTTACTTTTGATGGACAATCAATCTTTTTTAATTCATGCTTTTGTAATAGAAAGTTTGAGGCTGATAACTTAACTTTCTCCTTGATTGGCATATTTTTACATTATTTAAGCATCCTCATTTGTAATATCATCACGAAGTGTATTACAAACTCTGTAGTGATAAGAAAATACTTAGTTCTCTCTAGCTATTATTTTCTTCATGCTTGTTAGGTAGCAGAAGTTAGGTACTTCATTATGATTAATAAGGTAAGGCCTAGCCTCCCTTGCTTGTACTTGTCCCTATTGATAATTTTTATTTTTAATAAAAGGCCGCTAGACACTGTCTAGTGGTAAATTTGCTTTAAAAAAAGAAGAAGCTAATTTCTATTCAAGTACAGTAATAGCCTTTGAGCAATTTATTAACTTCCCTAAGCTGTAACATAAAAATCTAAAAACCATATTGTCCTCCAAGTCGACCAAGAGTGACATTTTCATTCATCTAATTACTTTTTTCAATTTGATCATAAAGATGAACTTCCTCTGTTGCAACTAAGAAATCTAGTGACCTGCAACTATAATTTATTAGGTATCTTAGTCGACTTTAATACCAAATAACATAGGTTTTGGTTTCTTGAAAAATGTCAAATCAAATAGCTCTTTATACAATACAATCAAAAAATTAAAGAAACTAACAGGAAATAATATAGGAGCATCTTCTAAAAGTGTTGAGAATATGTCTCAGGATATTGCAGAAATAAAACAGTTAGCTATTTTTAGGATTTTCAAATTATGTTATTAGAGTCCTATTTGACTTGAATTTAGGAGTTAGTTCTTTTTATTTGTTATTTGAATTAAACTGATAAGTTAGTAACGAATTTTTCTATTTTTAGTTAATAATTATATATTATAAATGTAAGTCTCTGAATTATTAATAAAATAATTCCTTTTGACATTTCTGCAGTATTTTTCCTCTCATAGTCTCTCTTTGTTATTTTCTTAATTTCTTTATCAAAAAATTAACAATTGGTATCAGAGCCTTCTTCTTGAGGGACCTATGAGTAGAAAAATAGATTTCGAAAATAGTTTTTCACGAATGGCTCCGCCTATTTTTGATGGTGAGAATTATCAACTATGGGCTGTGAGAATGGAAACTTACTTGGAGGCTCTTGATCTTTTGGAAGCCGTGGAAGATGATTATGAAATTAATCCACTGCAAAATAATTCTATTATGGCCCAAATCAAGAGTCACAAGGAAAAGAAAATCATTAAGTCAAAGGCAAAATCAACTTTATTTGCTGCTCTTTCGACAACTGTTTTCACGAAAATTATGACTCTCACATCACCAAAAGATATTTGGAATTATCTGAAGAAAGAATAAGAGGAATGAAGGTATTAAATTTAATGAGGGAATTCGAATTGCAGAGAATGAAAGAGTCAAAAAACAGTAAAGGAATACTCTGACAGATTGTTTGGTATTGTCAACAAGGTAAGATTACTAGACACTGAATTTAAAGATACAAAAATTGTTGAAAAAGTTCTTGTTATAGTGCCCGAAAAATATGAAGCATGTATAACTACCTTGGAAAACACATAAGATCTGTCCAAAATGACCTTGGCAGAATTGTTAAATTCTTTGCAGGCTCAGGAACAAAGGAGACTTATGAGACAAGATGGTGTGGTTGAAGGAGCACTAGTAGCCAACCACAAAACTCAAAGCAAGGGTAAGTTTTTGAATAATTATCCACCTTGTCAGCATTGTGGCAAAAATGGACATCCTCCATATAAATGTTGGAAGAGACCAAATGCACAATGCAAGATCTGCAAACAACTTAGTCATGAAGTTGTGATTTGCAAAAGCAAATTTTAAAAAGATGAAACAATTGCCCAAGTCACTATTGAAGAAGAAGAAGAAGACCACTTATTTGTGGCAACTTGTTTTTAACCAAAAAATCTGATTATTAGATGATTGATAGTCAAATCACATGACATATGAAAGAAATCTTTTTATAGAGTTCATTCCTATGGAAAATAAGAAAGTCAAAATTGAAAATGATGATTGTATTCCTGCAAAAGAAAAAAGGTCTGCTGCAATTAAAATAAATTCAGGTACAAAAATAATTTCAGATGTTCTTTATGTGCCTGATATTGATAAAAGTTTGTTTAGTGTTGGTCAGTTAATAGAAAAAAGATTTAAATTATTATTTGGAGACAAATATTGTCAAATTTTTTATTCTACTACGCAAGAGATTTTACAAGTTGAAATGAGAGGTAAGCGCTTCTTATTTAATCCAACAGAAGATGCACACAAGCCTTGCAAGACAAATGATGAATTAGCAGATTAGCTTACAAGGTCAACTTCAGATGAGACTACAATCTACAATTCCTGATCCAAGAAAGAGTGTTGAGAGTATGTCTCAGGATATTGCAGAAATAAAATAATTAGCTATTTTTAGGATTTTCAAATTATGTTATTAGAGTCCTATTTGACTTGAATTTAGGAGTTAGTTATTTTTATTTGTTATTTAAATTAAACTGATAAGTTAGTAACGTATTTTTCTATTTTTAGCTAGGAATTATGAAGCTTTTAGATGAGATGGTCACACACTTCAACAAAAAGGAACTATAGATGTTACTCACGTAAATTTCAGTATGTCTCCATTTTTCATATTTTAGAAAATCAAAGTGAAATACAAAAAAAATGAGTGATGAAAAAGTCATTCATCTCATGAAATGCAGATTGCAAACTAGAAAAACAAATATGATTAGATACTTTAGATAGAGTAATATATTACCAGACCTAAATCCTCGTCTTAATAAATAAATTTCTTTTAGTTAATCCCTTCTTTTTCGAATTTAGCTATAGTAAACACTTGTAAATAGACAAGTCAGTCGAGTCACTAAAATAATATGTAATATGCAATTTTACACCTTATAGTTGAAGTTTTAGCAGAATATTCCATAATATAGAGACGTCATGATCTTGTCATTATAAATAAAGATGTAATAGAAGCTAAGAATGTAGTTTTAGTATGTAGAGCAGGACCTATATATGTATAATTTATTTGAGAGCTATCCATTCTAACTTGTCTTTGCCTAGCAAGATACGTTCGAGATACCTGAACATGGCATTAGTTCATTCTTGAGTTTTTGAATCGAGTGTACGTAGTGGATGAATTTATTTCTTCGCCGTTTTGACAATAAATAAGAATTCCAATGAAAAATAGGCGAATATACGAGATTATATTGACTAGTACATATGATTCAAGCATTTCTCGGAGTAACCCCCAGGTTCCAGACCCAGGAGTCAACTTTCGGACATACCTTTAGATTGTTTATTCACTTCAGTGTGCACAAAAAATATTGAGTGAAAATTGTGAGATGTTAGTGTGATTTGATGAGGAGTGAGAGTCGTATACGAAATCTTGGTCAAATGGAAATGGAAATTTCATCCACCTGTAAATTGATTTTGGTCAACAATCTTTAACATTTTTTCCTTTTTTGCTATCCTACCCTTTTTTGATAAATGGCAAAAAAATAATCTAAGGGAGATTTTCTTTTAAGTTTATTGAGAATGTTCTACTAGCTCAAATCGTTTCCTTTCGATAAAGTCAACACCGGAGCGGAAGTAAGTCTATCTTTCAATTCTTGGAAACTCTTCTCGCATGCTTCCGACCATATGAACGTAACCTTCTTTTGGGTCGATGCCATCAATGGAGAGACAATCGAAGAAAGCCCTTCAATAAACCTTCAATAGTAACCAACCAAACCCAAGAAACTTCTAATAAGAGATTAATTAATTTAACGTGGAACTTCAAGTACATTAGCCTAATAATAAATAAATAAATAATTGAAAGGATTTTCTCACATAATTACTTAATATATGAATGTGAAAGGTTTTCTCACATAAAGGTGAAATGTCTTCTCACCTAAAATGAATCAAAGTTAGGGAAAGTGACTAGCTTGGTTGGTGATGCATTCACCCACTTGCACGCTTCCTTGCAAGCACGAAATCCTTAGTTCGCCCACTCCCACACGGGCTGGTATAGGGTTCCAAACCTAGGCTTCTTCAAATATCCCATAAATCTAAATAAAGTAGGGACTTCAAAGCTTGACTAAGAAGAGAGAAAGTTGACTTTAAGAGAATAAGAATATAGATAAGCTATGACTCTAGCATAAAAAAAAGAGCACATTAATCCCGGAGCTATGGATGATTGAGACAACTAGCTCTAAGACCTTTTTCGTAGTTTCTCTTTAATAAGTTGTACTAATTGGCTGTGCTGAGAAATGATTGGGAGAAGAATAGTGCACCATCCATCAATCCAATCGTACTATATCTGTCTACTCCATCCTGCCAAGTAAGAAGGTAGCCTTCATTCAATAGAATACCATGCTATTTAGACATGTAGGAGTTTGAGAAAATAAATCTGAAATTCAGTAAAACTACATTGCAACAGATCTTGAATTATATTGCTCACAGTTCACCGATGTTCAAAATGTAGTAGACATGACTATCTTTAAAATGAATCTCATATTACACAAAGTATTCGATTAATTCTAGAATGAAACAGAAAAATAAAAATTTGAGATGTAGTAGTAGACCAACATGTGTGGCAACCTTATATGTTTAGATCTGATTAACCAAAATGTTAGTACAATGGATCAAGATTCCATAATATATCAGAATGAAAATTACAAAAACCGAAAGATAGAATAGTAGATAACAGTTTCCAATCTAAACAAACTATAACCTAGTACATCTCTACTCATGTCCACATAGCAATCTCCAATTTGATTGTTTCACTCTCTCCTCTAGAACATTTCAAGAATTTCGTTTGTTACTCACTTCATCATTTTCCCTCGGAGCAGAGCAAATCATTGCTCATTGTAAGGTCTATAAATATTAAATGTCAGAAATACTTAAAATGACCTGTTAATTGTAAGGTGTACAAATATAAAAAGCTAAAAGTACAAAGAATGGCATGCTAGTTGTAAAGTTTGCAATATGGAGTTTCAGTTACAACATACTCAAAAGAAAAGATATAAACAAAAAGTTCTACCTGTGAATATAGCACAAAATAAGAAATGAGAAGGAACTTGCCACAGGTTCACAGTGGAGAACTGTAACACCTTGAACTTCGGTCAGTTTTTAAGTTTTGGGTCAAATTCCAACGACGATATCTTTTAGCACATAATGAGTTAGGTAGCCCATGAGGTATCAAATCGAAGGTCTTTGAGTCCTTATACTGCCAAGTTTGCTAAATTTCGTGCTCAGAGTAAAAAGTTATGACCAATTGAGTGAAGCCTCTCTATTTAAGACTTTTCATCCATTTGGGAAAGGGGTATTTTGGTCTTTTCCTTACCTCACTCGACTTAAACACGTTTTACTCACCCAATTTAAGGGTCTAATCAGATGCTAAGTTATTTTGGATATTCCCTAAACACTTAGGATTTTAGGGCGAAGTTTCAAGAAGAGGAAAAAAGGGTTTTCAAGAATTCATTCAAGGGTTGAGGATTTTCGCCAAGAACAATCGTTCTTTCCAGGTATGTGAGGTTTCTCATAGTGATGGATTGGTTTTTCCTCACGCCAATCATGTAATTTGTTCATTAAATTGTCCATTAAATCTTCTATGTAAAGATTCTTGAAGAGTTCTAGCCCTATTCTTTAACAATGGAAGTTTTGAGTTCTTGATGTGAGGGTCTTGCGAATGAGTGGTGTTTCTTGATAGAATTTGAGTGAAATTTCAATGAATTTGTGTTGGGTTTATGAATTAAATAGAGTTTGGAAGAAACCAATCGATTCTAGATGAGTTAGGACCCTAAATTGAGAAGAAAAAATCATTCACTACTAAAAAAACAGTGAATACCGACCTAAAAATTTCCGACCTCAAATGGAGGTCGGTAATTTCCGACCTCCGGAGGTCGGTATTTACAAGTAGTCGGTTTTTTATTCAAAATAAAGAGGGAAAACCAAATTTCGACCTCCGGAGGTCGGAATTTTTCCCGGAAAAAATGAATTACAATAAAAATACCGACCTCAAGAGGTCGGTATATTTTATATTTAATTGAGAAAATAATACCGACATCAAGAGGTCGGTTTTTATTGTAATTCATTAAAAATTCCGACCTCAGGAGGTCGGAATTTTTTCTCAATTAAATATTTTATAATTCCGACTTCCGAATGTCGGTAGTATGTAATTAAAATACCGACCTCATGAGGTCGGTATTTTTATTTCATCTAATTACTATTAATTAAAGCGACATCCGGAGGTTGGTATTTTTATTTCATCTAATTACTTTTAAAAGCGACATCCGGAGGTCGGTTTGCGGAAAGCGGGAAAACCAAATTCCGACCTCTGGAGGTCGGAAATTTTCTCGGAAAAAATGAATTACAATAAAAACCGACCTCTTGAAATCGGTATTAAAAAAATAAATAAATAACAATATTTTATTTTTTCTCAATAAGTTTTGTGTAAAATAAAAAACAAAAAAAATTATAATACCAACTTCCGTATGTTGGAAAAATTAAATAGTAAAAATAAATTAATATAAAATACCGACCTCATGAGGTCGGTATTTTTTATATTTATTTGAGAAAATAACACCGACATCAAGAGGTCGGTTTTTATTGTAATTCATTAAAAATTCCGACCTCCTGAGGTCGGAATTTTTTCTCAATTAAATATTTCATAATACCGACTTCCGAATGTCGGTAAAAATTAAATAGTATGTAATTAAAATACC
>NW_026020125.1:721805-984305 GCF_900185275.1 Solanum verrucosum | reverse complement strand
TTGAATTTAGGATTTTAGTACTAGTTAGATTTTGAGATTTTAGGGCTAGTTTGAATTTGTGATTTTAAGATTAGTTTGAATTTTGAATTTAGGACTAGTTTGAATTATTATTGAGATTTTAGGAATACTAATAGTTTGAATTTGGGATTTTAGCACTATAGTTTGATTTTTGAATTCTAGGAGTACTTTCAATTTGTGATTTTAAGACTAATTTGAATTTGGAATTTAGGACTAATAGTTTGAATTATATTTGATATTTTAGGACTAATTTAATAGTTTGAAGTTGGGACACTAGCTAGCTAGTTTGAATTTAGAATTTTAGGGATTTGAATTACAACTTGAATTTACTATAAATTAAACTTAATTAGGAATATGAACTTGAAATTATAACTTGAACTTGGAACTAATTAGCTTGAATATATAACTAATTAAGTTTAGAAATTATATATGAACTTGAATTGAAACTTGAACTTATTAAAACTTGAGAATATATATATATAAACTAATATTCTTGGATATGAAGTTTATATTTAACTAATTTAAGAACTTTTCGTGCTAGGCAACTGAGGAAGCTCAACATGTAAAAAAGTTGATATAGGACTATTTTGCTTCTTTCATCAAAGTTGGAGATAAGGTTGGTGCTTCTAAATTTCTCAAGTTCAAGTAGAATTGTTTTGAATAATGTGTTTGTGTCCATCTAGTATTAATACTTGGCTTTAATGCTAGTAATTATAATTGATTGTTTGTTAGTATATTATTGTTTTTGTTTGTTGGTTGTGTTATTCAATTGTTAATTTGATTTGATTATTGTTAGTTAGGTATAGATAATTGAAGATTTTGTATTTTAAGGTTTTTTTAAAAAGAAATTAGACATTTTTAAATTGGGCATTGTTAGTTAGTGAAGAATTAACATTTTTATATTTTAGAACTAGTTTAAACTTGAGAATATGGAATTTGAGGTTAAATTGAGATTTTTTTGGATTTGATTTTAGGACTAGTTAGTAAAGTGTTAATTTGAAGTTAGAAATTAGTAATTGAAGTGTTATGAGTAGAAGATGAATGTTTGAATGTCATGAACTTAATTAGAATTTGAAGTTGAACTTAGAATTTGAACGTGAACTTAGAACTTGAACTTGAACTTGAACTTAGAATTTGAAGTTAAACTTAGAACTTGAACTTGAACTTGAACTTGGAACTTGAACTTGAACTTAGAACTTGAACTTGAACTTAGAATTTGAAGTTAAACTTAGAATTTGAACTTAGAACTTGAACTTAGAACTTGAACTTAGAACTTAGAACTTGATCTTGAACTTGAACTTAGAACTTAGAACTTAGAACTTGAACTTGAACTTAGAACTTGAACTTGAAATTAGAACTTGAACATGAATTTAGAACTTGAACTTGAACTTAGAACTTGAACTTGAACTTGAACTTAGAACTTAGAACTTAGAACTTGAACTTGAACTTAGAACTTGATCTTGAACTTGAAATTAGAACTTAGAACTTGAACTTGAACTTAGAACTTGAACTTGAACATGAATTTAGAACTTGAACTTGAACTTAGAACTTAGAACTTGAACTTGAACTTAGAACTTGAACTTGAACTTAGAATTTGAACTTAGAATTTGAACTTGAACTTAGAACTTGAACTTGAAATTAGAACTTGAACTTGAACTTAGAACTTGAACTTGAACTTGAAATTAGAACTTGAACATGAATTTAGAACTTGAACTTGAACTTAGAACTTGATCTTGAACTAGAACTTAGAACTTGAACTTGAACTTAGAACTTGAACTTGAACTTAGAACTTGATCTTGAACTTGAAATTAGAACTTAGAACTTGAACTTGAACTTAGAACTTGAACTTGAAATTAGAACTTGAACATGAATTTAGAACTTGAACTTGAACTTAGAACTTAGAACTTAGAACTTGAACTTGAACTTAGAACTTGATCTTGAACTAGAACTAGAACTAGAACTTAGAACTTAGAACTTAGAACTTAGAACTTAGAACTTAGATCTTGAACTTGAACTTAGAACTTAGAACTTGAACTTGAACTTGAACTTGAACCTGAACTTGAACTTGAACTTGAACTTGAACTTGAACTTAGAACTTGATCTTGAACTTGAACTTGAACTTGAACTAGAACTTAGAACTTAGAACTTAGAACTTAGAACTTAGAACTTGAACTTGAACTTAGAACTTGAACTTGAACTTGAACTTGAACTTGAACTTGAACTTGAACTTGAACTTAGAACTTGATCTTGAACTTGAACTTGAACTTGAACTAGAACTAGAACTTAGAACTTAGAACTTAGAACTTAGAACTTGAACTTGAACTTGAAATTAGAACTTGAACTTGAACTTAGAGCTTGAACTTGAACTTGAACTTGAACTTGAACTTAGAATTTGAACTTGAACTTGAACTTGAACTTGAACTTGATCTTGAACTTGAACTTGAACTAAAACTTAGAACTTAGAACTTAGAACTTAGAACTTAGAACTTAGAACATAGAACATAGAACATAGAACTTAGAACTTGAACTTAGAACTTGAACTTGAACTTAGAACTTGAACTTGAACTTGAACTTGAACTTGAACTTAGAACTTGATCTTGAACTTAGAACTTGATCTTGAACTTGAACTTGAACTAGAACTTAGAACTTAGAACTTAGAACTTGAACTTGAACTTAGAACTTGAACTTGAAATTAGAACTTGAACTTGAACTTAGAGCTTGAACTTGAACTTAGAATTTGAACTTGAACTTAGAACTTGAACTTGAAATTAGAACTTGAACTTGAACTTAGAATTTGAACTTGAACTTGAACTTGAACTTAGAACTTGAACTTGAACTTAGAACTTGAACTTGAACTTGAAATTAGAACTTGAACTTGAAATTAGAACTTGAACTTGAACTTAGAACTTGAACTTGAAATTAGAATTTGAACTTGAACTTAGAACTTGAACTTGAAATTAGAACTTGAACTTAAACTTGAACTTGAACTTTGAACATGAACTTAAAATTTGAAGTTGAACTTAGACTTGAACTTGAAATTTGAACTTGAACTTGGAACTAATTAGCTTGAATATTTAACTAATTAATTTAAGAAATTAGATATGAACTTGAATTGAAAACTTGAACTTATTAAAACTTGAATATATATATATATATAACTAATATTCTTGGATTTGAAGTTTATATATAACTAATTTTAGAACTTTTCGTGCTAGGCAACTGAGGAAGCTCAACATCTAAAAAAGTTGATATAAGACTATATTGCTTCTTTCATCAAAGAAGGAGATAAGGTTGGTGCTTCTAAATTTCTAAAGTTCAAGTACAATTGTTTTCAATAATGTGTTTGTGTCCATGTAGTATTGATACTTAGCTTTAAATTTAGAAATAATATATTTGGTAAGCATAAGTACCAACACTAGTTGATCCTATTGATGACAAAATTGATTTTCTTGCAAGATCGATTTGTGTCCATCTAGTGTTGACACTTAGCTTTAAATTTAGAAATAATATATTTGTTAAGCATAAATATCAACACTAGTTGATCCTATTGATGACAAAATTAATTTTCTTGCAAGATCGATTTGTGTCCATCTAGTGTTGCTATTAAGCTTTAATTTAGGAATAATGTGTTTGTTAAGCATAAGTATCAACACTAGTTGATCCTATTGATGACAAAATTGATTTTCTTGCAAGATCGATTTGTGTCCATCTAGTGTTGACACTTAGCTTTAAATTTAGAAATAATAAATTTGTTAAGCATAAATATCAACACTAGTTGATCCTATTGATGACAAAATTGATTTTCTTGCAAGATCGATTTGTGTCCATCTAGTGTTGCTATTAAGCTTTAATTTAGGAATAATGTGTTTGTTAAGCATAAGTATCAACATAGTTGATCCTATTGATGACAAAATTGATTTTCTTGCAAGATCGATTTGTGTCCATCTAGTGTTGACACTTAGCTTTAAAAAGTTGTTAAAGTTATAAAGTTGTTAAGTTGTTTAAATAAGTTAAATTAAATAATGTGGTTTTGTTGATGGATTTAGTTGTTGGAATTAAGTCAAAACTAATGTAGTTAAAGTTAAAAAGTTGTTAAGTTGTTTAGATAAATTAAAATAAATAATGTGATTTAGTTGGTGGATTTAGTTGTTGTATTAAGTCAAAACTAAACTAGTTAAAGTTGTTATGTTGTTTATATAAGTTAAAATAAATAATGTCGGTTTAGTTAGTGAATTTAGTTGTTGGAATTAAGTCAAAACTAATGTAGTTAAAGTTCAAAAGTTGTTATGTTGTTTAAATAAGTTAAAATAAATAATGTCGATTTAGTTAGTGAATTTAGTTGTTGGAATTAAGTCAAAACTAATGTAGTTAAAGTTAAAAAGTTAAGTTTGTTTAAATAAGTTAAAATAAATATTGTGGTTTAGTTGGTGGATTTAGTTGTTCGAATTAAGTCAAAACTAAACTAGTTAAAGTTGTTAAGTTGTTTAAATAAGTTAAAATAAATATGTCAAAACTAGTTAGACTTAGAAAGTGGTTAAGTTGTTTAAATAAATTCAAATGTTATTTAGTTGATGGAATTAAAATTATCATTATTATTTGTGTAGATGAATCCTGATCGTAGTTGGATGTATAATAGAAACAATCCTGGTCGAGCGGGTATGATTCCAGAATTTGCAGAAGGTGTCACTAGATTTATAAATCATGCAATGACACTTGATGATTTTTTAAATTCAAGATTGATTAGGTGTCCGTGTGTTAATTGTGAAAATGTGAGATATCATACAACAGAGACTGTTGCTATGCATCTTGTGATGAATGGATTCAAACCAGGGTATACAGTTTGGACTAGCCATGGTGAGGTTGAAAGTGACACTATGTTTAATAACTTTGTTGTCGGTGAAAGTAGTAGATCTACCGAGCATAATTATTTCCAAGGTTCTAGAATGTCAGATATGATTAATGATGTTTTTGGGATGCATTCTGATTTTGAACAAGGAGAAAATGTAGAAGAAGCTCCTAATGAAGAGGTATGCAGCGCTTCAGGCCCAACTAACTTTTCTTTTTGAATCAGGAAATATTCTTCCTCCATGTCCGGCTAGCAGTGATGGATCTGATCAGGAGGGTGATGAGAATGATAAGGAGAGTGAGGGTGATGAAGAGTAGTTGTATCTATTTGACATTTTAGACTTCTATATTTTTAGAATTGTTTAATTTGATTGTATTTTAGTTTATTTTGAAGTTGGATGAAGTTTATTTTGAAATAGTTTGTATATGTTGAAAATATTGTGTTGTTTTGGTTGAATGAAGTTTATTTGGCTTTGGTTGTTTTGGTTGAATGAATTTTATTTGGCTTTGGTTTGTTTTGGTTGGATGAAGCTTATTTGGCTTTGGGTTGTTTTGGTATAAATATGCAGGTGGGCAACTAAAAATTGCAGCAATTTGCTGCCTGTTTTGCAGCAAAAAACCGACCTCCGGAGGTCGGAATTTCAAAAATAAAAAATAAAAATACCGACCTCCGGAGGTCGGAATTTCAAAAATAAAAAACAAAAATACCGACCTCCGGAGGTCGGAATTTCAAAAATACAAAAATAAAAATACCGACCTCCGGAGGTCGGAATTTCAACATTACAAAAATAAAAATACCGACCTCCGGAGGTCGGAATTTCAATATTACAAAAATAAAAATACCGACCTCCGGAGGTCGGAATTTCAACATTACAAAAATAAAAATACCGACCTCCGGAGGTCGGAATTTCAACATTACAAAAATAAAAATACCGACCTCCGGAGGTCGGAATTTCAACATTCCAAAAATAAAAATACCGACCTCCGGAGGTCGGAATTTCAACATTACAAAAATAAAAATACCGATCTCCGGAGGTCGGAATTTCAACATTACAAAAATAAAAATACCGACCTCCGGAGGTCGGAATTTCAACATTACAAAAATAAAAATACCGACCTCCGGAGGTCGGAATTTCAAAAATACAAAAATAAAAATACCGACCTCCGGAGGTCGAAATTTCAACATTACAAATATAAAAATACCGACCTCCAGTGGTCGGAATTTAAAAAAATGAATATTCCGACATAAAATAAAAACCGACCTCGAGAGGTCAGTAAATACCGACCTCCAGAGGTCGGTATTGAATAGCGACCAAGCTTTTTCCGACCTAAGCTGGGATGTCGGTTTTAGGTCGGTATTTCAAGGAATACCGACCTCCGGAGGTCGGTATTTATAGGTCGGTATTCACAGTTTTTTTAGTAGTGATTGGATTTCTGGATACAGGGGTGGGGCGGCACACCACCATAGCTCCAGAACTACTATTTAGTTGTTTGGGTCTGGCGCATCACGCCAACAGTGCTCCACAAACATTGTCCAATAGTTTTGAGGCTGACGCCTTGCGCCAGGGTTGCTAGGTCATTTACTTTTTCGTCCTTTTTTCATGTGTGTTCCCTCGAATCATACCTAAGTTCTCTTCTTGATTTCAACTCTTAAAGTCTTCATTAATCCTTGAGGGAGTCTACATGTCCCATTCATACATCTTCATTCACATTCCAAACTAAAGTAAGATAAGAGGAAAGTTCTAAGGTTCTATTTCATAAACACTTAAGAGTTTCAATGTTATATATATATATATATATATATATATATATATATACATATTGTCACGGCCCGAGCCTACACGCTGGACGTGGCCGACACTCGAGAACCATTGCTGGTCCTCAAGTGAACCCTCATCCTGGCTGACTACAAGTGGAAGACTAACTCAAACATACATAAGCATCAAACTGAAAGAAATGTTTAAAAACAATTTACTGAATCTCAAAACTGAACTGTATATACTGAGTATAAAACATAAGTTTTAAATAAAATATCTGAAACTAAAAGACTCTCCAAAACTGTCTATCCATGAAGCCTCTACTATACAAATATGAGTGTTGGGACAAGACCCACGACTTCTCAAAAGAACTACTGCTAACAACTTATAAAACTGGAGTTTTCCAAAAGCAAGAAGGTCTCACTCATAAGCAGACGAGTGGATGAATGTAATATATCGCTATTTTAAAGAACTAGAAAGAGCTAGAATTAGAAAGAGTCATTTTTGGAAAGAATGAAAAATCTAAATAATTGGTTAAGTTGTGTTAAATTTGAGTTTTTTGTCAACTTCAAACGACCATAACTCCTAGCTCAAGATGATTTCGGTGTGCTACCAGATATCGTAGGAAATATCTTTGAAATATATTTCCAAAGCCACTAAGTTTGCACGATTTCGAGTTCGTATGAGGGAGATATTCCCATTTGAAGTTGGGTTGTTTAGATAAGGAAAGTCTAATCCGGATTTTGGAAGGGTATTTTGGTCTTTTCCATACCCAATTAATTAATTTCATTTTTGGAAGTTTAATTCGGGTATAATCAGAATTAGATCAGTTTACTCTTTTGCAAAAACATGCTAGGGCTTGGAGAAAAGAGAAAAGAGGAGAAAGGAGAAGAAAAGTTCAAGATTCGTCAAGTTCTTGTGCTTTTGGTTGTGGATTTCGCCAAGGAGTAAATCCTACGAGGTATGTGAGACTTTCATAGTGTTGGTTCCATTCACCCACACGCCAATCATGTTTAGTTCAGCGAAATTTTTCCTAAAAAGGGTTGAAAGTTTGATGTTCTTGATATGTGTTCATGAATTTGTTTTCGTTCTTGAATTGGGCTGAATTGAGGAGTTCTTGAGACTATTGCATCAAATTTTAGAGTTGTTTTGAGTTAGGTTCTTGGGTACATTTACTGGGTATTTGAATCTAAAGAGAATTTGGGAAAAAGAACCGAGTTTAGGTGAATTGGGGCTGGAAAACGAAGAAGGAAAAAGTCCAGCAAATCTGGGTACCACGCGGACCTGTTCATGAGGATTGACAAAATTTTCTCCGTGTCGCGGAGTGGTCACGGACCGTTTTGCCTCAAAATTTATTTCGCGACCAAATAATTAAATGCATCTCCGCGTCGCGGACTTGCTTCCAGACAGTGATTTCTTGATAATTTCTTATGTTTAACTATCTAAAAACACTCATAAACATCATGAGATCCTTCCTATCACAAATTACAATCCTTGAATCCATAAATTCAAATTCAAGGAAAGTTAATAGCCAAAGTCTACAGAGTTCTTAGAGTCATTTCAAAAGTCTTTTGCAAACGTTTTAACTTTGTTTTAAGACTTGAGTTTTGAGTTGAGTAAAGAGTGAAAATCAAAGTTCTTTATTTCAAAAGAGTATACCGGGACTATGTATTCCCAAAAGAGTAAATGATTTCGCATTTAAACAAGAGAGGAAACACCGATTTTCAAGAGAGCTTTCGAGCTTGTTTTTGAGTAATTATCTCAAACGAGAGAAATAGTTTCCTCTTTTAAACATATGAGCTGAGTATTTTGGGAGTAGTATTGAGCACCGATATGGGGGCGAGTTCATAATAACTCAAGTCTTCATAAACCATATAGCCATCATAAGTAGAAATGGGAATACTTTTTAGATGACTCCTTAGTGCTTTTTAGCATAGACGTGTGGATCCACTTAGTTGAGGTGTTCTATATCACAGCAATGTATATGACAGTTCTGTCAGCGTGGGCGAGACTATGTATCATCACTTTAGCTCATAGTGATAGTTGTCGGTTATAGAAACTCCCACAATATTATATTACTTTATATGTACACTGAGTTGTTATTGTATTCCTCTAACACATTGAGTTGTCACATTCTGTTTTAAATGTTTTGTATAAACTGCACATTTGAGTTGAGTATTCATGAGTTGAGTATAACTAAGGTAAATGTTCTTTTCAGATTCCTTTCAAGATTATGTCATGTTTAGTTTTCCCCTCACATGCTCGTACATTCAATGTACTAATGCCATTTGGCCTGCATCGTTTTATGATGCAGATACATGTAACCAGGATCAGCATCCAGCGCCTCGTTGATCCAGTTGCGCACTCAGAATTAATTGGTGAGCCTCATTGCTTTCGGACGACCCATTTTTACTGCTTTATAGTTAGTTCATTATGATGTCGTGGGTCTTGTCCCGATGTCCATCTCGGTGCTAAAAGATCAACTAGCTACGAGTGTGAGAGGTAGGAGTGTCATACCCTACATTAGTGAAACAATGTAGGCAAACATATGCATTAGTACATGGAATGTACTAAGTATAATATCAATGTATAAGAGTTATGGAATCATGCTAAAATAGACTTTACATGACATGCAATGACTAAGCTAAACCATAAGAAAGAAGGGTTAGAACATATAAGTCAATGCAAGCTAAACATCTTTAAAACACTTTATGAGATACTTTAAATGTAACCTTAGTTCATTATTATGGGAAGTTTACCATGTAACCGACCTAGACCATGTGAGATATAATATAGAATTCGATGACTATCCCACACCAAAATAGATGTCCTCACTTGATAAGGTAAGAACCATGATTCTAAGCTAAAGTGGATCCACTAGCTAATGTCTTTCTGAGACAATCATCCTAAAGTGGCATATAGTTTACGGGACATGGGTAATCACCATTATCCCACTCGGTGCTAAGTAAAACATCCCACAAAATAGTCTTTAATCATATATTTTTCATCATCCATGGAAGGGCACAACAATGCAACCAATCCAAGCTAGGGTTATTTAGAATATATCCTTAATCTTGATTAAACTTAGGTGAGAAAACCTTTCAACCTTATGCATCCTTAAGTGAAAAACCTTTCAAAATCATGTTCTCAGTAGTATATGAGAAAACTTTTCACAACAACAACATTGATACTTTACTCTCAAAGCATCCTCAAATCATGTACATCAACTTCATAAAAATATGCGTATCTTCATAAATTCGTCTTTCATAGTCCATAAGTTTCATCATGAGTTCATAGTTTAAATATCATGGATCATGCATGGTTTTATATGAATTCAATTTGAAATCAGAATTCAATTTGAAATCATGTAATTACTTCAATTCACACATAAAAATATAGAAAACAATCAATTGGATCATAATTGAAAGGAACCATGAATATGGAATAAAACCCTAACTTTGAATTGAGAACTTAACTTGTAAAACTTGAAGAATTAAGGAACCTTATGCAGGAAAGGACTCCATAGGTGAAGACTAAGATACCTTGGAAATAAATGCCCATAATCTATAGTGAATTGGAGTTCTTGAAATCAAACCCTAGATTTTTCTCCCTTGGATTTTGAGAGGATTTTGGAGGTGATCTTGGATGTAAATTTAGGAATTAGATGAATGATTTAGAATGGTTAGTTTTTGGGCTTAATTTACTTATATAGGTCTTGAATTAATGTTTAAAACGACATAGTTTAGGTACCAAACACTTTGGGGACACACTAAAATGACCCTAGCTTAAAAGCTAACAAGTGACCCTAGATGGACCCCTAAACGGGTCGTTTAGGGCTTGATGGTAACCGTCTAGGTGGTCCCTCTTTAGGGCATCCCTAGACGGTTGGGATACTGTCCCTAAACAGACCATCCACCACTTTATAGACCATTTAGGGAGCCGTCGAGGTTGTCCCTTTTTAAGGCAACCCTGGACGGTCAATCCACTTACCCTAAACAACTAGTGGTGCCCTAAACGGACCATTTAGGGTCTCGTGAAGGGTATCTAACCTATTTTAGGCTTGTGGACTTTTCTGTTAACTCACTTTAACCTTTTTAAAAGCTCGAGGTGTTACATTTTTGTTAGGCGCCATCACATTCCGATTTTGGGTCACGATAGTCTGATATCAAGGCTCTAGGTTCACCGGTCTTAGCAGTACAAGAGAAAGTGTTTAGTAGAGTCTCGCAGATCGGTACGATGACGTTTGTATCCTATCTTCGAGAGGCCATCGGACATTCTTAAGAATACTTTTGTTTGCTTGTTCCTTATCGTGCATCATTGACTTTAACGATTTCTAAATTTTGTTTGTTTCATTCTTTCTCTAATGGATAGGAAGAGATGTGGGAAAGAGCCCCTTTTGCTTGCATAAGAAGCCCAAATTTTGGGTAGAGGTCGAGGTCAACCTAGAGTTTGAGGTAGAGAATGAACTGTGGCACCAGTTCAGGATTAAGAGTAGACACCATCGCTAGAACCCGTTATAGAGGAGGAGCAGGTCTGACATTAGCCAGATAGTGTGGGACCGGCCCAGCCTCCACTAGGATTCATTACTACACTTATTTTTAGTACACTTTCTCTACGTTCCTAAGTTTCATGGATGGTATGTCCCAGTTGGGGACTTTTCCTAGTACTTTGTCTAGACCTCAGGTCAAAAGTGAGGCGCAAACTTTGACCCATGCATAACAGGGTTGTACGGGTACCAGGGGTGCAGCCTGTTGCTGCGACTCCTCACTAAGCAGTTCCACCAATATCGACAATTTATCCGCCTATGGCATCTAGGTCGGTAATGTCTTTTGAGGAGGAAAAGATATTGGGACAGTTCATTAGGTTGGGCCCTCTTAAGTTCACGAGTGATTCGGGCGAAGATGCCCACGAGTTTCATGCTAGTTGCTAGGAGAGGTTACATAACCTCAGGTTGGTTAAGTCACATGGCGTAGATTACAGTTCTTTTCATATGGACGTGTCAGCGAAGCAGTTGTGGAGGTACTATCTTGAATGTAGGCTAGCTTAGTCGCCTCTAATGACTTGAGCTTAGTTTTCCGAAGTGTTCTTGGAGAAGTATGTACCTCGCAGCTTGAGGGAGTGCTTGCAAGATGAGATTATAGATATATTATAGGGATACAATGTAGGTTTCTGAGTAAGAGACACGATTCCACGAGTTAACCAGACATGCAATTATTCTTATGTTGACTGAGCACGAGCGAGTTTGTAGGTTCGTTAGAAGGGTGGATTTACCCCTTCAATTGGCTACAAAGCAGATGGTAGCATTGGGTTGTTCATTTCTTCAGGTTTTAAGCCGTGCACATGATAAAGGGGATACACTGTAAGGCCTATTGAGGCATCAACAAGAGGCCCCACTATTTTAACGACCATTTCCAATCGTTATGGGTAGACTAATGGTGAAAGATTTGAGAAAACTTTTTTTGTGGTGACTTGAAAATTTTATGCTAGGCTAGTCTCTGACGGAATATGAGCAAGGTGAGGTCTAGGAAAATTCTGAAAAGATTGGGGGTGATGTCTAAGCTTGGGTTGTATTTTCTTTTAGCTAAGACGTTAAGGGATCTATAGAGCTTTTTTGAAAGTGAATCAAATAATGAATATATGTCAAAAAAAACACTACTAATTTTTTCAAATTGGTTAATTACTTTTAGTTTCTTTACTTAATATCATGTTAATTGTTTTCTTTGGTGGCAAGGCAGTGACTGTTAATTGTTTTCTTGTTAATTGTAATTAATTTCCTTGCTTAGTTTCTCTACAACGCATTGTCAATACTTGTATTAATTTATTGCTTAATCTTGTTAGGGATAAGGGTCTGAAAAATACCTCAACTTTGGTCGAATTTGCTGTTGCGATACTAAACTTTCATGAGGACCTATTACCTCCCTAGACTATTTAATACCGTATTATAAACATAAATATTTGCCCACATGGACATAAAAAATAATGCAAAATTATAAATAGTAATGTGTCCACGTGGGGACATATATACCTTTAAAATACACTATTAAATAGTTCAGGGGGTAAAACATACGGTATTAAATAGTCTAGGGAGGTAATAGGTCCTCATGAAAGTTTAGTATCGCAACAACAAATTCGACCAAAGTTGGGATATTTTTCAGACCCTTATCCCTATTTGTTATTTACTCTAATTTAAATTACTTAATTGCTTAATCTTATTCAATACAAATTACTTAATTGTTTATAGTTATTTGTTATTTACTTTATTGTTTTTAGTTATTGATATTTATTTAATTTTAATGGGTTTAGATAATTATTTATTTTTATGGGTATAATAAATATTAGCTCACTAAATTATTTTGGAATTAAGAAATAAGAATTAGCTCATCAATGTATTGTAATCTCTACATAATTAAATTCTGTATAACTAATATATACATAACGAATACATGCATAACTAAACCTTGCATAACTAAACCCTGCATAAGTACTAAACCTTATATAACTCTAACCAGTAACCAAATGACTCCTTATTCTTCATCTTGGACAAGAAACCCTAGAGTATAAATTCTAAATTTGAATACCAAAACGTAAGATCTTGATTGTAACTTCCAAACAATTACTATTTATAATTTTTACTTTTATTTAGTGGATAATGAATTACAAATTTTGTGGACAACACTATATTATTTTCAAAATTGGTGGAGGAATACAAAGGTTCATTTGAAAAAGTCAAGCAAAACATTAACGTACGCATGGTATCTATATGTTGTTTCCTTCTTTTGGTGGAATTTGCTGCATAATAGGGGGAATTTGAATTCATGACAACTACTCAAAAAGTTATATCATTCTATTAATATACTCAAATCTTTTAAATAAATAGTTATCTATTGTATATTTATAATTCAAATAGGTGAGTAGCAATAATTTTTGAAATGCATACATCTTCTGGTAAATATGCCCACTCAATATATGGACCGTTAATGATAAGCAATGAAGAGTTAGAGTTACACAACAATGGAACGTACCACGTTGCAAACATTTACTTATCTTATTTTTTATTGAATTGATTCTTCAAGATAAGAAGGTAAAAAAATAATTTTTAAAAAGTTATTATTTCATCTATTGCTTTCTCTGTTGGATTATATTAGGACTGATTTACTTTTTTTTTTTTTTGAAAGTTTGTTTCGTGAAAGTTATTCTTTAATATGTAGATTAGTTTATTGAGTTTCAACAATTGTCTTTGTCGAGTTTCAACAATTATCTTTAGATCCTCCGCTTAATTTATTATTTGGTATTTAAAGTATGCTTTATGAATATTATGCTTTTAATAATATATTGTGTGTTCAGTTTTTAAAGTTGCAACAATCATTAGGATTTTGCAAGTTATATGGCCAAAAAATAATAAAAGTACTCACTAAGATTTTAGAATGCTATTATTTCAAATACCCGTATACATTACTTTAAAAAAAAGTATATAAAACTATGCATTATATGTAAACTAGTAAAAGATAGCCCGTGCTATGCACGGGCCTAATAATATACGTGAAATATTTAAGATATATATTTTTTATCATAAAAAACTTCATAAATTAGTTGGTCCAAACTTTTATCTAAAAATTTAAAAAGAAGATTTGCATTATTTTCAAGCCGCGTTAATGAGCACGAGTTAAATATTTTCCTTTAAATTTATGTGTTGACAATGAAATTAATTTAATTTAATTAAGTATATATTAAAGTAATTTGAATAAGTTATTCTTTATATTTTTTCAGTACTACTTTTTTATCAATATTATTAGGAGTATATTTTATTAAATTAAATTCACTGAATTAATTTTATAGATTATTTTGTTAAGTAATTAGTAATTATTTTTATTAGAAAGTATTAAAGTAAGTAAAATAATTAATGGCAGAGAGGGGGTGGGTAAACATAATAAAATAAGTAAAAATTTAATAATTAATTTATTAAGAAATTAAAATAAGCCATTAGCAAGTTTATTATAAAGTAAAATGAAACATTGTCATTTGATAATAATAATAATAATAACAATAACAATAACAATTTTATATTTTAGTAAGTAATTAGTAAGTTTTATTAGAAAGTATTAAAGTAAGTAAAGTGAAACATTGTCATTTGATAATAGTAATAATAATAATAATAACAACAATTTTATATTTTAGCAAGTAATTAGTAAGTTTTATTAGAAAATATTAAAGTAAGTAAAATAATTAATTGCAGAGGGGGTGGGTAAGCATAATAAAATAAATAAAAAATTTAAAAATAATTTTATTAAGAAATGAAACTAAGTCATTAGTAAGTTTTATTAGAAAGTATTAAAGTAAGTAAAATGAAACATTATCATTTCATAATAATGACAATTTTCTATAAATATTTGCAACGGTAGCCTCCCGTTAACAAGCAACCGTGTTGACGGAGAGGAGCTTGCTATTCCCGTTATGAAAAATTTATGATAAGAAATAGACTTATTTAAATTTCAAAATTCGAAATGTATCATATAAATTGAATCGGAGGAAATAATAAGTTTTACCTAAAGAAAAAGTCATGCGGAGAGAAATTCTATATGAGAATTGTTTTGTTGAAGCTTAAAAGTGAAGGGAAAGAGTTGGGAGGGACCCATGGTAAGTATTAATAAGCACAATATATGATGTAACCAAAGGCTAATTATGTCAGAAAATTCCAAAAAAGTCATAAAAATTGCAACAAGTTGAACATTAGAAGCTATTAAATAAAAGTAAAGGACAAAAAAATCCTCAAGGTATTGTAGTAATTCCGGGAGCGCACACATTGACGGAGACGTGTGTGCTATTCCCCTTTCTTATATGTAATAGTTGTTACACTTTATAGTATTTATATAACTTATTTGGAAACATACATAATTAATTTAGGTATAAAGTATGAAAATTTATATATTATTTTTATATAAGATAAAAGATGAAATAACTGAAATATAAATAAGTAATACATAAATAATTAAATTTTCATTATTAATATTTACATAAAATTACCGATAAAAGGAATTAAAAATGAAAATTAAAGAGAAGGTGTTACTTAAGTTTGAAACTGGGACCTTGAACATAAAAGTGAACCTTTGACCAGTAAGCCAAGCTGATAAAATTTTCTCAATTTTATTTTATTTGTCTAATTTTAATTATTTTAAGTATATCATATATAACTCATTCTTAAAAAATAGAATAATCAAATCTTTATGGCCCATAAAAATATTTCATTTATGTTTACTAAATTTTCAATAACATTGTGGAAATTTGTATGGTACACTGATTTTTTCTTACTTTTTTGGATAAAATTTATTTTATTCATATAATTAATTAGTGCCATAATGATAAATTACTTTAAAATTGAAGTAGGGCCCAAAAAATTGAAGATAATAAAGTTAAGAGACAACATGTCAGCAACCTTTTTATTAAAACTGAAGTAGGGCCCATACTTTGAAGATAAAGTTTAAGTGTATTGAGAATGAAATAGGAGTCTGGTTGTTTTGTCTGACTTGAAAAAGGTACATGGTCAATAGCACAAAGTATAGATTTGTAGCAAAATAATTATGAAATACCGAGAATGTCCCTATGCCAAGCAGGCATGTTGACGGAGAGGAGCTTGCTTGGTGCAAACTCCCTCTTATATAATAAGAGAATTTTCTTAAAAAATTATGTGTAAAATATCCTTTATTAAAATAATGAAAGAATTTCACGCAACAAAACATTTAAAAATAATAATAACACTTTCATATAAAATATATTAATAATTTTAAGATTAAAACTCATCATTGGGTATTAAAGCAAAAAATTCTAATTTAATTATTTCTTAAAAATATTACTAGAAGATGTACGGAATAATAATTGTTTCTACTTCATGAGAACTCAATTCACAAATTTGAATTTGATATTTTAAGTTATAGATGACATAATATAAATGAAAAACTAATTAAAGTAAATTACATGCAAAATATGACAGAAATTTTATACAAAAATATTATTAATATTTTTAGAACAATCAAATAATTTCAAAATATTAATATGAAAGTATAAATATAATTTGTTTAGGAAGTAAAAATATATGACGTAACATAATATTAAAATTGTGTAGCAGACAAAATAAATGTGAAAAGAATTTATTTTTTTAATATTTCATTAATGAACTACTTAAAATTAACATGACATATTTAAAATTAAAAGAATAAATGATATGGTTTAAAATTAAAAAATTTAAACTCTTGATTTAAATAAAACATTAATATAAAATTGAGTAACTAGCAAAATATTATCATATTTCCCCCTCAAATTAATTTTTCTAAATTACAATTAGAATTTAAATAGGTAGCTTTAAAACTTCAGATTATATTCCCGTTTATGCACAAGCTCTAAAGACTTATTAACCAAAAGTGAATAAATAAAATAATTAAAACAAGATTTTGTAAAAATAAAAATAAATTGAAATTTATTCGCAAAACATAATTTTTTTTGAAGTATCATTTTCCAAAAAAAATAAATTGAAAATATTATAAATCCATATTTTGCCAATTAGTGTCACATGTCATCATCAAAATAATTATCGAATTTTCAGTCTGGATATTTGTTTTAAAACATTATTTCCAAAAAAATATAATTTTAATCTGATAAATAACTATATAAAAATTGTCACATTAAATTGCCAAAAACAAAAATTGATAGTTATATATTATTAATAATTTGCAGATTTCCTAAAAATATTAAAATTTATTAATTACAAAAATACTAAGAAATTATAAAACACACCTAGTCCTTAGTTTAACCTCTTTTTATTTTTTTTGCAACTATCATTATTAATCTTAATAACATTCTTTTTCAGTGATAAGATGATTTGCAACTATTCTTATTAATCTTAACATCAAATGAAGATATACCTCAATTTTTTTATATTGATAATAATTTGAAATTTCAAATATATTGATCTCAATTTGTGGTGTAGTTATTATAATAATTATATAATGTAACAATAATGTGCATAAATCATTTTTCTGGTTGATAATATTCAAAAGTTATGCACATGATATTAAGCAAAAATATTATTATAATTAGTAATGATCATTTTCGAAAATTTTAAAATGATTTTTATCAAGGCACTTGATAGTTTTAGAACAACGTACAAACAAACGAATAAAAAACTTATGAACAACAAAATTAACTATTTGATTAGAAAAATAAATTAAAGCATGTCAGTATAAAAATAAAATAAAAAATCAAACAATTTACGAAAAAAGAAGAAAAAGAAAACATTAATGAAGGAATAGTTAAAAATAAGTAGGTAAAAATATTTTTTTAAAATAAGAAAAAGATCGAAAAACAAACTAATTTAAATCATCCCTAAAATTTCTCACCCACGTACTTAACTACCCCAATCTCTTCAAACTTATATATATATATATATATCACCTTAAAAGCATGAACTCCTAACTTGAATGTTAAATTACTATAATATTCCCAACTTAGGTTGTGAGTTTTTCGATGAGTTGTGACTTTTTTCAAAGGGTTGTGATTTTTCGATGAGTGGTGACTTTTCCAAAGAGTTGTGACTTTTTCAAAGAGTTGTGACTTTTTCAAAGATTTATGACTTTTTCCAAGAGTTGTCACTTTTCGAAAGGGTTGTGACTTCTCAGAAAAGTCATGACTTTTCAGATAAGACACAAAAAACACTTGTTCATACTACCCTTTGTTTACTTCAAATAGAAGGGTTTCCTCTCATTTTTCAACCACAATTTTTTTTTAATCTTCTACTCTTCTTCTTGCATTTTTAAATTTTGTGTGTGATTTATTGTCGTTGAGTGAATTTGAAGTTTAGCAAAATATGAGGTACCACTATTCTAATGAAGTAAATTGTTCAATCCAAAGAGGGTATATTCCTTAATCTCGAGTACTTGAGGAAAATAATTCTGATGATATAATGTAACGACCAGATTCCGTCGTTAGGGAAAAACCAATGGAGAAAGAATTGTGATCAGAAAACTTTTTGGTAGTAACTTGAAATTTCCTAACCTAGTCCAGATTTGGACGAAATCGGAGTCAGTAAACTATAGAAAAATCTGGTAACAATTGGGTGATTTAATTATGATTTTGATTACATGAATAGATAGCTAAGACGTTAAGGAACCTGTACGAATTTACAAATTGAATGCGGGCGAGTAGAATTCCCAAAAATGATCTTAGCGTGAACGAGTGGTTTTTGAATGTCAAGGGTTGAAGGTGTGTTGTGCAATGGGGGATTAGAATTCAAATTCTAGCATTCTGTCTCCGTGCATGCCGCCGTAGCGGGATTGGTCACGCTGTAGCAGGATGGGTCCCGCCGTAGCGGGATAGTCACGACTTAAATAGGGTAAAACCCCCCAAAAACGTTATTCTCTGCAAAATTTCGCTCTTGAGAGCTAAGAAATGATACAGGGCTATTTCTTGAAGGTCTTCCACCTTTTCTAGCACTAAAGGTAATGATTTTACTCCCCTAATTTATTTTTCGATCCATAGAACTTGGATTCTTGACTAATTACTATTGGGGGAGGGTTTTGATATGAAACTAATGGTGGAAAAAGCCATAAATTAGGTATTAGGATCTTGGGTTTGGTCTAGAGTTATTGGATTTGTTATAATCCAGATAATTAGACTTTTGATTGTTGATCGTTGCATATATTAATTATTTGTAAACCTAGAACAAGCGAAAATAATTCAAAAAAAAAAGATTCAAGTGCCTTAAGGGATTCAAGCTTGGATTCGAGGTAGGTGATGGTTGTGATTTCATGTTGGTGTGATATATGTTTGTAATTGCTTCATTATAATGCATATATGTATGTGAATGTTGCATTATTGATCACTCTAATCGTAAATGAGGATAATTGAATAATTGTATGCCATGAATAACCTCTTGTTGTATGATCGTGAGAATATACATTATGATTGTGATTGCGGATTGTTGAATGGATTGAGTGTTACTGAAATGACCCAAAAAGTTCTTAAAAATGTGCTTCGGAAGTTACCGGAAACTTGTTTAGCTATATAAAAAAAAATCCGTTTCGTTTTTCGAAAATCCGACTTCATATTCTTGTTTAGGGGGTCAAATTGAGTGGGAAATAGGTCTAACCCAAATTTTAGAGCAACCGTATCAAAATCCGAAATTTTCAAGTGAAGCCTTTTTCGAGGGTCTACTTTGGAGGGTCATATCTCCTAGCACACAAATAATTGGGTGTCCCATAACATATCCATGGAAATCCCTTTGAGTTAGCTACCTAACGCACTTTGTTTCACCTCATTCGGAGTTCGGACGAAGAAGTAATGCCCATTTTCGTAAAATCTGTCCGGCAGGAAATGCAAATTTCCAGTGACCGAAATTACTGTTCACCCGCCTCATTTTTTTTTCTAAGTGTTGGACCATTTTTCCAAAGGACATATGCTATTTCCTATATACCATTAGTTCAATTCCCATCTCTAAAACATTTCCCAAAACATCTCTCCCATACTTAGACACATTTTCCCTCAAGAACCCTAATCCAAAACCTTCCTCAAGATTGAAGAGACTCTTGCTCCAAGTTCCAAGCTTCCATTGAAGACACTCTCAAGACCTTCATAAGAACTCAAGGTATGTGGTGTTGAACTCATGGGTCCTTCCACCCATAGTGCCTAGACTCTATTCTACTCACTAATTCATTGTTTAAGTTAAGATTCATAAATTAGTCTTGTTCTTTGTAGTAATTTCCTGCACATTGAATTTTAAACATGAAAAGTGATTGTTTTGAGCATGTTGTGACTCTAGAACTTGAATCTAAATTTGGAATGGATGTGAAGATTTTCATATGGTATTGTGGGTGTTAAAAAGGGTGTTGTTGTAGGTTGTTCATTGGTTTGGCTGCATAATTACTACCATATTTTTCATGCTCTTTGATTCCACTACATGCCTTCAAGGTGTTTGACAAAATGTCCAACTATGGAGAATTGATGAATCGATGTTTTAAAGTTTGAGTTATGAGATGTATGGCAATCCAGAGATGTGTTGATGACAAACTAAGCTTGTGTATATGTTCATTCCATACGTGAGATTGCATTAGAGCCTAATGGGAATTTCCTATATAAAGTGTTGCATGACCATGCCCGGTCCGGGGGAAAAGAACCGGACAACCATGTGAGAGGTTTATATCTCACCACCTAGGATGCTTGGGGTGTGACCAACATCAACCATGTGAGAGGTTTATATCTCACCACCTAGGATGCTTGGGGTGTGACCAACATCAACTATGTGAGAGGTTTATATCTCACCACCTAGGATGCTTGGGGTGTGACCAACATCAACCATGTGAGAGGTTTATATCTCACCACCTAGGATGCTTGGGGTGTGACCAACATCAACCATGTGAGGGGTTTATACCTTGCCACCAGGGTGTCCGGGTATGAACGGCATCCCCCATCCTAAGTTGGGGTTATAGATTGGTTGGATCATGCATACACATATGATATCTACTATTAGTATAGATTTACTTAAACATGTTTTGACTTCACTTTGATCATGCATCCTCATATTGTTATTCATAATGCCTATGAAACTATTTCTTGTATTTCGATTGTGTCCTTGTCTATTGTTGTGTTGCACCCCGCATACTTAGTACATTCCAAGTACTAACGCATATTTTGCCTACATGATGTCACCATGTAGGGACCGGAGCTACTCTTGATCCTTCTCTCCATTCACGTGGCTAGTACGACGCTTATCCGAGTTTGTTGGTGAGTCCTCAATGATTCGAGGGCTATGTTATGTTTCCTACTCCTATGTTTTGAGACTTTAGCTTGCAATTGTATTTTAACTATGAGGGGAGCCGGTAATATGTCATGGCCCCCGTCCTATCTATATATGTAGAGGTGTGCGTTGGACAAGTATTTTGTAAATGAACTTGACTCTTGTTCTATGATGTCATTTTGAGATGGTTTGCCCTTAGTCCCTATTTCCCATTAATTAATGTTGAATGTACTTCCGCGACCGATGAAGTGTGATGACAAGTTTGAGAGGCTTGTTTGGGGTCCCTTCGGGTTCCTCATTCGCCATGTTACGTCTAGGCCCTAGGCTTGGGTCGTGACAGTTACGTTCGAACACACTAACTTGGATCGGTTGCCACGTTTCGGCATAAATATGAGATCGATTTCCACGTTCCGACATAAATATGGGATCAATTGCCACATTTCGGCATAAACATTGGATCATGTACCACGAACCGGCATACTAACAATTTGGGTTGGGTTCCATGAGAGGACCATTGAATTGGGTTCCGTGAGAGGACCATTGAATTGTGTTGTGTATCTACTTGTGTTGATTACGTTCATATCTAATGATGATTGAGGTTGAAAGACTGTTTGTTGCTCTAAAATGATAACCAATGTGTATTAGTGAGAACGTGGAATGCTATATTGATCCTAAAAAGATGACTAATATTGTATATGTTCGGTATATGCCTATGTTATAATGTTGTGGTTACTTGCATGTGTTTCACTTATTCGGATAGTCACGTAATCCTATCAGTACACTGTGGTTGTATACTGATACTGCACTTGCTTGTTCTTTGTTGAGTACAGAGCATCTTCAGGCGGCTATTGATAGACCCCAACTAGGTGGCTATTGAGCGTGACCGGATTCAAGGGTGAGCCAGTTCTTCCAGGCTGCCGTGGATCTCTCTTGTTTAAGTCCACTCTTTTCGGACTCAGACTATTTATTAAAGGTGTTTGTTTAGTTTCGGGGTTGTACCCCTTGTTCTTAGACTTGTCGTTAATAGAGTTTTGGTATAATGACTTTCAGGTTCTAGGGGTTGAATTTCCACATTAGTTTGGTTAGTTAATTGTTTAAACCTTTGGAGTTTATGGGAACTCCATTTTTATTGTCATTTAAATCTGCTTCCGTATCTTTAAATGCATAGTTTTTGGTTAAGTTGTTTAGTCTTGGTTGTAGTAATGGTTCTCCCACCGGAGGGTTAGTGTGGGTGCCAATTGTTGCTCCCCAATATACACACAACTGTACGTGGTCGCACAAGTAATATAGATTTTTAAAGAAACGAGCTATCGTTTCCAAGGGACTTATGATCAACTTATATTCACTTAATTCTACAACTAAAAGTAAAAAGTAACATTTTCAAGAGTTGATGATTTATTGTTTATCTACTAATAGTTATGCACTATTGAAAGTAACTAATTGTGAACGACTTTGATATAATGTTTCAAGCAAGTTAAAAGCAATTCCAGGGCTGCAACATATAAAGAATATCATGTATCATATTATTGGCTTAAAACTAATTTCAGTTGTCAAGTAACTGGATTATAGGGTTGATCATATGATCCGGGTTATACGCTTTTCGTCACCTACCCCAGTTAGCTATCTAACTACATCGTTGAACGGGGATAAATAGACTAACTGGTGAGCATTTATATTTCATCCTATTTCGTAATCAAGCAAGGTGTTCATCTGGGCGTCACTCCTGAACACTAATAACCTTAATTTAATGGGTGGACCGAGCTCTCTATATTCTCTGGTCTATATAACCTCTCTCCTCTCCCAATTTTAAGATTAGACAATAGATTTATCTTATGGTGCGCAATCATAAAATACTAAAACCAGAATATAAAAGTAACTTGTATTGACAACCGAAAATTAATTCAACAACCTCAAATAATCAACAATCAATTCGTAGCTACAGCCCTAGAACTAGGGCGTTTAACAACTCATGCTATTAGAAAACAAGAAAATACAATAGTTCATGCAATTTCCGAAAAATAGAAGAGTTAAATGATTAAAACCTATTACAAACTTGAATTCTTGCTTTTGCACACTAAATCAAACGTCACCCATCACAATGGAGCCTTAAGTGTCTATTTATTAGAGTTAGAAAAGTTGGAGTCAAATCCCACTACAATTAGGAATCCTATTTAATGATTTTTTTAGCTGGAGAAGTTGGCATTTCCTTGGCGTGTCGTGCCTGCCATCGCGCCACAGAGGCGCCTACATTCTTGAAGTCCTGGCGCGTCACGCCCAGCAACGCGCCCCAGTCCGGCATCCTCTGGCGCGTCGTGCCCAGCAGCGCGCCACAAACATACCCCAGTCCGGCATCCTCTGGCGTGGCGTGCCTCTTAGCACGCCCATCACTGCTAATTTTTGCCTTAGTCATTTTCTTCTGCATTTTTTCTCTTTCTTTCTTCGCTCCAACTGCAATTTCATCGAGAGTTCCTGAAACATCTAATCATATATGTGAGTAAACAATCATCACAAGTTACACAAAAAATCAAGCTAACAATTAAAGATCATTCTTCAATTTAATCAATACATGGGCAATATTGACAACTTAGGCATATAAATATGCCTAAGATCACCAATTACGACGGTCTGGATCGTGACAAAGTTGGTATTAGAGCCCTAGGTTCGTTGATCTCATTGTACCAAAACGAGTCTAGTAGAGTCTTGTGGAACGGTACGATGACGTCCGTACTTTTGTTCGAGAGGCTATAGGAATTAGGAAAAATTCACTTCTTTCTACTCTTACGTGCTATGACTTGAATCCAATTGGTATCTGGGTGATACAAATTGGTATCTTTCCTTCTTCACTCTATGGTTAGAACTAGAGCAACAAAAGTGGTAACACCATCACTAACGAGAGAGGATGTGTATAGACTATCGACAGTTGAATAGGGTCACCATTCAGAACAAGTATCCATTGCCTCGGATAGATGATCTTTTTGACCAATTGCAAGGTGCATCGGTTTTCTCTAAGATTGACTTAAGCTCTAGTTACCATCAGTTAAGGTTGAGGCGGTTAAGAATTGGGTTCGACCAAGTTCTATGATTGAAATTAACAATTTTGTAGGGCTCGCTAACTACTATTGTCGCTTGTGGTCTGAGTTGAGTCCAATTGGTATCTCCCGATTCCAATAGGTATCTCAACGAAGTGAACTAGACGTCGTAGGCCCGACTAAAGGGACACAAGCAAGTTAATTGGAATTGAGAAGGTTCCAATTTGTATCTGCCTTAGGGGCCGTATAAGGCATAGATAATTAGTAATGGTCGTCTATAGAACGAACTAATTAAAGAATCTGGAGTTGTCTGCAAGTTGTAACTGCTTGAGTGTTATGAAACTTGTTGTGAAAAGAAAGTCATCACGAGATTAGGTGCAAGGGTCTAGATAAAGTACGATGTGGTTCGTAAGCAAGAAATCTGGGCGTGCGTTGTGACCAACTGATAACCATGTGAGAGTCTGGGTGTATCCTGGGGATATGTGTGTGGTAGTGTTGAAATGATGTAAAAGGATTCTAAAGTACGTACTTCATTGGGTTGATCGGGGGGTAGACTAGCTAAAGGGATTTTCTTTAATGCCTAGTTATAGCCGGGAAATCTAGGGAAAATATAGAAAAAAAAGAACCCCAGAAATTGTTGGCAGGGGTTCTGTTTCCGTCAGGGCCGATGGGGAGGGATTCTCCCCGCCACGGCGGACCGCCTGTGCAGGATTTTTCCCGCCAGAGCGGGATAGGGCTAGACAGAGCCTCAACCCTATCCCCCTTATTTTCCCCGAGTCACAATTATGAAGCCCGAATTGTACCCGAACTAACCCCTGCAACCTAATTCAGAGTTCAACAATCGAATATAAGTTATAAAGTATGTTAAAATTGCGGAGAACCTAGACATATGAGGAGGAAATCAGCGAGGCCGTGGAGGCCAGGGAAATGGTAATGCGGGTAGATGAGCAGTGCAGCCAGGCAAGGAGGTTGCCCGTCAAGATGACAGGGCTCAATTTTATGTTTTTTTGGGCAAGACCGAGTTTGAGGGTGTGATGCAGTGGTCACAAGTGCTACTCTTGTCTGTGCCCGGATAACTATTGTTTTGTTTGATTCGGGTTCTACTTATTCGTATGTGTCAGTTCAATTGCCTTGGGATTTGATGTGGTTTGTGAAATTGATGCCCCCATCCATGTATCTACCCAGTTGAAGAGTGAGTCATAGTAACCTAGGTGTATCGTGTTGTCCTATTGTGGTTATGGATTTTCAAATTTGGGTTGATTTGGTTATGTTGGATATGACTGACTTGATATAATCTTAGGCATGACTCGTTTGTCCCCCTATTATACCGGGCTTAATTGTAATACTAAGTTGGTAAATCTAGAGTTCTCCGGTAGGGAAAGATTAGAGTGGGAAGGGGTGTACAAGCCTAAGCTAGCTAAGATTATATCCTCTATTCGGGCTAGAAAACTGGTAGGGTAGGGTTGTTTGGCTTATTTGGCTCATGTTTAGGATGATGAAGTTGAGTCTCCCTCTATTGCGTCTGTTCCTGTGGTGTCTAAGTTTAAGGAAGTGTTTCCTACAGATTTGTCTGGTATGCCTTCGGATAAAGATATAGATTTCTACATTGACTAAGAAACTAGAACTCGCCCCATTTACATCCCTCCGTATTGTATGACCCCAGCAGAATTAAGAGAGCGTAAGGCTCAAAACCAAGAGCTTCATGATAAAGGTTTCATTCATCCTAGTGCTTCCCTGTGGGGTACTCCTGTCTTGTTTGTTAAGAAGAGGGAGGGTAGTATGAGGACTGGTGATTTTATCTTAAGCCATAAGGGAGTGGATTAATACCAGAATGACAAACTTATGGATAAAAAAGTCCCATTGAGTATACTTGGGTGGAAGCAATTGAAGATGTTAGTAACAAAGTGCGTATAAAAATGAGGTTAGTCCTTTGAAATTGATGAGTGTGCCTGAGTTTGAGGTGTCGTGTTGATGAAAAGATTGACTTCGTAGTGATAGTTAGAGCTAACTAAGCATAATGGTAATAAGAGTTTGTGATGGGATAAAACTATATAATAAGATTGCGGTTAAGTGAACTTGGGTAGTAATTATGACTTGCGAGTATCTAAGTTTGTGGTTTTTTAATATTTGGTGAGTAACGTGGTTGCATGGAAGGTTTTAAGAGATGGTCGGACACCACTCAAATAGAATATTAAAGAGCTAGAGTTATAATAAAGGAAATTATAGTGGAATGTATTACAACCTTTAGAGAAAGGCTAGAGCAAGAATAGTTTATTTGATTCCAAAGGCCAAAAGAGATATTTTTAGAGGGGTAGATAATTTGGGTTCAGAGACGCGTGATTTCATTCGTCTTGATGTGGCTATGGTAATAGTATCACAAATCCATCGGATTGGTTAAAAACTATTAGAGAGAACTTGAGAAAGGAGTGTACAGACATTAGCTTGAGTGTGATAATAAGTTCTTTGTTTTTGTTATGAGTTAAGTAATGAGTACGATTGAATTGTTAACGAAAGGTATTGTAGGATCGATGAAAAGACGATCAATGATAAGCGAAGATTCATGAATTCATAAAAATCTTCAAGGTATAAGCTAATGTTGATAGATAAGAGGATTATGTTAGAATTTACAATTCAAATATTTTTTTTCATTGTATGTCTACATTCGTGGTGATATATTTTGTCAAGGTATGAATTTGTAAGGCGGGAAATGACCAATTGTATCCGGTATTGAGCATTCGAAAGGACTTACACCTGGGTTGAGTTGTAAAGTTTATTACTATTGATTGTTAAGTATCTAAGAAAGGTTTTCATTTAAAAAGTGATGGTTTAGAGTAAAGTAAATGGTCGGAGTGTTCATGATGGTTGTTAGTATTGAGAGTGTGAACCTCAGTGGAATGACATAAAGAGTATATGGAGTCAACTGAATGGAAATGACTTGTATCGACTCTTCAGAGGAAAACCTTTGGTGTTATTCAATACTTATTCCGTAAAATTCTTACGTGACCATCTATTTCTTTTTGTACACGGTGGTGAGTATGATTCACTAGCTATGCTCACACGTGTTTTCACTTTTGTGGGTAGATCCCTACTAGTGGATCAGATGTACTGATCATGCGATGTTCTCTTGGTTGAGTGGGATCATTAGGTCCACTTCTACTGTTCTTAAGGGTAATCTACAAGCATAATTGGTAAATCTAGCATTTGATAGTGTGGTTAGAGAGTTTGCACGCTTGGACATATCCCTCGATGAGTATCTAATGTCTAAAGATAAAATTTTATAACTTAAGCTTATGGAAATTTATATTGTGAGATAGAGATGTTGATAAGGACTATGATTGTTTGGGTAATATGAGTGTGTGTTGGTTGGTTTAGGTTCACTTCTAATTGTAGCGAGTATTGATTTAGAATCTTATCATGGTTATGTGAGAAAGGATTCGGGCTGATGTTGTGTCAAAGTCCTTAATAACATGTTGCAGACATGTGAACGATCAACTTTGGTGGTTATAGGGAATAAATTTGTTGTTAGTTAAGTGCACATACAACAATGATTATCACTCGAGTATTGTGATGACTTCATTGAGACATTGTGTGGATGGATGTGTAGGTATTCAATTGGTTGGTTTGGGGACGAAGATTTTATCATAAAGTGAAACTCAATTGTGTTAGATGAGACCTTCTGCATGAAGAAAAACCGGTTAAAATTCTTGATCTCGATGTCCGAAACTTAAGAACATGAGAGACAAATATCCCATGTTGTTAAGCGATTCAAGTACTACTCTACCCTTACTTTAGCCAGTCTTCCTTAGTTGATCACTCGGGGACGAGTGATGGGTAAATTGGTATCTATTGTAATGACCTGATTCCGTCGTTAGGAAAAAACTAATGGAGAAATAATTGGGATCAGAAAACTTTTTGGTAGTAACTTGGAATTTCCTAACCTAGTCCAGATTTAGACGAAATCAGAGTCAGTAAAGTATAGGAAAATCTGGTAACAATTGGGTGGTTTAATTATGATTTTGATTACATGAATAGATAGCTAAGTCGTTAAGGAACTTGTACGACTTTACGGAATTGAATTCGGGCAAGTAGAACTCCCGAAAATGATCTTAGCGTGAACGGGTGGTTTTTGAATGTCAAGGGTTGAAGGTGTGTTGTGAAATAGGGGCTTGGAATTCAAATTCTAGCATTTCGTTTCCGTACATGCCACCGTAACGGGATTGCTTCCGTTGTAGAGAGGCCGCTGTAGCAGGATGGGTCTCGCCGTAACGGGACAGTCGCGACTTAAATAGGGTAAACCCCCCAAAAACGTTATTCTCTGCAAAATTTCGTTCTTGAGAGCTAAGAAATGATATAGGGCTATTTCTTGAAGGTCTTCCACCTTTTCTAGCACTAAAGGTAATGATTTTACTCCCCTAATTCATTTTTCGATCCATAGAACTTGGATTCTTGACTAATTACTATTGGGGGAGGGTTTTGATCTGAAACTAATGGTGGAAAAAGCCATAAATTAGGTATTAGGATCTTGGGTTTGGTCTAGGGTTATTGGATTTGTTATAATCCAGATAATTAGACATTTGATTGTTGATCCTTGCGTATATTAATTATTTATAGACCTAGAACAAGCGAAAATAATTCGAAAAAAGAAAATTAAAGTGCCTTAAAGGATTCAAGCTTGGATTCGAGGTAGGTGATGATTGTGATTTCATGTTGGTGTGATATATGTTTGTAATTGCTTCATTATAATGCATGTATGTATACGAATGCTGCAGTATTGATCACCCTAATCGTAAATGAGGATAATTGAATAATTGTATGCCATGAATCACCTTTTGTTGTATGATTGTGATAATATACACTGTGATTATGATTGTGGGTTGTTAAATGGATCGGGTGTTACGTTCGGACACACTAACTTGGATCGGTTGCCACATTTCGGCATAAATAATTGATCGGTTGCCACGTTCCGGAATAAATATGGGATCGGTTGCCACGTTTCGGTATAAACATTAGATCAGGTACCACGAACTGGTATACTAACAGTATAGGTTGGGTTCCATGAGAGGACCATTGAATTAAGTTTCGTGAGAGGACCATTGAATTGTGTTGTGTATCTACTTGTGTTGATTACGTTCATATGTAATAGTGATTGAGGTTGAAAGACTGCTTGTTGCTCTAAAATGATAACCAATGTGTATTATTGAGAACGTGGAATGCTACATTGATTCTGAAAATATGACTAATATTGTATATGTTCAGTATATGCATGTGTTATAATATTGTGGTTACTTGCATGTGTTTCACTTATTCGGATAGTCGCGTAATCCTACCAGTACATTATGGTTGTGTACTGATACTGCACTTGCTTGTTCTTTATTGAGTACAAAGCATCTTCAGGCGGCTATTGATAGACCTCAACTAGGTGGCTATTGAGCGTGACCGGATTCAAGGGTGAGCCAGTTCTTCCAGGCTGCCGTGGATCTCTCTTGTTTAAGTCCACTCTTTTCGGACTCAGACTATTTATTAAAGGTGTTTGTTTAGTTTCAGGGTTATACCCCTTGTTCTTAGACTTGTCGTTAGTAGAGTTTTTGTACAATGACTTTCAGGTTCTAGGGGTTTAATTTCCGCATTAGTTTGGTTTGTTAATTGTTTAAACCTTTGGAGTTTATGGGGACTCCATTTTTATTGTCATTTAAACCTGCTTCCGTATCTTTAAATGCATAGGTTTTGGTTAAGTTGTTTAGTCTGGGTTGTAGTAATGGTTCTCCCACCGGAGGGTTAGTGTCGTTCCAATCACGACAGTCTGGGTCATTACATATAATAATTATTTTTTGGCATAGTATATACATTAGTATGTAATGTTCCAATATATGAAGTGAACATGACGTAGTCTTAATTCATTTGTTTTTGTATCTAAATGCTTCTGAATATCTTTTTCAAAAATCATTAAAATTCTCCAGAGTTAGAGAATTGTCACGGTTTTTTTTTTTATGCTCAAGACAAAATAATGACTTTATTTATCAATGCTACTTATTTGATTTACATTGTCAGAAAGTTTGCTTCAAAATAGTTACTACTATATATACATTGCCCTTTTATTTTACTGAATTACTATTTCTTAATATTTAAGTATTTTTGACGAAGGAAGTCTATGACTTGTAATAACCCAATTGAAGTTTGTATTAGATTAATTTTTATTGTAGTCAAAATTCATTTGTTTTTGTCAAAAATTTCTCTTGTGATGTAGATATATGCTTCTCAATATCTTTTTCTAAAATTATTAAACTTCTCAAGAGTTAGAGAATTGTCACAATTTTGTCACGACCCCGGGGTACCCCCTAGACGTAACACCGCGTACTTGACCCCGAAGGGGTCGCATACATGACTCATAGCATACATGAACATAAAAGCATAGGAAAATAGTGCGGAATTTAAAACTTTTCTTTACAATTGAAGTCTCTTATAAAATGAAAGAGAATATATGACACTATGTCTCAAACCATCAATGATACTTGGAATAAAAAACTCTTGAAATACAATCTTAGAGACACGGCCCTTACAACCAAAGTCTAAAACATAAAAGAAAGACATAAAGGACATATGGTCAAACCATCGAATACAATGAGGACTCACCAATCTTTTTCTTCTTGATCTCCTATGAACCTAGCCATGGGGATGGAATTCAATATCTCCAAAGCCTACACTTATAGAAAATGTAAAATGATGGGGTTAGTACAAAAACTACTAAGTATGGAAGCCATGCATAAAAATCCTTAAAACATGCATAAAAGGGACATTTTTTTGAAATCATGTTATATGCCATTTTTGAACATCATGTTTGAAATAGTTGGAAAATGTAGCTTGCAAGACAAACCATGCACATTTCATCATAACATAAAGAATATCATCATAATCACAAGCATATTATCCAACACCACATAACACATACACCAACCCTCACAAGACATAGCTCATGCATAGTCAAATACCAAGATTATCTCATCATCATAGCACTATCACATAAGCAACCTTAAGCTCTACTTGTGCAATGCATAGATAGGATCTCATAATACAATTTACACCAAGTATCACTTCTAGACCACCTTGATCATGCATAGCATACCTTGACCCTATTCATAGCCTAACACATATAGACAAAGAGCCATTCATGTTCATAATTTGTAATAAGTAAAGTCATTCATAACAACAACACATATCATACATACATATATTCATATATCTTCAGAGCATAAGGAAACCACATAACAACCCCCTTATAAGTCTACTTGTGCAATGTGTAAGTGTCTCATATCCCCACTCACACAAAGTAAACCCATTAAGAAGTCATAAGCATAGTTCATGCTCGTATTCATATTCATAATTCATAATAAAGTATGCATAACTCATAAATCATAATAATGTAATTGAACCACACCATGACTACTCTCAAAGTCTACTTGTGCCATGTATGAGCGAAGTCACATACCCTCACTCATACTAAGTAGATCTTCTTGAGTAGACATTAGTCATAGTTCATGTTTCATATTCATAGTTTATAAAAATAAGAGAAACACACCATGGCTACTCTCAAGGTCTACTTGTGTCATGTATGAATGACATCATATACTACCACTCATACTAAATATCCCTTTTAAGGAACCATAGCATAACTCACTTTCTTATTCATGGAGTGAATATAGTCTTAATCGACATAGACCATGCGAGCGACATGGAATCAGATGTCGTATAATCTCACACCGAAAGAAGGTGTCTTATTTGCCTAAGGTAGAACTAAATGTATAGCTATAAGGTTGATCCACTAGCTAAAGACTTATGTGAGCACATAGTTACGAGACAAGGAGATTGCTTCTAGAAATCTGACCTATTATATTGGCGGAGGAGCTTTCATCTCATGAAAATAATTTAGATGACCCGACCTATTGTATTGGCGGAAGCGCATCTACCTCATTGACCATATCTACTCGATGCTAAGCATAATTTCCCCAAAATTACTTGTTTTATTCTTGAATTGGATTTACATGTTTAAAGGGGTATTTTACCCTTCGTTCAACCCAACTAATAAAATAGCTCATAGATTCAATTAGGTGAGAATGAACTTTCAACCTTAGAATCATAATTAGTATGTGAGAATAACTTTCACACCAAGATCATGTGTTCTCATGAGAATGGACTTTCAATCAACACAATAGAATCATCATGGTCATGTACTTTTCATGCATAATAATGTGTAAAGATGCATATGAGAACTATACTTTCAATTAACACCATTGATACATCATAATCATATTTATGCATGGAGTGTGTGTGTGTAATTGTCCTTGCAATGACACAAAAACAACATTATAATCATAGACATTTCTCTCTCGAAGTGTTCATAAGCATGTACATAATATCACAATCATGCATCATTCACATATATTGCATTCAAGGATCACAGACCATGTAAATCAACATATCTCACATTTATCATAATAGACATGTATATAATCATAACTCAAATAGTTCATTCATTGCATGTATAAGCTCATATACTCATATTGTAGGTCATATGGGTAAAGTCCTTCCACAATAGCACCTTATACAATTCAACATGCATAATAGCTTTCTTCTTTAAAGCCTCAATATTCATAGTTCATTGCCTTAACTTTAAAGCCTTAGGAGTCATATATTCATATTATGAGCATTACTCTCAAGCAACGCCTCACATAGTCATCATGTAAACCTAATTCTCAAGGTAGACTAACCACATGCTTCATTCTTACTCAATTATAGTCATATAGCATCAAGTAAACTAAATCTCAATACTAATCAACCATGATTCATCATGTAAGACCTAATCAAGTTCATTCATGTCTACAAGATTCACTCATAAGCAATTCATGTTTAGGTGATCTAATCTAATGCAATTCATCAAGAAGTTCATCAACTTTAGAAGGTCACATCTAAGCCTTCAATTTTGCCTCTTTCATGACATAACCCTAGGCTATATTAATTTCACCCTATAATCTTAGGTTAATCAAGAATACATGTATAATTATAGTAAAATCATACAACTACATCATAATCAACCCACATCCCATCAATTGGATCAACTTTCAACAACATTCATAATGTAAAGAAGAATCATAGCTAAGATTGGGGAAAACTCATGGATTCTTTGGAATTTGAGTTAAAATCATTTAAAATTAGTAGTATCATCAATAAAAACATAATTCAACCTTTAAGAACAACTTTGAAAGGAATCCATGGGGTTGAGTTGAAACCCTAGCTTTATTGGAGATTCTAGAATTGAATTAAAAGCTTTTGAAATGGATCCTTGGGTGATAGCTTCCCAAGGATGAAAACTCCCATACCTTAGGTGTTGAATCCATCCAAATTCGTATTGAAAAGCTCCCATCTTGAAGCTCTAACTTGGTTTCTTCTGGGTTTTTCAATGGAGGTTCTAGAGAGAAGATTCTTTGAGGGGAAAGTAGTTGGGTTTGATTTGGGGTCTTGGGTTATAATGAATTAATGACTTAGTTTAGGGTCTTATTAGATTATATAGGTGATTAATTAACTAACTAACCTACTTCCCTTAACCCTTAATTATTTACCTAATCAATTCCCAAACACCTAACTAAAACTAAAAATCTTAAAAATCGGCAGCATCCAGGCCCACCCATCCACGGACCGTGGATGGGTCTTCTGGCCGTCCTATGGTCTCGTGGTTTGCACCTGAGGCTTGTCTTGGCAGGCCTCAACAGACCTTGACCTACGCCCAAGATCTACGGGGCGTGGTCTGGTCTACTGGTCGTGGTTGGCCATCCATGGTTCACCAAAATTTTCCATATTTAGGGACTGTTTTGGGGTCCTCCTCAAGGACCCCTTGGGTGGTCCATGGGGAGTCGTACCCAGACGTTTAACTCCTAAAACCCCTATTCTAAGTACGGGAATCATTTTTACAAGTTTTAACCCTCATACGACACTCCAAAACTCTTACCAAAGGGTCTAGAACTCACTAACTTACAGGGTGTTACCTAATCCCCCATTTGGGAACATTTGTCCTCGAATGACACTTCAAACACTTTTTGGAATTAAAGACTCAAGACTAGCAGCCCAATCATACATGAAACATCACAATATATAATGCACAACTCAAAATACACTATTCACAATGTGCACTTATTCAAATGAGAGAACGTCAACTCCAATTCAACATGATCAATTTAATACAAGGAAGTATGAATTATATGTAACAACCCATTTATGCATGAGATTCTCATAACTTGTCATGTTCAAGGATGAACTACCATCTCCTAGTCATAATATGCTCAACAGACTTTCATGGAGCTCATGCACAATTTATTTTCAAAAAACATTTCATTCAAAGAGGAATTTCTCAACTCCTAACTAAAACATGTTCATATATTCTTCTCACGAAGTACAATAGGCAACTCTTACTCAAGGCACCACAACATGAGGGAAACAATTTACATAAACTCATTTTCTTTCCAAAACACAAGTTTTCATGAACATGCATTATATAAAGAAGTCATGGCAACACATAAGCACATAACATAATGCTAGCTAGGCACACCATCCCCCCTCCCCCTCCCCCTTGGGAGTGAGCCTACACAACTACTTCTAAACATCATTAATCACATAGTCATAAGAAGAATTACCTTTTCCAACTATAAGCAAGCCCAACACAACATTATGGAGAAAATGTGCCATTTCATCAAAAACTTAACAAGGCATGTTCATCAAATAATCTCACGAAGTCAAATATGTCATCACCATACTAAATGCACAACAACATGAGGAACATGTAAATCATGAAAAATCCATTTTATTCAAAATAAGATTCTTTCAAAAACATGCATAACATTTGGAGATCATGAAAGTTTCTTAAACACTCATGACTCCTAAACATAAAACAAGCCAAAAAAAAGGAACTCTTGGTCTCTAGCTAGAATAGGAATAGAAGAAAAGGATGAGGATATCGGGACTCTCAATCAATGTTGCTACTCAAGCACATGATCCCCCCTTGGGAGTAAGCCCATTTTTACTAAAACCTCAAACACTACTTCTTTCTAACAAACTCAAGCATTACCAAGGCACATTATAACCTTACCGGGCTCTAGAACTAATAGAGGTCTAATAACCATGCATCTAAACCCTCTCAAGGTTAACAAGAGTAACTCGAAGGGACAAGGGAATCATAGGACACATATAACATCTAAGACTCCACAATCAAGAAATGAGTCAATGAGAACTTATCATCTTAGGCTAGAGGAGAAATAGAAGGGAACATAAGGATATGGGGACATCTCATTGGCCCTTGGCCTCCCTAAGCACCTCCAACTAACACCCTTACTAAAATACCACTCCTCAACATTTTATGGAAACACTTTCTTACTCTTCTATTTCTTGGCTTGCCGATCTAAGATCCCAATAAGTATTTCTAAATTAGAGAGGTTCTCATCTAAGCATTTTTGCTCACAAGCAACCTTACCAACACCACTCAAAGTCTCATATGAGCTTACCAAACCGGGATTAAACCTTTCAAACTCATTACACCTCTTAATGTGAGAATTTTAAGCCAATCCAAATCATGAACATCTAGAACACTTAACAACTTTGCTATCTAAGCACATTTCTTGTAATTCTAAGGTCGGAGCAAGTTGTCACTCAACTTTTACATCTCTCACACAAGGTGAATTTCACTTCTATCTTCTTTTAAATGAGTCTACTCACTCAACATCTCTAGGCATTACTTAAACACCACTATTCATCAAATCTTCCAACACATCATAAAACTCATTATGGTTAAATTGGGTGCTACCAACAATCACATAAAACCACAATTAAACCCATGTATACTAAGGGCAACATAAAACCTCATCATGTCCAACTTATCAAGTCATAAAAGATAAGTACTACCGACATTACTCCTACAAGGTCAACACCTTAGATATCTCATCTATAAACTCTAGAGGATCTTCCTCTATCTTTGACCAATAGAATTCTGGAATCTAATAAAGCATAAAACACATACCGGAACCCTTAAGATACACTATCACTCACTCTTTGAGACTTAGGGGTAGACATTCTCTCTTAGTTAAACCTTAGGGGAAACTTAGAAGAACTTTGTCCATGAAATCTGTGTCTCTTTCAATTCTACTAAGGTTGGATCAAGACAATTCTAGACCATTTCAACCCTTATCATCACCTTTGGTGGGATCTACCAACCAATCATTTCTAGTATTACCTAAGCACCCTACATCAAAATGACCATACTTAAGTTCAATCTTAAAATACAACTAACTCTTTGAAGTTGGTCAACACCTACACTTTTCTAATTCCTTACCTTAACTAGGTGGTACATGCACCCTCAAAGTCAACCTTAAGACACAACATAATCCAAACTTATGGCATAGAATTTCCCCATTTCCACTCTCGGATAGGCTCATTTGGGAACTAACAATTTGACTATACGGGTTCTATCATCAACTAAACATAACCTCACAATCACCTTGCTAGGTAGGCACACTATCTCCCCCTTGGGAGAAAGCCTACACAAATTCTTCTAACCAACCTTCATAACACAAAGGCCACTATGAAGCATTATTCAAACTAAAGGCAACATCACAATCTATTACCTCAAATCTCACAAGTCACATAGCCAGAATTGGCATCACAACCAACCTTTCTCCCTCGCTCCTTGTAGCAAGAGCCTTTCAAGTGGTCATACCCTAAAGACCATCGGATAAGGAATATGAGAAAGACCTTATGAAGTTAAGCTCTATGGCACGACTAAAGAATGAAGAAGTGAAGTTTCCTAACATCCTATAGCCTTTTATTCATAAAATGTGACGCGCTTCACATTTATGAACAAGACACTACTAGATGTGGTTTGAGACATCCTAAAAACCATCCCAAAAACCTTATGCTCTGATACCATGTTTGTCATGACCCAGGGGTACCCCATAGACGTAACACGGTGTACTTGACCCCACAGGGGTCGCATACAAGTCTCATAGCATACATGAACATAAAAGCATAGGAAAATAGTGTGGAATCTAAAACTTTTCTTTACAATCGAAGTCTCTTATAAAATGAAAGAGAATCTATGACACTATGTCTCAATCCATCTATGATACTTGGAATAAAACTCTTGAAATACAATCTTAGGGACACGACCCTTACAACCAAAGTCTAAAACATAAAAGAAAGACATAAATGACATATGATCAATCCCTTGAATACAATGAGGTCTCACCAATCTTCTTCTTCTTGATCTCCTATGAACCTAGCCACGAGGATGGAATCCAATATCTCCTAGGCCTACACTTATAGAAAATGTAGAAAGATGGGGTTAGCACAAAAAGTACTAAGTATAGAAGTCATGCATAAAAATCCTTAAAACATGCATAAAAGGGACATTTCTTTTGAAATCATGCTATATGCCATTTTTGAACATCATCTTTGAAATAGTTGGAGAATGTAGCTTATAAGACAAATCATGCACATTTCATCATAACATAAATGATATCATCATAATCACAAGCATAGTCTCCAACACCACATAATACATATACCCACCCTCACAAAACATAACTAATGCACATAGTCAAATACCAAGATTATCTCATCATCATAGCACTATCACATAAGCAACCTTAAGCTCTACTTGTGCAATGCATAGATAGGATCCCATAATTCTATCTACACTAAGTATCACTTCTAGACCACCATGATCATGCATAACATACCTTGACCCTAAACATAGCCAACACATATAGACAAAGAGCCATTCATGTTCATAATTTGTAATAAGTAAAGTCATTCATAACAACAACCCATATCATGCATACATACATAAATTCATATATCTTCATAGCATAAGGAAACCACACCACAACCCCCTTATAAGTCTACTTGTGCAATGTATAAGTGAAGTCCCATACTCCCACTCATACAAAGTAAACCCATTAAGAAGTCATAAGCATAGTCCATGCTCGTATTCATGTTCATAATTCATAATAAAGCATGCATAACTCATAAATCATCATAATGTAATGGAACCACACCATGGCTACTCTCAAAGTCTACTTGTGCCATGTATGAGTGAAGTCTCATACCCTCACTCATACTAAGTAGATCTTCTTGAGTAGTCATTAGTCATAGTTCATGTTTCATATTCATAGTTTATAAAAATAAGAGAAACACACCATGGCTACTCCCAAGGTCTACTTGTGTCATGCATGAACGACATCCCATACTACCACTCATACTAATTATCCCTTTTAAGGAACCATAGCACATAACTCATTTTCTTGTTCATGGAGTGAATATAGCCTTAACCGACATAGACCATGTGAGCGACATGGAATCCGATGTCGTATAACCCCACACCGAAAGAAGGTGTCCTACTTGCCTAAGGTAGAACTAAATGTATAGATATAAGATGGATCCACTAGCTAAAGACCCATGTGGGTACATAGTTACGGGATAGGGAGATTGCTTCTAGAATCCCGACCTATTGTATTGGCGGAGGAGCTTTCATCTCATGAGAATAATTTAGATGACCCGACTTATTGTATTGGCGAAAGGGCATCTACTTCATTGACCATATCCATTCGGTGCTAAGCATAATTTCCCAAAATTACTTGTTTTAGTCTTGAATTGGATTTACATGTTTAAAGGGGTATTTTACCCTTCGTTCAACCCAACTCATAAAATAGCTCATAGATTCAATTAGGTGAGAATGGACTTTCAACCTTAGAATCATAATTAGTATGTGAGAATAACCTTCACACCAAGATCATGTGTTCTCATGAGAATGGACTTTCAATAAACACAATAGGACCATCATGGTCATGTACTTTTCATGCATAATAATGTGTAAAGATGCATATGAGAACTATACTTTCAATTAACACCATTGATATATCATAATTATATTTATGCATGGAGTGTGTGTGTGTAATTGTCCTTGCAATGACACAACAACAACATTATCATCATAGACATTTCTCTCTCAAAGTGTTCATAAGCATGTACATAATATCACAATCATGCATCATTCACATATATTGCATTCAAGGATCACAGACCATGTAAATCAACATATCTAACATTTATCATAATAGACATGTATATAATCATAACTCAAATAGTTCATTCATTGCATGTATAAGCTCATATACTCATATTGTAGGTCATATGGGTAAAGTCCTTCCACAATAGCACCTTATACAATTCAACATGCATAATAGCTTTCTTCTTTAAAGCCTCAATATTCATAGTTCATTGCCTTAACTTTAAAGCCTTAGGAGTCATATCTTCATATTATGAGCATTACTCTCAAGCAACGCCTCACATAGTCATCATGTAAACCTAATTCTCAAGGTAGACTAACCACATGCTTCATTCTTACTCAATTATAGTCATATAGCATCAAGTAAACTAAATCTCAATACTAATCAACCATGATTCATCATGTAAGACCTAATCAAGTTCATTCATGTCTACAAGATTCACTCATAAGCAATTCATGTTTAGGTGATCTAATCTAATGCAATTCATCAAGAAGTTCATCAACTTTAGAAGGTCACATCTAAGCCCTCAATTTGCCTCTTTCATGACATAACCCTAGGCTATATCAATTTTACCCTAGAATCTTAGGTTAATCAAGAATACATGTAGAATTATTGTAAAATCATAATCAACCCACATCCAATCAATTGGATCAACTTGCAACAACATTCATAATGTAAAGAAGAATCATAGCTAGGATTGGGGAAAACTCATGGATTCTTTGGAATTCGAGTTAAAATCATTTAAAATCAGTAGTATCATCAATAACAAACATAATTCAACCTTTAAGAACAACTTTGAAAGGAATCCATGGGGTTGAGTTGAAACCCTAGCTTTATTGGAGATTCTAGAATTGAATTAAAAGCTTTTGAAAGGGATCCTTGGGTGATAGCTTCCCAAGGATGAAAACTCCCATACCCTAGGTGTTGAATCCATCCAAATTCGTATTGAAAAGCTCCCATCTTGAAGCTCTAACTTGGTTTCTTCTGGGTTCTTCAATGGAGGTTCTAGAGAGAAGATTCTTGGAGGAGAAAGTAGTTGGGTTTGATTTGGGGTCTTGGGTTATAATGAATTAATGACTTAGTTTAGGGTCTTATTAGCTTATATAGGTGATTAATTAACTAACTAACCGACCTACCTTAACCCTTAATTAATTACCTAATTAATTCCCAAACACCAAACTAAAACTAAAAATCTTAAAAACCGGCAGCACCATGGTTGGCCATTTGTGGTTCACCAAAATTTTCCAAATTTAAGGACTGTTTTGGGGTCCTCCTCAAGGACCCCTTGGGTGGTCCTTGGGGAGTCGTATCCGGACGTTTAACCCCTAAAACCCCTATTTTAAGTACGGGAACCATTTTTACAAGTTTTAACCCTCATATGACACTCCAAAACTCTTACCAAAGGCTCTAGAACTCACTAGTTCAACTCACTAAATTGCGGGGTGTTACAAATTTGTTTTTGATGCGCAAGACAAAAAAATGACTTTATTTATCAATGCTACTTATGTGATTTAGATTGTGAGGAAGTTTGTTTCAAAATAGTTATTACTACATAAACATTGCCCTTTTGTTTTACTAATTTACTATTTCTTAGTATTTCAATATTTTTGACGAAGGAAATTCCATATGACTTGTAATAACCCCGTTGAAGTTTGTATTAGTTTAATTTTTATTGTAGTCTAAATTCATTTGTTTTTGTTAACAAATTCTCTTGTGATGTAGATATATGTTCTGAATATCTTTTTCCAAAATTATTAAACTTTTCAAGAGTTAGAGAATTGTCACGATTTGTTTTTTTGATGCTCAAGACAAAAGATGACTTTATTTATCAATGCTACTTATGTAATTTAGATTGTCAAGAGTTTGCTTCAAATTAGTTATTACTATGTAAACATTGCCTTACTAATTTACTATTTCTTAATATTTCAGTATTTTCGACAAAGAAAAGTTCATATGACTTCTACTAACGTCAGTTGAAGTTTGTATTAGTTTAATTTTATTATTTATTTAATAGCTAATTTTTATGAGATAAATATTTTCTTTAATGCAAAACATGCTTGGTTGAATAAATTGAAAATTGTTTACAAGTATATGTGTTATATCTGTGTTGAGTGTAAGATAAACAAGTGATTATATATATAATTTCAAACATCTAATATATTCTTTAATTTTAATTTTTAGTTTTTTTTGGTAAAAAAAAGGAGGAAACCTTTCTCAATTAACTATGGACAGTCATATATCTTTGATTTATGTACTCTGTCAATCGAGAAGTCAATTATAAGAGCCAACAAAAAGAACGTCATATATTATATTATAACTTATAAAATAAAAAATTAATATAAAAAAATAGTTCTAAAAAAATAAAATGTAGTTGTTCTCCACATGTTCATATGACATCTAAACAGATTAAGTGGAATACACGTGCAAAGCACATCTGGTTAGATGACAAGAAAAGCACACAATAAATATCGTTTATAAGGTAATATTACTGAGATACGACTAATTACATGATTGAACCTCATCAAATTGAAATAAATATATACATTATTGCATTTAACTAATAAAATTTTTCATTGACCATCTTCATAGGTTCGTGTGAATAAGAGATATATATGACGATCCACATTGAACATTCACAAAAGAATTTGCAATAATATTTTGTGCAAAACTTATTATTCAAATCTTTGCTTAAATTTTCTGAATTGATATTCACGTGCAACGCACGTGACGAAAAACTAGTATATATATATATATATATATATATATATATATATATATATATTAATTAATTAATTAATCTTCTACCTATACGTTAGGAAACACAGAAGTGTCATGTATCCACATCATCAAGAAAATTAAATTTGAGTTTTTAAAAATTAATCTTTAAATATAAATTTGTATTTATTAAATAAAAAAAATGTCATCAACAAAAATGTTTTTCGAATCATCATTTTTTTTAAAAAGAATAGATTGAAAACATTAGAATTCTGTATCTTACAAAATAAGGTCACATGTCATCATCAAAATAAATTTCAAATTTTCAGTATTTTTTTTAAAGAAAATTATCTCCAAAAAAATTATAATTTTAATTTGATAAAAAATTATGTAAAAATCACTCACATAAAACAAAACCTAATAGTTATATATTATTAATAATTTGCAGACTTTCTAAAAAAAATTAATTTATTAATTAAAAAATACTAAGAATTACAAATCAACTATGCACGTAGTCTACTACTCTCATTTTTATCCCACTTCATGTAAACTTACTTATTAATTAATTTATAGATTTCTTAAACCTTTTAAACTTATCAATACAATAATACTTTTAACTAACCTTTTTTGTTATACAGAGATGAGATGATTTGTAACTATTTTTGTTAATCTCAACAACATTCCTTTTTAATAATAGATGATTTGTAACTATTCGTATTAATCTCAACAACATTCTTTTTTAGTGATAAGATGATTTGCAACTATTCTTATTAATCTTAACATCAGATGATTTTTTTAAAACGAATTATATTGATGATTAATTTTGAAATTAAAATATATTGATCTCAATTTGTGGTGTAGTTATTATTTCTCTAGCAACCTAACATATTGAGAAGATTTTCGTAAAATGGATGATCACTTGCAAAGTTTTATTTTCTTATTTTTATCAACTTTTCTTATCTTTTCTAAATTTTCCTTTATCTTATAAAATATATCCACATGTATTTAAATCTAAAATAATAATTGATAGTATTTATTCAAATTTTGAATTAGAATTGATTTAAAATGAACTGTCATATATATTTTCACGTTATACTCATAATAGCATGTTGGTGGTGCTTAAAACTTATAAACTTTATTTAATTGTTATTAAAAATAATATATTAATTATTTATATAAAATTAGTTTAGAAGTTTTTAATACTAAATTCTAAAATTATTTGTCATAATTAAGTTATAGGTATATACTACATATAGAAAGGCTAAACAAATCTAAAAATCCATAATAAAATAAAAGAAGAGGCTTTATAGTAAATCAAAGGAGTGGAAGATGATCCATTCTTTTGCATCTTTCATTTTTTTTTCTTTGCCTTGAAAATAATTTATTTTTATGTGGTATAATATTAATTTGATAAAAAAAATTAAGTGGTATATATTAATTTGATTATAGTATCTTTTATTTAATTGATCACTCAAATTCAGTATTTTGTACATTCTTATTTTATGAAATTGTATTAGATTAAATGAAAATCATCTTATTTTGCAGGATTTAACGAGAGATGAGTGTGCTAAAGAGGTCAACATGCTTTATAGATTATATTTAAATTTTAGCTAAAATTAGAGAGAAAAATTTTAATACTAGATTTTAGATTGATCTATGAATTTATAATTTAATTAATTAGCACAAATATCAATTGAACACACGCCACATACGCTATTAATCTTCATTATACTAGCAGAAGGAGAAGTTGTTAGAATAACGTTTAGTGTCTTTGAAGAACATACACTCATTACACATAAATTAGGGTAAACTTTTATTAGCATTAATTATATATATAAAACTAAACATTATATATGACTATACATGCACTTTTGTTACTCATCAATAATTTAAGAGCAACTTTCACATACGGCATAAATAAAAATCATATTTGTATGTTATAATTATAGTTGGCATAATTGCATTCCATAGCAAATTTTATGTTTGCTATGAGGTCAGCTGCACAAGCAGACAGTCGGCAGAAAATGCTGAGCAAAGCTGCTGGCCTGAAGAGTGCGGCTAATCCGTAACATCAACTGCAGAAGAATGAGGTTCGAGTTGATGAACAGGAGAAGGCCGCAATACATCTCCATCATCATTCTCCCCCGGGGCTGATTAATTAGGTTAAGGAAAATATGAGGCGACCCTATTAAAGAGAGCATTAAGGATACATCGACTCTCTTGGATTTCACGTCATAGCATATATATACCCGGATTGAGCATAGATGGATCTTTTGATTTGTCTAATTCGCTAGATACATCCAATTTTATACAAATTGTTCGGTTTTGTATAAATTCATTTGTACATTGTAATTTGTATAATAAGATCTGTATTTGTATAATTATAAGTGTATAAGACGAAAATATATGTATTTGTATTTATATATACACTTTTCTCTCGCTTTATACAAACACAAACGCATTTCATACATTTGTATACCGAATGGGTAATTGTATACCGAAAATGATTAATTGTAAAACGAACCAGATGACAAAAAAAATGGGATGTTTGCTGCGAATTTCAATTAAAATAAACTATGACTATAACATTTAATTTGAATTAATAATTTGATATTTCGTACAATTTTTCCATAATAATTTGTATTAATTATTTCTAAAATTTAAAAATTATTATATTTTAAAATATTGCACGGATACGTATACTAGTTTCATAAATAAAATGGGGCTGAAAAGCCAAACGCCTACATGTGTACACTCGCTACCTTTATGAGATCGGCTGAAATAAAAAATAAGAAAGGTCTGGGAACAAATGACGTCGTTTCGAAGACGTATTTGAGTTTTGAGCACCCAACAATTGATCGTTTTCCTTTTGGGAGCAGAGTTGAGAAAGAAGAAAACCTTCATAAATGTCGACAGTGTACGTTTTGGAACCGCCGACGAAGGGGAAAGTCGTACTTAACACGACGTATGGGCCAATAGATATAGAACTATGGCCAAAAGAAGCACCAAAAGCTGTAAGGAATTTTGTTCAATTGTGTCTCGAAGGTTACTATGATAATACCATTTTTCATCGTGTTATCAAATCTTTCCTTGCTCAAGGTGGTGACCCTACCGGCACCGGCACTGGTAACAAACATAACCTTTTTTAGTCTATTTCAGTTATCAATTGGATTTGATGTTGTTTAAAGCTGATTTACTTTGAATTTCCTAATTTTTCTGTGTAGTTGGACTTTGAAAATGGTGAATATTTGATTTAATTTACGATCTGAGGGCTAACTGGAGTTTAGTTAAATAATTAGACTTCTCAAATAGTTAACATTTGATGATAATTAGTAATTACTAGAAGGGCTATTTGGAGGTTAGGCTTCTTAGGAACTTGAAACTTTATTCATGCATTTCATTTATTTAGTGCGTGAACTGGAATTGTAAATGATCTTTTGGTTTTTGAAGTATAATGGGTGATAATACTTGCATAAAATTCCGCATAAGCAAGATAGGGGCCGTTTGGTTCAGAGTCTAGGAATTAATAATGTAGCGATTAGTTAAACGAGAATAAGTGACATGGTATTGTAATTTATGTATTGGTGATACTACAAGGTGGTTTTGTTTGCATTAATGTGGGTGGTGAGGAGAGAGAGAAATATGAGAGCCTTTGAAGGTAGAGTCGAGTTTCTCGCAGTTGAGGTGTAGTCTCTGTTCCCTTATTTTTCTGGAAACTAGTCTTCATTCCCTTATTTTCTTTTTTCATGTAATCAGAAAATTCCTTGTTGTATAGAGTATTGGATGGACTTTGTAGATTACCTTTTGGTATATACTTGTATACAAACCAGTAGGGGAGGGATCTAAGGTTGCCTTTTGGGAGGAATTAACAGCATGTGTGGAGAGGTAGGAGATTCCTTGAATGTTGGGGGATTTTAGTATTGTAAGGTTTTCGGAGGAAAGGTTGGGTTGTTGGGTGATATCCATGGCTGTTTAGGAGTTTCCAGAGTTTATTGATAATCATTTTCTTATTGGTATACCTTTGTTAGGTTCCAATTTCACTTGGTCAGGTCGTAGGTTCAATTTCCAAATCTCGGTTGGACAAATTCCTTGTGTCTACTTCTTGTGAGGACCCAAATGTGATCTAATCCCCTTTTTTGCGTTGGGCTTTGATCATTTTCCTATCTTACCTTGGTTTACCTCTAGGCGCGGTGAACAAGGATCTTGGTGTTTGGAATCCGGTTATTCAGAGGGTAGAGAAGAGGTATGGCAAAAAAGATATTTTTCCAAAGGAGGCGAGGAAGTGCTTAGTATAAGCCATTTATAGAGTATTCCTACATATTGCATGTCCTTGTTCATCGCTCCTACCTCCTACTATTGTTATAGGGAAGCTAGAAAAGGTTGCAAAGGAATTTTCTTTGGGATGTGGCGGATGGAGCAAAGAAGTTTTACTTAGTTCGATAGGAGATCGTGACTTCTCGTAAACGGCATGGAAGGCTTTGGATTAAGGAATTGAAGGTATTTAACAAAGCACTTTTGGGTAAATGGTTGTGGAGATTTGGGGTTGAGGGAGATGCTTTATGGAGAAAGGTGATAGTGGATAAATACGGAAGGGGATGGAGATCAAATAGGATCACCATGCCTTTCGGGTGTGGTGTGTGGAGGAATATTATGAAGGGGGAAGCCTTTTATGACAACATTGGTTTTAAGGTTGGGGTTGGGAGTTAGAGGGTGTTTGGATTGGCTTAAAAGTTGGTCAAACCTACTTTTAAGTCAATTTTTTACTTCTGGTAGTGTTTGACAAATATAAAAAATAACTTAAAATAAGTTACGAAGTGTTTGGCAAGGTAAAAAATGACTTAAAATAAGTCGGAAACCAAAAGTAGGTCTCCCCCTACTGTTTATTTTTTGACTTAAAAGTCATTTCAGTTTGACTTTTTATTTTTGACTTAAAAATTACTTTTTTTAAGTCAATCCAAACGGGCTCTTAGTTTTTGGGGGGCATAAGTGGTGTGGAAGTTTGGATGAATTTTCGATTTTGTATAAGGTATCTTGCCAAAGGGATAAGTTTGATCAACAATTTAGGGGGTCACAATAGGATGAGTATTTTGGGGCAGTGCAAGCAGTCGGCAAATTTGATGCTTTGAGTGTGAGTGGGGGAATAACAAAGTGTTCTCGTTAAGTCCTTTTATGAGAAACTCCTGGTTAGGGCGGAGGAGAGGTTTCCATATGGTTTGGTTTGGTTACCTACGGTATCGAGGAAGGTGAGTTTCTTCACATGGTTAGCTACTAGAAGGGTGATTTTGATGGTGAAGACTCTTAGAAAACAAATGGTTGTCGGCTTGAGCTAGTGTTTCCTTTGCAAATAGGAGATATACTCAGATGGTTTGGCATTTCTTGGGTAATGCCAAGATCTATGGAGTTGATGTTCAGCTAGAAGTGTAGAGCTAGAAGAAGGCAGTACATTACTCCTCTTGAGTTAATGTGGGTCGTTTGGAAAGAGAGGGAACTTTTGAAGGGGTGTAGATGAGCTTTGCTCAATTGAGAAGTAGTCTTCGATCCTTTCTTTTGGTGCAACCACGTAGTTCCTGTTTATATAATCCGGTGTCTTTCAAAGAGAACCATATTTTGTAGGTTTATCCTTTTTTGTATAAGGCCATGTTGACCTTGTTATTATCGATGGATACTTTTACCTATAAATTGTCTTTTACTTGTATAGGGCCAGTTTGACTATGTTTATGAATGAAAATACTCTTAGTTGATAAAAAGAAGACCATTAAACCATCTCAGATATGCGTAAAATCGCAAAGTTATGTCTTTCAGGCTAAAAAATCTCTTCTCCCCATCTAATATCGGTAAATAAAGTTATACTTATTTCTAATTTTTATGTCCCAACAACAACAATAACAACAACATACCTAGTGAAATCCCACAAGTGAGGTCTTGGTAGGGTAGAATATACGTAGACCTTACCACTACCTCGTGGAGGTAGAGCAGTGTCATGAAAAGCGACAAAAAGCACGAAGCGAAGCGAGGCGAGGCGCAAGCACTGCACTTTTATGCTCTGAAGCGAGGCGCTGCTAAAAATGCGAGCGCTTCAGTAGGCGAAGCGAGAAGCACGCTTAAAGCAAAGGCGACAAAAAGTGGGCTAAAGTGTTGTTAGGTTTTTTTTAAAACTTTTGTATAACACACTTGTCTGTTGCGACTCAAACATTTCCCTCTTCTTCTTCTGTGACACAAGCATCTCAACATTGTTGCTGCGACTCAAACGATAAGTTCCTCCTCTCTTTTCTTCCTCTTCTGGACTCTCTTTCAGTGACTACTTCTAGGGTTTTCTTTCCCCTGTTATGCTCTGTTGTATTTTACTTATTTGGTTTTGCTTTTTGCATTTGCTTAATATGTTATGATTATGAGGTACTTTTTAATTTAAGTATTGAAAATTTTGCGTAGTATGTTATTTCTATTGAGTTCTTGGTTATTTATATATGCATATTTAATATTTTTTTATTTTTGTACTAAATAACGCTTTAGTAGAAAAAAGTGTGTTCTTTGCTTCATTCTTCGGTGAAGCAAGCCCTCGTCGCTTTTTTCCGCTTCTTGCTCTCCAAAACACTGAGGTAGAGAGGTTGTTTTTGAAAGACCCTCGGCTCAGATGCAGCTATTCCAAATATAAAGAAGAAAATATAGCGCATCACAAGAAAATAATGTAAAGTCTACCAGAAGGGAGCAACAACAACAACAATAAAATAGTGCAATAATTGAAACACAATAAACAACCCACTAGGATAGATTATTCAAAATAATAATGAATGCCGATGGGGTCCAAACAGGAACTACACAAATACAATTAGAACACTGCCAAACACCAAACACCAAACACCCTAAGCAAGACCATCTACACTACCTACTAACCTTCTACCCTAATCGAAACACCAAAATGTGGGTGCATATTTTGGTCGGGGTTTCCATTTTTTTCTGGATGGGAAGGATATCATTGATATTAATATTATTTCTACTACATTTTATTCATTTGTAAAAAGTGGGAAAATCAGTACAAAAAAAGTAGACCACTACCTATAAACTGTTAGGGGTCGTTTGGTAGGAAAAAAAATAACGCAAATAACGCAGGAATTAATAACGCAGGGATTAGTAATGCAGGGATAAGTAGTGCTGGGATTAGTAATGCAGGGTATATTTTTTATCAAGTGTTTGGTTCATTGCTTTTGACCTCATCTTGTGTTTGGATTAAAACTCTACAAAAAGCTTCTTTCCAATTATACCCTTGCATTATTATGAGATTTTCTATTTTATGTAATCGATCAAGGTAGATAATTGCCGGGACTATTATTTTTCTATGTCCTTCTAACTAGCTAGGAGAAACAATTTTGTTGTCATGTTTGCGATTTTCTCACTTGAGTTATTTGAGGGTAAACAATTATTATCTTAATAAATTAATCACTTAAAAAATGTTAATTTTCAATTTAGAATAGATAGACCATCTACTTTAAAACCTAAAAGACGGTAAACAATAGTAAAATCGAATTTATCATCTACATTTACACATAAAAATTACAAGTTGTAGTTTTAATATGTATGCAATTTATAAATTGTTCAAAATACAAATAATTAGAAACCACATATAAATCAACAAATAATATATTAAATTAAGATCACAAATGTCATGTGGTGATATACTTGTCTTTTCAATTAGTAAATGTTAAAGAACTCACATTTTAAATATTGTATTGATATGTATTGCATTTATTTATTAACAAACAACTCTCTCTAAATAATAAAATTTGTAAGTTAATTTATTTCAATAAATTATCTAGTACAAATATAAAATATAAAATCAAGAAAATAAATAAAATGATTTGAGGGATATTTTTGTCTTTACATAGATAATCCCATGGTATTAAATCCAATGTATTACTAATACCACCAAATGTAAGGTATTAGTAATACATCCTACAATACCATGTAGGGTGTATAACTAATTCATGGATTAGTTATACTTAGGCCCAAAAATTCTACCAAACATAGTACTAATAATACCATACATAATACATGGACTATTTCTCCTAATACCTCCTACCAAACGACTCCTTATAGTCGCCGCTCTCCACAAGTTCATTTGTTTGCTGATGATATTCTTTTGTTTCCAGAAGATAGATGAAAAAACAGAGAAATGTTTTGGATTCAGGAAAAGTATTTCTAGATTCTTCCAAATACTTTTGGGTTGTGCTTCTCTTTAGTAGTTGATACTTTGAGGCTTGTCCAAACCCTTGTTTTGTCTTTCCTACACTCCAACTCAAGCTACTGGCATCCTGACATAAAATTCTCTTTTCTGTATCCAAGGGTGTGGTCTAGCGGGCAATAAAGTGGGTAAAAACCTTGAAGGTCAGAGTATAAATCCCAGCAATACTATGTGATTTCTGTTCATCTGCTTAAGCCTTTGTTATTAGAGTTACTCAGTACATGTACTATGTACTAGTAGAAGATAGTAGGTACCTGGTGAAATAGTCGAGTGCCCGCAAAGTGGTCCAGATACAACCGTTATAAAAAAAAATATAAACTTTTCTTAATCCTCTTTCAACCAATGTACTGCTTGATCTTAATCATATATAGAAATACACAAAGTTATCAATTTCAAAAAAAAGAAGAGAAAGGATTAAGCTCCAAGAATGGACACTTGGCCCATCTAAAGAGAAAAGATTAAACTCCAAGAATGGACACTGTCCTCATTTATCTAATGGCATTATTTCTGTTCTGTTCCTTGCGGTAATTGTCTAGATCTTTGATAAAATCTTCTGTCAGTGTGGAATGAAATGAAGAATGTGTTCTTCACTGAAAGCTCTCACTTATTGAGCTTATCATTAGTTTGGTTTCTTATATCTTCTTTTAGCATGCATCAGTAAAGGTGATTTCCATGAACTCATGCAGGTGGTGAAAGTATATATGGTGGTGTATTTCCTGATGAATTTCACTCCCGTTTAAGATTCAAACATAGGGGTTTGGTGGCATGTGCCGGTGCAGGCACACCAAATTCAAATGCAAGTCAATTCTTTATGACTTTGGATCGTTGTGACTTTCTCGACAAGAAGCATACAATCTTTGGAAAAGTAACCAACTCGTCTCCTTACAACAAGCATACTACATCTTATCAAAACTTTAACTTATTTCAGTAAATTTAAAGCTTCATTCCCTTATTTGCAGGTAACTGGGGATTCAATATATAATCTTATTACATTGGGTGAAGTTGAAACCGGCAAGGATGATCGGCCTGTTGATCCTCCACCTAAGATACTATCTGTAGAGGTACCTCGATTTCTGTTTGTGCTCTCTTTCACCGCCTGATGCTGAGGTTGTGTCTACTCTTAAATTACATATCTCATGCTTGCCTCGAGGCACATCAATTTATTGCTCATCTGTGGTATAACCAAAGTAGTAGTTAGATAGACTCTATGTTATTTTGGCCTCATTAGTTTGCATTTAATGGGGGTTTGCATCTAATGATTCAGACCTAAGCCCATTAAGTGCATTTTGTTTTACTTAATAAATATCTCTTAATAGGTCCAAATACATCTGACCGAATTAGATCTGTGAAAGAGTCTTAATACCATTCAGATTTTAAAAGTACGCTTTTATTTCTCTCTCAAACTCACACTCTATTTTTTTTTTTTCTTTCTCAAGGCAGCTTTTTTCTTCCTTTCTCTTGCAACTATCAATCAATCAGTCTAATATTTTTCTCTTGAACCAATAAATTATCAAATCCCGCTTGGGTATTCTCCATCTTTATTATGTATTTTTTTTTTGAAACAGGTAACTTTGTATATTACTACAACAGTACATAGGCAGTACTGAGCCATATTTACAATAAGATCATCAAATCCAGCTATCTGATCCTAAATTGAGTCTAGTACATTAATTAGGGAGATAGTGTCATTGGAGCATATTGTTTTCTATACTATCAAAACATCTAGAATTCCTCTCCTTCTATATTACCCACCAAATGCTAGGAGGGACAATGCTCTTAGACTGCATTCCAGCTTCTTCCCAACTCCGAATGGCTTCAGTGATCTTGCTTGGCATGAACCATGACGTGCCCTTGAGCACCTTGAGCACAATGGAATCCCTCTCTTCATTAGGTTGTCTTGGGTCAGAACTGCTTCCTTGGCCAATAACCACACAAAACATGATGCTTTGAGGGGCATTTTGGATTTCCAGATTCCTTTCCAAGGCCAGTTACTTGTCAACTGGTAGGAGTTGTTCAACCAGTTATAAGCACAATTCACCTTGACAATACATGTTTTGTTGCCCTTCCACCATAAAGTACCCTGACCACCCTCCAATCCATTGAGTGGACCAATGGTGTCGTTAAAATCAGCAACTCTCTGAATCTCCCAATAATTTAAGTGTCTTCTAAAATGAAGTTCCACCCTTGAGGAGACCAGTGATCAACTATGGACTTGTGCTGGTGTGACACTAAGGTACTAATATCTAGAAACAAATTTTCTAGCCTGCCAGCCTCATGCCATACATCCATCCATCCAGAAGTCAGTTCTTTCCCCATTTGCCACTTTGATCCTTGTATTTTTTTAATTTTGAAATCATCCCACAAGGAGCTAATGGACCTCCATACTCTTACTCCATAGTGTAGTAACAGTTTTGGTCATCTAGTAATCTTCCCCTTCATACTATGCACTAATGACTTCCTTCCAGTAGGATTGATTTTCATTGCAAAACCTCCACAACCATTTCATTCTGAGAGCCTTGCTCTGATTTTTCAAGTTCTTAATACCCAATCCCCCTCGTCTCTTACCCACTGTTACAACATCCCATTTGACCAGGCTATAACTCTTTCTCATTACTTCCCTGCCACAAAAAACTTTCTTCTGATTTGTCCAATCTGTCAATGACTATCTGTGGAATTGGAAACACTGACATCATATAAGTTGGGAGGGCATCAAGGACGGAATTTATCAAAGTATCCCACCTCTGCACAGATATTGCAATATCCACCTTGCTAACTTCATCTCACACTTTTCTACCACCTTGTTCCAGATCTCATAAGATTGAGAACTAGCTCCCAGAGGCATCCCTAAATATGTTGTTGGCAAAACACCTATTTCCCCACCCAATATTGCATTTAGATACTCCATGTTTTGCACTTCATTGATAGGGTACAAATAGCTTTTCCTCCCGTAGATGTGCAGACCTGAGAACCCCTCAAAAAACACCAAAATCACCCTTAAAATCTTGAGTTGGCCTTCTTCAGCATCACATAGAAAAAGAGATGCAGATGAGTCACTTCCATACTGCTATCTCCATTTCTACCAACCTCAAAACCACTCAACCATCCCCTCAACTTTGCAGTTTTAATCATGCTATTCAGACCCTCAATAACAATTAAAAATAGAAAAGGAGATAGGAGGTCTCTTTGTCTGAGCCCCTCTGTGCACTGAAGAATCCGACAGGGGATCCATTAATGAGGTTTGAAAACCTCACTGTGGAGATGCATTGTTTGATCCACTGGATCCACTTCCTTCCAAAACCCATCCTCTCCAGAGTATTCAACAAGTATTCCCAATTTACATGATCATATGCCTTCTCCATGTCAAGCTTACACAAGATTCCTGGCTCCTTTTGTTTCTGTCTAGAGTCCACAGTCTCATTAGCAATTAATACCGCATCCATGATTTGTCTACCTTTGATGAAAGCCATTTGCTGAGAATCCACTAGTTTTGCCACGACCCCTTTCATTCTCTCTGTGAGAACTTTGGCGAACAATTTTGTAGATGCTTTCAATCAAGCTAATAGGCCTGAAGTCTTTCAATTCTTTGGCACCTTTCTTCTTAGGAATCAAGGTTATGAAGGTGGCATTCAAACTCTTTTCAAAAATTTCCTGATCATAGAAGTTTTGATTATCTTTCATGATATCACCCTTCACCTCCCAACATTTAAGGAAGAATCTCATAGTGAAGCCATCGGGGCTTTACCGATTGCATAGATCTTCAAACAGTTTAGAACTTCACTTTCCTCAAATTTCTTAGTAAATGCATTTTTTCCTCCTCATCAAGTGTGGGACAACTGTTGCTCCTGAAAGCAGGTCTCCAACTGTCTGTTTCAGTGTACAGCTTCTGTAATACTTTACAATTTCCCCTTCTCCTCTTGAAGGATCCTGAAACAGTTCCCCTTCTATTACCAATTGATCAATGTTATTGTATCTTTTGTGAGCATTGACCATTTTGTGGAAGAACTTAGTTTCCTTTTCCCTTCTTTGAGCCATAGTGATCTGGATTTTTGCCTCCATGAGATTTCCTCATTTTTAGTAACTCCTCATATTCTAGTAAAGTTGAATTCTTGCTTGAGATCTCCCATTCTGATAATCCTCTGCCCTTCATGATCTCATCAAACTTAGATAGTTTTTTAAGAAGAACTCTCATTTTAGATCCTAAATTCCCTTGTTCACTCATGCTCCAATCCTTAAGTTTGGTTTTTAGAGCCTTAAGTTTTGAAGCAAGAATAAAGTCAGGTCTCCCGGAGAAGTTAAAAGAATGCCACCAGCTACTGATTCTATCAGTGAACCCTTATGTGCCAAGCCACCAGTTTTCAAACTTAAAGTGGTTCTTCTTTTTGTTCCATACACCCCCTTGTAATGCTACAGGACTGTGGTCTGATATGAGTCTCTATAGAGCATTTTGCCTTGTGTTATTGAAGTTGTCATCCCACTCTTCAGATATCAAAATTCTATCAATTCTAGAGGCTGCCTCGAGATTATCCCCTTTGAACCACGTGTAATTGTTGTCTTCTAGCTGTAGGTTAACAATTTCAGGTCTTCAATAACATCTGAAAATTCCTTCATGCCTCTGGTTCTTCTCACACAATTTCTTGTCTCTGATATGAAGCTTACTACATTGAAATCACCACATACAACCCAAGGTCCTTCTATTATTCCCCTTATAACCCCCATTTCCTCCCAAACCGACCTTTCTATATAACAATTAGGGGCATACACCCTTGTGTAGTTATACAATTGAGACTCAAATTTACAAGTCAAAGTGTACATACCAGTTTCCACAATGTCGCCTTTCCAGGCCCCATTGTCGCATAACTTTAAAATTCCCCCTCTGGTTCCACTAGCCTCCAAACTTGCATATTTGATCCATCTACCTCCCCGGATGTGTCCAACTTTTTCTTCCATATTCCCCTCTAATTTGTTTTCTTGCAAACAAATGATATCTGCATTCCACCCCTCCATCACACTATTAACCAATCTTCTTTTGTCCCTATCATTCAGTCCCCTTACATTCAATGTGACTAACTTGAAATTCATCTGACATATAATTAGATTTCTCCCCTTACTCCGATTCCCACTATTTTTTAACTTAACATCAAAATTCACCAGGCTTTTCAATTCTTGGGAGCCTCGAAGTCTTGTTTTCTTGCACATTGTTTCTGGTTCCATTCTTCTTGCTTGTCTGGCACTGTCCACTTGTAATAGTAGTTCAAGGGTTTCTTCTACATAACCCTGGAAATCAGCCCCTAGAACCTTCCCCAACTTGATTAAGTTTTGTAGTACCCATACTGATGTCTCCCTTTCTTTATTTCTGACCACTTCTTGTTGTCGAGTCTGTAGTGGTTCTGCCTCTTCTATCTCCCACTCCCCCACTTTAGTGATTGATCTTTGGTCTCCTATTTTTGAAGTTCTGATGTCCTCCACTTCTGTATCTGTCATGTTCATATCATTCTCTTCTATTTCAATCAAGTGGTGCAGTGATTCAATTATTGTTTCTCCCACGATGTTTTCCATCTCCCTGTCCTCATGAATAATCTGATCTGCCCTATGCATGTGCGTATTTTTTGTTTCTTGACAGTGTCGCGGTTCAAGAAAATCAAGAGATATATTAGAGTTTTCATCTTCAGGGTCTTTTCCTAAAATATCATTGAAAATCACTTGGCTTGAGTAATCAGGCCCAAGTTTTCTGGAAACTCTTTTCCTTGTATTGAGCTGCCGATGGAGGCCCAATATTTCCCCCTCATTTAAATGGGGCATGTGCCTCTCACATGCTTCCCTTCTTTCTTCATTGCCAGCTGTGAGCCAGGATTCACCCACATGTTCTCCAGCTGGGAAATCCCTTGAAATAAGAGATTGAGTACCCTTTTTGCAGACTTTGCAGCCTATGGACCTCTAGGTAAATGAGGGGATTGTACTTCTCTTGTTTTCTTCTCCAACTGCTCCAGGATCACCTTTCCCAACTTCGGCAGCACCTCAAATCTCACGTGATTCTCCGCCCTTATCGGGAAATGGTAAACGACCCCATACTTGGGGATAGAGACTTCTCTGGGTATGTTTCTTCCATCATTTTCTACCAAGATTCTCGCCCACATCATATGATTCTTCAGTTCTGTCTCCTCCTCTGTAGCTACCCATCCTCCACAAGGGTTTCCAATTTCATGGAACATTTGACTTGACCAAAGATGGAGAGGGATACCAATGATTCTAACCCATGATTCCTTTGTCAGGCTGTTGTTGGGGGTGCAACCTACCAACGTAAACTACCATTCCAGGTTGAACCTTTGGTTCTTCCAATTCCACTGCCCTTGTAAGGTCTGTTCTGCCATGTTCCTGTTGGGAAATTCAAAGAGAAACTTTCCTCCATACATCTCATAAATGTTAACACTCCATAACAAGGATGACCATCGTCTGACCTCTGACAGTGTAGGTTTCTCCTTATTTCTTTCCCCCTTCCAGATGTCCCACTAGACATCTCTTTAATAGCCCATTCTCATGACTTTCCATTTGAGATAGTACTTCAATATTTTCTTCCAAGCTGTTTGTCTCTGCCTCTCTGATGAATTTTGACAGCCATTTACTATCCTTGACAGCTCTAGCGTAGGGGTAGGAAGCTTCAGTAACTCTTGGTGGACCTACCTTTTCCAAACTTTTGGGGCATTTAATGAAGCTTTCAATCTTGGGAGCTATGTCGTACCACCCTGCATTCATGGCAAGCTCAGGAATAACAAGGACAGATCTCCCCCCATTATTAATGGATGTGATACTCATAAATCTCCCATGTTCGTTGTATTTTCTGGTGCAAAAGTGTTCCTCCTCTCTTTCTGCAGTTTTCCATCTCCTAATTGACTTTCTCTGATCACTGGATGCTTCTCTGAGGGTGAAGCAAATCCATTCCATGATTTTGTTGCTCATGGAGGATCTTCTCATCATTTTTCTGCTCCTTTCAACCCATTCATACCACACTGTTCCTTCATATCTCCATCTAATAATATCATATGATTTGAAGCCAACATTGAAATAAATCCTATTTTCGCCCATTGATAAGGACCAGAAATTAACGGACTGAATCCAAGAGAAATAAACTATCACGAAGGTAATAGTTCAAGGAAGAAGACAAGGACTGAAATTGGATTCCCGCCAGAATTATGTGAGCCAGTAGCTGAACAAATTAGCTTACATTAGAGTGATTCTGGTTCTGGTTCTGTTTGAAGCTGTATCAGGGTTGAGAGTAAATTGGGGAAAAAGCAGTCTGTTTCCTGTTAATGAAGGCCAGCAGATTCAAAACTTGGCAAATATTTTGGGATGTAGAGTTGATCAAATGCCTACCACTTACTTGGGCATGCCTCTAGGTAGCAATCACAAGGCATTGGATATCTGGGATGGTATCCTGGAAAAGACTGAAAGGAAATTAACTAGGTGGAAAGCTCAGTATTTATCTTTAGGTGGAAGACTGATCTTAATAAATTCTGATCTAGATTCCTTACCCACCTATGTGATGTCTTTATTTCCAATCCCAGCAAAAGTTGTGGAAAAGTTAGATAGGCTAAGGAGGAACCTTCTGTGGCATGGAAATAAAGAAGGGAAAGGTTATTGTTTAGTAAACTAGAAAATTGTGCTTCTCAGTAAAGAAAGAGAGGTGGTCTGGGAATCAGAAATCTGAGGTTGCAAAATGAGAGTCTACTGATGAAGTGGCTGTGGAGATACACTGGTGAGGAAAGAGCTCTATGGAAGGAGGTCATAGTAGCGAAGTACGGTGAATTAAACCCCTGGTGTACAAAAAATGTTTCTGAACCTTATGGTTTGGGTGTGTGGAGAACAATCAGAACTCTTTGGCCACAGATAGAAGCAAATTTATATCTCAAAGTGGGGAATGGAAACAAAACGAAATTTTGGAAGGGTGGATGGGTTAATCAAACCTCTCTCTAGGATCTTTTCCCAGATCTGTTCCTCATTTGTGAGAATCCTTAAGATAGAGTGTGTGATTTCTGGACAGAGCAGGGATGGAACATATCATTTAGGATAATGCTTAATGATTGGGAAATAGAGAGGGTGGCAGCTCTGCTGGGAACATTAGGTGGAATTTTCATTATCCCAACAGCTACAGACAGGGTCTTGTGGAAACTCAGCAGGGATGGGGTTTTCTCAGTCAAAAGTGCATATAACTGCGGACTACATGAGATGACTAGGGGAACACAATATCCTTGGAGGTACTTCTGGAAGAGTGCCTTGCCCACCAAAGTGAAAGGTTTTACTTGGTTAGTGATTCGGACAGTTTGACTTACTCAAGAAGTCTTACGAACGAAAGGTAGACAACTAGTTCCCAGGTGTTTTCTTTGTTTTCTTTGCAACATAACAGGGGAAACCAATAAGCACTATTTTTTTTTTTTGAGAAAGGTAACTTAATAAGCACTATTTTTTACATTGCAAGTTCACCACTCAGCTATGGAACCTTTTCCTCAACATTACAAGCACTAGCTGGACAATGCCAGAGCACACATCGGATCTTTTGAGTTGCTGGATTAGGAGGGGAGGAAGTAAAAGTCAAAAGCGATGGTGGAGATTAATACCATCATGTATACGGTGGTCAATATGGAAGGAAAGATTCTTTAAAGATAGGTCCAATTCCATACATAAAGCAAAATTGAATTGTATTGAAGTTTTACTTCTTTGGTGTAAACTACTTTGTATTGAAGATGTAGATCAGATTGTAGATTTGATAGGAAACTTGTAATCCCCCCCCCCCCCCCCCCCGGAAGTAGGGAAGAGAGTTATCTCAGGGAAAGTGGTGCCTGAGAGCATAATGGAGTGTATTATCAATATAGGCTTCAGTTGCAAAATTAGGGTTTAAGAAGACCAACAAGATGTCCACAACTTAAGCCAAACAAAGAGGAAACAAAACGCCCATATTCTGTGAGAAAATAAAGAGAAAGAACAACATTCAAAGTAGATATTCTACCATCAGCAAGTACATTTCATTCTGATTCTTGTATTTACAAAATCCAACAGCCTCCTCTCTTTAAATTTGCTTTGAGAAATGATCAATGACTTTCTTATTTGAATTATATATATATATATGATATTTAAATATAAATAAATAAATTATGCACATTCATATATTGAAAAACAACAGTCTTAATCATCTAGTGTTCAGACCTAGAGACAACATCTTAATCATTCAAATTCAAATGTCTTAATCTTAGTGAAAACAAATGAGGGCCTTAATGGTATTTGGAATCAGTTATTTTACTTATTTTTCATGTGGTTTACCCAACTATGTTGTGCACTTTCCACATCTGTTGCTAGTGCGCTTCTGATTTTCTCATGGGTTAACTAATTACATGTGTGTTGTGCTTGTATCAATATCCAAAATCATAAAGCCAACCTGAGGTCATTGGATTAGTGGTCAATATTGATATCATTTTCTGGATAAGAGCTTTTGCTGCGAAGATATTGTGCAATTCTGGGTCTCAGAATAGATAGCTTGCTTTTACATATACCTTTCTTCTCCATTTCGTTTGGTAATGTAATGTTTGCTTTAGTTTCTTTGCCCAAATTTGAGTGAACTTGGACATACTACTCTAGGATCTTTATCAATTGATGATAACCTGGAAACAATCTAGGCCAAAAGAATCTTTTTAGACATTCAGAATATTTTTGTAGGAATTTCATTTCTGGGTTCTGAGAATGAAACACTTGGTTATTTCTGAGAATTGAGAAAGGAATTTAGAATTAAAGTATCTTTCTCCACTGTAAATTATGATGAAAGAACGTGGAATGAGCGGAGGGTGGAAGGGAAGTGCCTGAAATGTTTTACAGATATGCTTATAGAAATTATGGCATGGATCAGATGGGGTTGAAGTGTCCCAAGAAGAGGATACATCTTTAAAGGAGTAAAATATGAAATGGAGGCATTCTGCGATTTGTTTGCAGCCAAGATGGCAATGATAATGTAGCAGGAGGCCCGAAGCACATGAGGTGGTGGATGGGTCGAATGGGCGTTTCTAGACTCTAGAGGAACATAGGATGGTATGTTTATTTTATGAGCTTAAGGGTGATGTCCATTGTTGAGCAACCCAAAGCGACACGATCATTATTTTGTCATCTCAAAATGATCAGAAAAACTTTGAATGGGGAACTTTCTGGAATCTACATAGACTGTAACTTCTTTACAAGATCTGTGGGATGAATTGTATGAAATGTGAGAAAGTGACAGCTTCTGTGGGTTATTATAGCTAATGTTGTTACCATTAGATTTGAAAGAAATAAGAAATAACAATAGAAATTTGGAAGAAATATCAAGTGATTTCTCCAGCTTCATTTCTAATTGTGACGTCGCTGATTTTTTTTTTGGGTGCAAAGTGTACATGAAGCAATAGGGAGCGGCTTCACACATCAATAGAATTTTGATTTCTAGCAATTGGAAAGAGAAGTTCCTGACTCTATTCAATAGGCATTGTCAAAATCTATATTCAGATATTTGTCCTCTAATTGTAGATAGTGGGGGTAATTGGGGGCTATCCCAGAGAACATATGGTTACAACACATTGATTTTAAGGAGTTACTTATTCATGATAATGTTCTTTTTAAAAATAACAAAATCCACCCCTATATATAAGGAAAATCTATCCCAAATAGCATGCGATTCAAATCCTACTTTCATGGAAATAATAAATACTAAAATCAAACTAGAAAACTTTAAACTGGAATCTTTAAAGGTGGAGGGAAGCAATGTCACTGATCCTACTGATATCAAGGAGGCCATCAAGAGTTACTACGAAAATTTGTACAAGGAGACAGAAGTTTGGAGGCCAGAATTACAATTGCAGGGGATTACTTGTATTAATGAGGATGAAAAGGAAGAGTTACAGAAACAAATTGAGGAGGAGGGGATTCTAGAATGCATTAAACTTTGTGCGATGGAGAAAGCTCCTGGGCCCGATGGTTTTCCCATGTCCTTCTATCTTATATTCTGGGAAGTAATGAAAGAAGACATCAAAGGTATGATACACGAGTTCTATAATAATCAGAGGACTGAGAGAAGTTTCAATGCAACTTTTGTGGCTCTCATCCCCAAGAAAGTAGGTGTTCTGAATTGAAGGACTGCAGACCTATAAGTCTAATCTCAGGCATATACAAAGTGTTAGCAAAGATACTAGCTGAGAGACTGAAAAAGGTGGTGGATAAGTTGGTCAACAAGCATCAGATGGCCTTCATTAAAGGGAGACAGATATTGGATGCTGCACTTATAGCTAGTGAATGTGTGGATTCAAGATTGAAAGGTGTTGAGCGTGGTGTAATGTGCAAATTGGACATTGAAAAGGCATATGATCATGTAAATTGGAAGTTCTTGCTGAACACCCTCAGACAAATAGGCTTTGGAGAAAAGTGGTTGGGTTGAATTCATTTTTGCATCAGCACTGTCCGTTTTTCTGTTCTGGTGAATGGTGAATCAGTGGGCTTCTTCCCTACAGAAAGGGGACTTAGACAAGGTGACCCCTTATCCCCCTTTCTATTTATCTTGGCAATGGAAGGTTTTGATAGCTTGATGAGAATAGCAATACAAAACAGATGGATCAAAGGTTTTCAGATACAGGGTAGCAGTGGACAAGTTAATGAAATTTGTCATTTGCTATATGCAGATGACACTATCATTTTTTGTGAACCTCGGGAGGACCAAATAAGATTCTTAAAAACAATCTTACTGTTTTTTGAAGCTTCCTCGGGTTTGAAAGTGAATTGGGGGAAAAGCAATTTATTTCCAATCAAGAAGGTGACAAACATTTTGAATCTGGCAAATATTTTGGGGTGCAAAGTGGAGAATATGCCAACAGTTTACTTAGGTATGCCTTTGGGAAATGAAGACGAGAGCATACAAATTTGGGATGGCATTGTGGAGAAAACAGAAAGGAGATTAGCAAGATGGAAGGCTCAATATTTGTCTATGGGAGGCAGACACACTCTCATCAATTCAGTGCTAGACTCCCTTCCTACTTATGTCATGTCACTATTTCCATTACCCCCCAAAGTTCTGAAGAAGCTGGACAAATTAAGGAGGGACTTCCTTTGGCATGGATGCAAAGAAATTAAAGGTTATAACCTAGTCAAATGGGAGATAACCTTGAAAAGCAAAGACAAAGGAGGTATGGGTATTAGAGATCTAAGGAAACAAAACAATAGTCTTTTGATGAAGTGGTTATGGAGGTATAATGAAGAGGGGCAAGCTTTATGGAAGGATGTCATCAGATCCAAGTATGGTGAGTACAATCCTTGGTGCAGTAATGTTAATGTTGATGCCTATGGGGTGGGGGTCTGGAGAACTATCAGAAACTTATGGCAAAAACTTGAAGCTAATACGTACATTGAAGTGGGAAATGGCAGGAGCACTAAGTTTTGGACAGATGCGTGGAACAAACAGATTCCTCTAAAAGAATCCTTTCCAGATCTGTTCTTACCATGTAGTAATCCTGATGCAAATATCAATGAATGTTGGACAGCACAAGGGTGGGATCTAATCTTCAGAAGGTTTTTGAATGACTGGGAAGTGGAGAGAGTGGCCAAATTGCTAGAGCTATTAGAAAAATTCCCTGGCATCATCAATGCTCCTGATTCTTTGAGATGGAAACATAGTAAAGATGGGGCTTTCACGGTTAGCAGAGCATACAAAATGGAAAGTCCACAGCAACGCAACTCTAAGCAGAGTTTGTGGAGAAAGGTATGGAGAACCTTAGCACCAATTAAGATAAAATGTTTTACATGGTTGGTTGCTAGAAGGGCTTGCCTGACACATGAAGTGCTGAGGAGAAAAGGAAAGATTATAGTATCTTGGTGTTCATTATGCGGGAACGCAGCAGAGACCAACCAGCATCTATTCTTGCATTGCAACTTTACAACACAAATTTGGGCCATCTTCCTTAGTCTCACAAAAACAAACTGGACCATGCCCGAGCATACTGCAGATTTGTTGTGTTGTTGGATAAGAAGAGGAGGGAGCAAGAGTCAAAAGGCATGGCGGAGGATAATTCCACATTGCATTTGGTGGACAGTATGGAAAGAAAGAAATAGTAGAAATTTTGAAGATAGGTCCAATTCCATTCAGAAGGTTAGATGGGATTGTATTGCGTCCTTTTATTTTTGGTGTAAAGAGAAAGGTTTAGAGGTTACAGAACAAATTGTAGAATTATTAGGACCCTTGTAAATATATATATATATATATATTTTTTCTCTTCTTTTGTTCCCCTCTGTTTGCAGGTCACCAGCATCTCCTTAATGCTGAAGAATACACCATAACCATTTTCAAATAAAAAAATAAAAAAAATTAGAAATTAATGTCACACTTCTTCCCAAAAATACCTAACAAGAAAAGGAAAGAAGTGTCAAAATTTGACACCAAAACTCAAGCCTAATGCAGCCCCTTCTTGGGTATCAATTGCACATCCATTTCAGCCTGTCTTTGGGCATGAATTCAGCCCCTATTCGCAGCCCACTTTGGCTGAAATTTTAACTCTTTTCTTGGGTCCCATGTGGGCCCCTTCTCTTGGTTTTCATGTTGGCCCAATTTTCCTCCCCTTGGACTTGAACCATGAAATATGTGTAGCACTTACCCCATTCTTTACCATAATTGTTGGGCTCATTTTTGAGCTCTTCTTCCCCAATAAGCATCTTAATGATTTCTCATTGAAGCCTGTCAACCTTAACGCAAGTAGGCCAGCATCGATGCTATCAATTATGGTCAGTATGTAACCAGAAGATGTGTATCTTTTTGAACTATTTTATTCTCTGTCTTTTGGTTGTCCTCTACATGCTCTTCTGTGAATTTCTCTTGTTCTCCATTACAGCATCAATGGCCTTCTTTGAATTTCTCTTGTTCGCTGCAGCTTTTTTGTCTTAATTAATCTTCTGTGAGAACTTTGTCCATTTCTCTACCTCTTTATTTATTATATTGTAAGGCGTTATTTGATTAAAAAAGGGAAATGCCATATTAATGGTAAAATAAAATCATCTGACTATGCTTCCGCTTCTTTTATTGTTCCTCTTTTTGTCACAATTTTTTTTATTCTTTTACACTATGGAGGGTCTGAACCACATGTTCAGAACAGCAAAGGTAAATGGTTGGATAAAAGGGTTCAATGCTCAAATAGGGAGAGGTGATGATCTGGAAATTACACATCTTTTCTATGCAGATGATGCCCTGGTTTTTTGTGAAGCAGAAGTGGCACAAATCAAACACTTGAGAGCAATCCTTACAATATTTGAGGGCATTTCAGGGCTTCATGTTAACTGGTCGAAAAGTTTCCTCTTCCCAATTAATCAGGTAGACAATATACAAAGTCTAGCTGATAATTTGGGATGTCAGATAGCTTCTCTGCCCACGAAGTACCTGGGGTTGCCTTTGGGGGCCAAAAATAAGGAGTTGGAGGTATGGAATGAGGTGATGGAGAGATGTGAGAAAAGACTCTCAAGATGGAAAAGTCAGTACCTATCACTGGGGGGTAGGTTGACTCTCATCAAGTCAGTTTTAGATGGGTTACCTACCTACATGATGAGTCTATTTCCAATACCCAAGAGCATTGTGAAGAAAATCAACAGAATGAGAAGATCCTTCATTTGGCAAGGGAACAAAGAGAAGAAAGGCTACAACCTGGTGAAATGGGAGACACTCACTTTGAGCAGAAAACAAGGTGGCCTTGGCATGAGAAATCTTAGCATCCAGAATAATTGCTTGCTACAAAAATGGCTATGGAGATTCTGTACTGAAGATGGAGCCCTATGGAGAAGATTCATAGCAGGGAAATATGGCTTGTTTAGCCAATGGACCACTGAGGAGGTGATGGGGTCGTTTGGATGCTGTGTGTGGAAGACCATCAAAAGGTTGTGGCCACAGTTCAATAACAATATTTATATTAGTGTGGGCAATGGTCTGAAAACAGATTTCTGGAATGAAATCTGGAAAGGGGATGATAGCCTGAGGAACTTATTCCCAAACCTCTACACCTTGAGCTTACAAAGATCTGCTACTGTTGCGCAAGTATGGAGCCAACAAGGGTGGAACTTAGTGTTCAGGAGGGCTTTGAATGACTGGGAAATTGAGGATGTGGCCAAGCTACTAGAGGTGCTAACACCCCTCCAGCCATATCTCAAAGAAAGGATAAACCAATTTGGAAGTTACATAGCAAAGGAATGTTCACAGTCAAATCATGCTACTGGAGGATAAATGTCAATCAGTCAGTGACTAAAAAATGGCCTTGGAAGCTAGTGTGGAAGACAAGAAGCCCATTAAAAGTAGCATGTTTTGTTTGGTTGGTCATAAGAAAAGCTTGCCTTACACATGAGGCATTACAAAAAAGGGGGATGCAGTTTTGCTCAAGATGTTTTATGTGTGAGCAGAAAGCAGAAGTAAATAATCATTTGTTCATTCACTGTAAAGCAGCTTCAAAATTGTGGAATATGTTTTTGTGTATACTAGGGGTTAGCTGGGTGATGCCAAAGACAACCATGGAGCTCCTTAATAGCTGGACAAAAATTGGCAACAGAGGGAAAAGTGAAGATTGGTGGAAGACTATTCCAGCCTGTATATGGTGGACTCTATGGAAAGAAAGGAATGCTAGGTGTTTTGAAGGACAAAATGATAGTTTTCAGAAGATAGAAATGAAATGCTCAAAGTCTTTTATTTTTTTGGTGTAAGCAAGAGTTGGTAGGGGAAAGCATAGAGATGGTCGATTTTAAAGGAAACTTGTAATTCCATATGACTGTTTGAGGGTGTGCCCACCACCCAATGGGATGTAAGTTTCCAATTCATCATCCCTTGGATGATGAATTTTTTGTGAATACAAAGTTACCCTTATCTCAAAAAAAAAATAAAAAATTATTCTTTTAATTTCTGGGAATTCTCTCTGTTTTCTCAATTATATTTAGCTTAAGAGATGTATTTTTTTGCAAATTTTGCTTTAACATTCTTATGTTTTGTGGGCAGTTTTAGACTTGTAGATCTTCTTCTACTGCCACTGGATTAGGTAATAGTTTAATGTTTAATTGCTCAGCTTATTCTTTGAATCATTGGTAGGTATTATGGAACCCTTTTGAGGATATTGTCCCGAGAGCAAATCCTGCAGAAGCCTTGCCTTCTGGAGTTGCAACTGAGAAGAAAGATGCAAAACAGAAAGCTACCAAGTAAGATCTTTTTCCCGACTTCTAAGTTCTAACTGAAGCAGTTATCTTGAAAGTGAAATATCTTTTCATCAATATCTTATGTTTTTACCAAATCCTTTTCTGCTTCACTCAGAAAGTTGAACTTGCTTTCATTTGGAGAAGAAGCAGAAGAGGAGGAGAAAGAGCTTGTAGCTGTGAGTTCAAGGATAAGAAGCAGTCACGATGTCTTGGATGATCCCCGTCTGCTGAAGGAAGGAAAACATGATCAAGCTTTGGTAATGCCTATATTTTTTCTATGTTTGCCGTGATATTCCAATTCTGCATCTTCTCTATCTACAAAAGTAGGCAAAGGCTCTACCCTTATAGTTGCAATGCAATTTTTTTTTTATGAGAGCCTTGGGTAAGGAACTTAAGTACATTAAGACGTGCAGTAGGTTATGTTTGTACCTCATTTTTTTTTGCTGATACATTGTAAGCAATGGAAGTTCAATTCTAGTTTCATCAAAGCTTTAGCCAAGCAGAATTGAATTTTTCTGCATAGGATAAAAGAGGCAAAAAGGTAGGGGCATGGCCTGTGTACACCCCACCCTCCCCAGACCCCACTTGTGGTATCACACTGGGTATGTTGTTGTTGTAGGATTAAAGAGGCACCTGATATATTACTAGTTTTTCCTTGCATCTGGGGTCCCTTAGCCTCCATGTAGAACATCCTTTTACTAGCTCATCACTAGTATTCTTTTTGTTGTTTTGAGATTGGACAAGTATTATTTTTGTAAGTTCAAATCATATGCTCTCCTTAAATAGAGTTCATTAAGAAGCACTAGGATTGCATCCTTGTGCCTCAAATATCTGCTCTAAAGCAGATGCTTAGTATAAATCCATCTAGGAAGCATTAAATAGCCCATTGTCACAATTTGATCCATGCCATTGTAAAGCTCTACTCAATAACCTATGGTTCTCTTTTCCCAACAGGAGAGGGGTAAACTTCATTGATCGTTGTGTAATAGCCTGAACTTAACAAGGATGATTGTATATTAGCCTACCTGTCATGGTTGTCACATTTGGTGTCTTATGTATTAGACTTTGGCTCACTATAATCCAACTCTCCAAAATTACTACAATGTTGCTCTAATATTATCACCTAACTTGTTATAGTCCCAAATCTATGTATAATGCTACTTTATATTCTAAACATTTCCTCCAGATTTACCACAAATAGCTCTGCTTGGATCCTTTCTCGTCTGTTCCTTGTAATATTTTTATTATTAAAATTGGATACTCTTTGTTCACAAAAAATATTGGTAATAATTGTGGCTCCCATTCCATATTCAACCGCTATGTCGTACCTATTTGAATCATTGCATGGAGGTGCAATCATCATTATTGTTGTGCTGATTACAATTTTGTCCCCTATTTTGTTCCAAATGACTTCCCCTTCAACATCTCAAACCTTGGAGTAGTAAGATTATGTGTGTCGCTCTCAGCATCATGGTCAGCATATTTGGATTTTTTTGTCATTGTCGTCTCCTGAATCAGTGTTACTTTTGGAATTTTTGTTAAGTAAGCTGTCATAAGCACCAGATTATTTTTGATGATGTGTTCATAGACTATATTATTTAGATGAGGTTACGATTTCAAGTCATGGAAACAGTGTCCTGCAAAAATGCAAGCTAAGACTACTTCCAATAGACTCAATGTGGTTCGGCCGATTATTATAATTTATATGTGGTTAAGGTTTCAAGTCATGGAAACAGTCTCTTATGCAAGGTAAGACTACATACAATAGACTCAATTTGGTTTGGCCTGTCTGAATCCAGTGCATAGTGGGAGTATACTGCACCAGGCTACCTTTTTTAACTACTTATTATGTTTTAGAGTAAATAACACAGGAAAAACTACTTATGCAGGACTCATCTGAAGGAAAATCAACAAGGGATGTGCAGTTGACCATCAGAGAAGCTTTGGGATCAAAGAAGGAAGCGTCTCGTAAAGAATCAGAAGCGGGTTTTCAGGAATCCCTTGACAACAGTGATGAAGATGAGGCTGGCTTTGATTCACGAATGCGTCAGCAGATACTAAAAAGGAGGAAAGAACTTGGCGATCCGCCACCCAAACAGAAGTTGCTCAGTGGTAAAAACATCTATCTAAATTCGAAGACTAAAACTACTACTGAAGCACTTTGCACAATGTGGTCTCGTTTTATTTGTTTTGTAAAAACTCGTTTGACCAAGCATTTTCTTCAATTATCTTGAAAATTCAAAGGCATTTTGTGGTGCTGCTAAGTATGCTTTCATTGTGCGGACTGTTAGTTGACTTGTATGAAATAATGCAGTTAACTGAACTTATTTTATTAATTAAAGTAAATTTTACTGGTGATGGAGAAAGCTTCACTGTACAAGTGGTATTCCAAAAGGCAGAGACCCTAGACAAAACTACGGTGTTTTATGAATGCCACCAGATCTTGTATATAAATTAGAACCTTATGGCTGCACCAAAATGAAACTACAAATAATAGATTGGTTTTCAAATGTAACAAATCATGTTCTCTTTTCATGTGACCCACGTGTGTGTTAGTAGAACTACATCCCACGTCATGCCTCTTTTTGCCATTCCTCCAAAAGCCTAGCTGAACAATGCCTCTTTCATGGTGTCTGGTGTGTACATGTTAACTCCAAACCATCTCAAAGTTATCACACCAAAATCAAGTAGCTACCTGACAATGTTGAAGGAGATGATCCACTTCTTCACCTGAGTTCTAGCACATATAACACCAGTTGACATATGTGTTCTATTAAATTTTAGCTGTTAAGATCACTTGAGTTGCTACAAACCAAGTGTATGTTTTCCTCGGCGTCCTGGGAATTCAAACCAAAAGGTGTGCGTAGCCTGCCTTTTCCCTTATCAAAAGCTTGCTATGTTGTTTTCTCTAAGAACCTGCCATTTCTTCCCACCCCAACCTCCATGAATCCTTGTTTGTGATGCAATTCGACCAGACTTCTGTAAATTCTGATATCTGCCAATCTTGATGGGTCCTCCAAAGCCTCGGTCCCAGTGAAATCTCACTTTTTGGCTCTGGATCTGTTAAACTATCTCTCCATCTGGTATAAAACTTGGTTTATTTTGAAAAGTGGTCCTCACTGTATTATCCTCACACCAACTATGACCCCCAAAGCTGACTCTCTCCTGTCCTCTATTCTAAATGTGATGTTACTAGTGAACTCTTTCCACCACCACCCCCTCCTACAATAGTTCTCCACAACCAGCACAGAAAACGGGTAGGAATGTTTTTAGTACTATATTTTTCTGCTGTCATCTTCTTCTATAGAGCATGCTCCTCTCTCGAATTTACATAACCACTCTTAGTGCTCTGTTGAAGACATGTAGGTCTTTCAACCTGAGGCCTCCCAACCTCTATGGCATTGTAGCAGTCTCCCAACTAACCAAGTGAAACTTCTCTGTCTTGTCCGTCGAATCTCATAGAAAGTTGCTTTGAAGTTTTTTCAGTTACACATTACACTGACCGGTGTCTGTAACAGGGACATGAAATATGTGAGGATGCGTGACATTGTGCTCTTAATCTACTTCCTTTCCCTCTTTTGACAAATATCTTTTCTGCCTTTTTGTGATTCTCTTCTTTAGTCTTTCTATCACCGGATTCTATGTTGCTTGGTCCTTGTTACATGCACCTAGGGGCAACTCCAGATTGATGGTCAGAAGAGCTCTAACCTTGCAATTGAACACCTGTGGTAGATTCTCAATAATCCTCTCTTCATCCACTGGGATTTCTTTCCCATCCACAACTTACCACAGATCAGAATGTTTGCACCATGTAGATTGCGCAAATTTGTACATTTATAGGTCTGCAACTATTTAGTCCTTGCACATCATAGTTTTACATGTATAGTTGTATACAATTCATTTCCTACATGGATTCATTTAGTTAAGCTTTGTCAATTTTCTTTCATTTTGCACTTGTCAAAAAGAAATTTAATCATTTGGCATTTATCTTTGGTTTATTCAGAGAATGGGAATGCAAGAAATCGTTCACCATCTCCTTCAAGGTGCAGGTCTAATCTTATTTCTCTCCATGTTTTTTTTAACCTTCTTTTAACACATTGCTATATTTTACAATACAAATGGTGTCTGACATCGAGTTTCGTGAGCAACTGTTTTTGTCCAGTATTTATTCTAGGTGCTACCTGTTAAACTACATGAATATGCTTTTACTCTGTTCACTATCTTTCTTGTAAGTGATTAGTTTAAGTTGGTGTTTATATGTGGCCATTAAGACTTGAATGGACAGGAAATAGTTTATGTGGTGAGGACTCTTGGAACTGAATAAAACATATTATAAAGTGCTTGTTTTCCAATAGAGACACACAGGCCATGCAAAAAATATGTGATTTTTTCCTTCTTTTCTTTTTTAAATTTGGTTGAAAAATTTGAGGTTGACTTAACAGTTGGAGTGGAAATTTCCACCATTATTACTGTTTTTCATTTTTTTTGCCTGATATGTAAAGGTTAACTCTACACTTAGGAGTACAACCTACTCCCTCCGTTTCAATTTGATTGTCCTGTTTTGACTTGGCATGAAGAGAGAGAGGAAGTCTGGTGGGAATTGTGCTCGGTGAGAGGTCTTTTTTCAGGACCTTGGGTGGTTGGGGGGGACTTCAATACAGTCAGATTCCCTTCAGAGAAACGAAATTGTACCAGATTTAATAAGGCCATGACAGACTTCACAGATTTTATCGAAGATGCAGAGCTACTTGACATCCAGCTAGCGGGAGATGTTTTTACATGGAAGAATGGAGAAGGCCATGATCCTGCAGCCAGGCTGGATAGATTCCTTATCTCTGAGGAATGGGAGAACACTTTTAAGAACATCAAACAATCGACATTACAAAGGGTCATTTCAGATCATTGCCCTCTGATATTGGAATGTGGTAATTGGGAGAGACCAAACTCCTATTTCAAGTTTGAGAATTGGTGGCTTCAAACAGAAAATTTTAAGGAAATGGTGAAGACTTGGTGGGATTCCAGTAATTTTAGGGGAAAACCTGACTTTATCCTGGCAAGTAAATTAAAAGACTTGAAGGATAAACTCAAAGAGTGGAGCAGAACAAGACAGGGAAACTTGGGACTACAGAAACAGAGCATTCTTAATCAACTGGCTGACCTAGAGAGGATACAAGACCAAAGACAACTCACAGATGATGAATCCTATTTAAGAGCAGTTCTCACCGTTGAATTTGAAGATAATGCAAAGAGAGAGGAAGTAGCTTGGAGACAAAGATCCAGAGCTTTGTGGTTAAAAGAGGGGGACAGGAACACTAAGTTCTTTCATAGAACTGCAAACAGCCACAGGAAATACAACAAAATAGATAAGATTTCTGTTAATGGAGTGTGCACGCAAGAACCAGCAATAATCAAAGAAGAAATCTTAAACTTTTATCAGAATCTTTACACTGAGACAAAGAGGTGGAGACCTCAGTTCATTGCTAGAAATGACAAGATGATTAGTGAAGGGGACAATATCATGCTGCAGAGTCAGTTTACAGAGGATGAAATAAAGGATTGTGTCATGGCATGTGCTGGGGACAAAGCTCCAGGCCCTGATGGGTACACTATGGCTTTCTTCATTACATGTTGGGAGGTAGTTAAAAAAGAGGTAGTTGCAGCTGTCCAAAATTTCCATGATCATGGTATTTTTGAAAGAAGTTTTAATGCTACCTTCATAGCATTGATTCCAAAAAAGATAGGGGCTAAGGAGTTGACGGATTTTAGACCTATTAGTCTAATAGGGAGCATATATAAGATCATTTCAAAAGTTTTAACCGAAAGACTTAAGAAAGTGGTCTATAATCTGGTGGATGTCCAACAAATGGCTTTCATAAAAGGTAGGCAGATCATGGATGCAATTTTGATTGCAAATGAATGTGTGGAGGAGAGAAAGAACAGTAAGGTGCCAGGCATTTTATGCAAATTGGATATTGAAAAAGCCTACGACCACCTGCATTGGGGCTTCCTCTGGAAGTCTTTGGAAAACATGGGCTTTGGAGGAAAATGGCTAAAATGGATTAAGTTTTGCACTACAACTGTGAAGTTCTCTATTTTGATAAATGGTGCCCCCTCTGGTTTTTTCTCATCAGAGAGAGGACTGAGACAAGGAGATCCTTTTACCTTTCCTCTTTATCCTGGCGATGGAGGGCCTAAATGACATGCTCAAAACAGCCCAAACAAGAGGATGGATAAGAGGATTCAATGCTAATATGAATAACAGACAAGGTCTGGCCATCTCCCACTTACAGTATGCTGATGACACATTGATATTTTGTGATGCAGACAGCTCTCAACTAAAGTACTTGAGAGTAATTCTGATCCTTTTTGAAGCCATCTCAGGCCTACACATCAATTGGAGAAAGAGCTTCATCTTTCCTGTCAATGAGGTGCCTAGGATAAACATGCTTGCAAATATTCTAGGGGGGAAGATAGGGGATCTCCCCACAACATACCTTGGCATGCCTTTGGGTGACAAGAGCAGGTCAAAAGGTATCTGGAACAACATTCTAGAAAAGTGTGAGAAGAAGCTGGTGAACTGGAAGAGTCAATATTTGCCCTTGGGAGGAAGAGTCACACTCATCAACAGTGTGCTAGATGCTCTACCCACATATATGATGTCTGTTTTCCATATGCCTGCAAATGTGATTGATAGAATGGATGCAATTAGGAGGAATTTTTTGTGGCAAGGAAATTGTGATCCTAATAATCATAAATTCCATCTAGTGAAGTGGGACCAAGTCATTCTCAGCAAAAAGGAAGGAGGTTTGGGGATAAGGAATCTGAAAATCTAGAATCAAAGCTTACTTATGAAGTGGTTATGGAGATTTGCCTCACAAGAACAAGCTCTCTGGAAGGAAACAATAAAGGCTAGGTTTGGTATGAAGAATTTGTGGATCACCAACCTGTCCACACAACCCTATGGATCTGGAGTATGGAGATCCATTAGAAATTTATGGATCAAATTTTTTAACAAATGCAAAATCAAGGTAGGGAATGGTGGAAGGACTTTGTTCTGGGAAGACAAATGGGTGGATCAGGTGACTTTGAGAAATAGGTTCCCTATTTTGTTCAACATGAGCCTTCAAAAAGAGGCTACAATCAGAGAAATGAGAGATAATCAAGGGTGGGATCTAAGGTTTAGAAGACATCTAAATGATTGGGAGGTCAATAAAATAGTTGAGCTACTCAACATTCTAGGGCAGTACAAAGATCTAAACACAGATGAGGACAATCTATTTTGGAATCCAGATGAGCAAGGCAGATTTTCAGTTGGCTCGGCTTATAGAAGCTCACAAAGACCTGGTACTCATATAGGTGGATGGCCTTGGAAGATGATTTGGAAAGTCAAGATACCACTCAAGATAGCATGCTTCACTTGGCTGTTAGCCAATCAGGCTGCACTCACTCAACACAACCTCATGAAAAGAGGCATGCAAATCTGTTCCAGGTGTTGGTTTTGTGAATGTGAGGTCGAGACAATAAATCATCTCTTTCTACATTGTAGAGAGGTTGCGAAGTTGTGGCAGATTTTCATCAACTTAAGGGGCATCAGTTGGACTATGCCAAGGAACATCAAAGAAGCTCTAGCTTGCTGGAACAGAGATGGGAATCAGTCAGGACACAGGGAGAGATGGAAGATTGTCCCTGCCTGCATTTGGTGGTCTATATGGATGGAGAGGAACCAGAGATGTTTTAAAAACAAGAGCTGCTCTATGTAGAATTTGAAGTTGAATTGCATGGTTCTTTTCTTTTTTTGGTGTAAACATGAATATCCTCAAGATGCAGAGGATATTCCTAGTATTTTAGAGTTCTTATGACCTCCATAGGAGTTCTTTTCTTTTAGCAACTTTTGGATGTAAGTATTACTAGAATACTCCTTATGTATTCTTTGTTTATAATACAAGTTACTTTCTCAAAAAAAAAAAAGAATACTTTTGAATCTTGTGGTCTTAAATTAAAGATATGTAGAATGTACCAAATTGTCCTTTATTCTTGTGGTCTTAAACACGCTATGTGAAAAGTAGAAATTAAAGAGTTGCCAAAAAAGGAAAGAGACATTCTTTTTTAAACGGACTTAAAAGGAAAGTAGGACAAATAAATTGAAATGGAGGGAGTAGTATACAATAAGCCCCAAAACTCTGAAAAGCCACCCATATCAACCCATGCAATTTAGGTTTTGAAGAACAAAACAGCCCCCGAAAACCCTAAACTTTCTTCATATTAATTCCTGACTCACTTTTTTTTTCTGAAACTGGTAATGTTGTATTTTTCAACATTAAGAACATGCTAGCCACTTCTTTTTTTGAGATAACAAACTTATATTAAATTCAGTAAGGTTGTGAAGCCATAATTACAAAAGTGAACAAGACTAATCTAAACAAAAAATGTTGCTCTATAGAGACTCTAAAACTTGCATTAGAGCCTCAGTGTCGCCTATGTACCCCTGTTTACACCAAAAAATGAAAAATCACAATACAACTAAGTTTTATCTTCTGGATTCGGTTGCTATTTCCTTCAAAACATCTTAGATTCCTTTCCCTCCACATAGTCCACCATATACAGCCTGGGATCATACTCCATCTTCTCTTTTGTACCTTAGTGCCTCCCCTTCTGTTCCAGCTGGGAAGCATGTCAAGAGTAGTCGTTGGCACTGACCAGCTCAGACCAACAATAGCAAGGACGATGTCCCAAAGTTGTGTAGTCACTCTGCAGTGCAAAATGAGATGACTGTTTGTTTCTGCATACTTCCCACATAAGTGGAAGATAGAGCAAAGTTGTATTCCCCTTCTCTGTAGCCTGTCCTAAGTCAAATAAGCTTGTTTGACTACTAGCCATACAAAACAAGTCACCTTGTATGGGTATGGGGTCTTAGTTTTCCAAATGTGCTTCCAAGGCCATAACAAGGTCAGATTGTTACTGAAAAAATGCCTGAGTTCTGTTCTCTCCATCCCAATCTGTCTTTAGTTTGAACAGTTCCAGTGATCTGATTGATGATTTTGAGGAACTCAGCAAATCTGTCAGCTGCCAGGCACTCAAAGCTCTCCTGTAAGGCTGTAACTTAGATTCCAACCCTGGTTGCTCCAAACTTCACGATTGCTAGCCCTCTGTTACTGGTTTAGGATAAAGATATCAGGGTATGTGAGCTTGAGGGGGCCATTACACAGCTAGTTATGATCCCAAAAGGGAGTTTTTTCACCATTTCCAATTCTGATGCTAATTTTGTTGCTGAATATTTGCCATAAATTCTTGATAGTCTTCTAGTCACTGACGCCATATGTACTGGTAACGTTTTTTTGTCTTCGATGAACCCTACCTTTTATCACATTCTTCCTCAAGGAATGATATTCAGTAGTATTTTTCCATATAAGTGGCAGATAGATCAAAGTTGTATTCCCCTTCTCTGTTGCCTGTCCTAAGTCAAATAAGCTTGCTTGACTACTAGCCAAACAAAATATGTCACTTTGTAGGGGTATGGGGTCTTAGTTTTCCAAATGTGCTTCCAAAGCCATAACAATGTCAGATTGTTACTAAAAAGTGCCTGAGTTCTGTTCTCCATTCCAATCTGTCTTGAGTTTGAACTGTTCCAGTGAACTGATTGATGATTTTAAGGAACGCAACAAATCTGTTAGCTCCCAGTCATTCAAAGCTCTCCTGTAACTTAGATTCCACTCCTAGTTGCTCCAAACTTTACCAGTGCTAGCCCTTTGTTGCTGGTTTAGGATAAAGATATCAGGGTACATGAGCTTGAGGGGGCCATTACCTAGTTAGTTATCCTCCCAAAAGGGAGTTTTTTCACTATTTCCAATTCTGATGCTAATTTTGTTGCTGAATATTTGAGCTGTAAATTCCTGATAGTCTTCTAGTCACTGACTCCATATGAACTGTTAATGTTTTTGGTCTTCGATGAACCCTCCTCTTCATATTTACTTTAATACTGTTTGTTGGATAGCAGGTTATTGATGGTATTAAGTTGAGAAATAGGAAGCTATTGGAGCTTAAATATGAGAACTTTAGTAAATGGATTGGATGGTTGAGGAAAGTCCTCAGGTTTGATTGAAATGATGGATTACGTCTTTCCTATATTACATGTTGTATGCTAAGGGAAGCTCCCAGGGCATTGGCCTAGTGGTAAGAGCAAGATGTGATGTCTGGGTTAGGTCACACATCAGTGTTCGAACCCTTCCATAGACAAAAACCTTGTATTTAGATGGAGAAGGGTAGAGGGACAGACCTATTATCCACCAGGTTTCGACCCATGCATCATTGGCCCTCAGGGATTTCTCGGTTATCAAAAAACAGATTATATACCGAGGGAAAGCCTTGTTTGCTGGCATTTCCTTCTAAAAGGGTGGAAACTGCTTTTGTACAAAATAAAAATGAGGGTATGTCTTTTCTTTTTGGTAAATTTGTAAGCTCCCTTTAGGTGCCAATTAGTATAGACTACTTAGACAACTTGTGGAGAATTATATTTTGGCATAGGTTCCTTTCAATTGGTATACCACTTGTATACTGGGATTCTTCTCACGAAATTTGTTCAGTTATTATTTCATGGGGAAAAAAAATCACTACATGCTCATTCCATAAGGCATACTGGGATCCCCTTTTGCTGATACACTACTTTTCTTGAGTATTTTGTTGCTTGCTATGTGTCCAAGGATCCGTGGTTGAGATTGGCATATTGATAGCCATTAATGTCACACTAATAAAACTGTGGTTTGTATTCACTCTCGTGCCACATATTGAACTGTTTGATCTGCAGATTTATATTCTCTTTTGGTGCAGAAATGACTCATGGGAAAATTCTTTGTGTAATATTTTCTAACATAAACTATGTGCTCTATCCCTTAGCATATTTAGAGGCTCATTAGTTGCAGCTCAGTGATCATAATTTGATTTTAGTAGGTCTGATGCTAAACATGATGATGACCAGCCAAAAGTGGATAAGTTGTCTCTAAAGAGAAAAGGTATAGGCTCTGAAGCAAGAGCTGAACGTATGGCCAATGCAAATACAGACTTACAGTTGTTGTCTGGCCCTGAACGAGAAAGACAGCTGCTAAAGCAAAAGAAACGAGGACGAAAAGGACACGAAGAAGACGTATGCATCTATTTCTTGTTCTTTGGCTGTCCAGAAAATACTGTTAAAATTTCCTTTCTGGTCTCTGTTTTGAAATTTATTGATTGGGAACACAACGAAAAATAATATAAAAGAGATAATGAAGTAAATAAAAAAAGGGTCTTTATCTGTAGGATGTAGACAATTGGAATGCACGTACAGGCTGACACATATAAAGAAGCATCGTTTATTGAGCTTAAGACACTAGTATTGGTTAAGGTAGATGATATAGGATTGGAAATACCCCCACCCTTACCAGCACAGACACTAAAAAACTTTCTTCCCTCTTGAACGGAAGAAGGAATTTTTGGAATAAAGTCCAGCTTCACTGAATGAGATGTGTGATTAGGGATCTGTTTTCATATACTCTCCCATTCTACTTCATGACCAAAAAAGAATTTTGTGATTTGCCCGAAAGCTGACTCTTGCATTGAACCAATAGCCATTTCTTCCAGTTTTGTCCTTCTTGATACATGTGGCAATTAAGGTTTTTTTTTTTTGCCGTGGCACTATGGCTAAAATAAACTAAATGTTCTTTGATTTTCTGTTTTCTATGTTTTGACTTATTATATGTAGTGCTTTATTTTTAAGACTGGCATAGTTTACAGGGTTTGCCTTGGATTCTTTCCAATTGGCGTCCATCCATGGTCTCTGTTACAGGTGTTCTTGCATTTTTTAGATGTTATTTAAACATCTCAAGGGGAAAAAAATACTTGAAATCATGTTTCTATGTAAATTCTAATATGTTGGAAAATGTTGAGTTTTCATGGTAATAATTAGAAGACATTAATTAGATTCATTCTGACTTAACTTTGGACTTGTGTGGAAAGGATATCTGTTCTTGTTGTTAGTTTTCTTTGTTCTAAGCAACTTTGCAGTTAACCATTATTTGTATGTCTGCTAGATGCTAGCAAAATTGGAGAAATTTAAGGCTGGACTGTCTGCTAAAGCCAATGAATCTGCTAATGCGGTCAAGGAGGAAGAATTATCTGATTGGGCAGCAGTTACATTAAAATTCACTCCTGAACCTGGAAAGGTATATAAAGTTTATATGTTGTTTCTGGTTAGAGTTACTTGGTCTTAAGGCGGTTGGTACCTTATGGTGCAATTCCCCATTATTAAGCCCTCTACATGCTTGCTTTTCTGGCGTTTCTTGGTTTTGAGAAGGGTGGGGGGGAGGGTCAGTGAGAATTTAGTAGGAATCAAACTTTTTCACTTAAAATATAAAATGTTAATCACAGAAACCTTCATGCTTATTATGTTCTTTGCTCCTTTTTAAATTATTGGTTCTATCGGCAGGACAAAATGTCTCGTAGTGAGGACCCCAATGATTACGTGGTACACGATCCTTTGTTGGAGAAAGGGAAAGAGAAGTTCAATAAAATGATGGCAAAGCAAAAGCGACGAGAAAGAGAATGGGCTGGCAAATCTCTTACTTGAGCTGATCTTCCAGCTGAAGAAACGATGGAATTGCTATTTGTGTAGTTATTCGGCATTCATATTGAAAGAGGCAATGATGTTGGTTCCTCTCTTTGTGAAGCAAAGAGCTTTGTACTGGGCCAAACTAGTTTGCTGAAAGTATGGCATTTTGATTATCAATATCCTCTTCCCAAAGAAGTTACAGAAGTGCCAAATCAAAATGTTCTTCTGGTGTTGTTACTTTGCCTGTCCTGTGATATTTTTCTTTTATTTAAAATGGACAGGAAATGTTGTACCAATATACTTTTGGTTTCAATGGAATGTGGAAATGAATACTTAACAATGTAAATATTTATTGTTCCCATTAAAAGAGGTCCCAGTCTGTTCATATGGACTACAAATATGGCTTCAGTATGTTCTGTGACACGAGTTAGCAGGACTGACTTATCCATTCGTCGTTTGATTTCACAAAGAGATTATCCATTTATTTTAATGATAGTTAAGCATTAAAATAGTAACCACGAGAATATAAGAACAACTAATATTGATAAATAAACTTCGTCAATTTGAACGTCTACTAAACAATCATGCTATGGCTGTAAACCCAGAACAATGGTGGTTAGCCGTTTACGCTCTGATTAAAACTACAATATAATGTGTTAAGGAGAGACCTATTGCAATTCTATCAGCCTTTAATGTACTTGCTTATATATATGGACAACATTCTTTTAATTGCAATATAATTGTTATAGCTAGGTACTCTACATCACTTGATCATCTTACTTACTATATACTATGTCACAAATTACTTGTCCATTTATTAAATTAAGCTATAATTAATTTAAAAAAATTCTCATTTTATCCCTACAATTAAATACTCTTTGGAAGCTTGAAAAAATTTAGAAGTTTTAATTTTTTTCTTTCTTTTTTTTCCAAAAGTTCATCAATTACTTTGTATGTATCTATTCATATGCCCTATGAATAATATTAAACATATTTTTCATAAGTTATCTAAATAACCATCAATATCAATAAAGGATAAATTAGTAAAATAGATCATTTTATTTATAATTTCTTAAAATCATGTAAAACGGAAAGTGATCAACTAATATAAGCGCGGATGGAATATTGTTTAAGCCTTAACCGTCTCGGGCTCGAATCTTTCTAATTACGGAATCGTCTTTGTTAAGAAGTGCTTTATCTTTAATGTGAGATTTTTCGGACTGATACCGAATTAATCTTGCTCCAAAAGTAAACCATCATATGTGAAACCAAAAAAACAAAAAAAAAAAAAAAGAATTGCTCTATCCTTCTTATTTATATGATGACATAAAAAACTACTCCATCCTTCTTATTTATATGACATACTAGTTTTACGTCACGTGCGTTGTACGTGTGTATCGTATATATAGTATATGATGTAAAATAGAATTATTATTATTGAATAAAAGTTTTTTATTAAATAATTATAATTGAACGAACATAGGACAAGTGTTTTTTAAACTATTAATATATATTGTCATAGAGTTACTTGTATTTTGAGATCAAAATGACCAGATATCATTAAAACATTTCAAAATATATTCAAAGTTTAAATATGGGGAAAGTGACATTTCTTTAATAAAATATTATTTCTTACTTCCCTCAATTTTGTAAACAAATCTAACCAACAAAATAGAAAAAAATATTCATTCAAAAAATATCACCAATAGTCTTTCCTCTTGAGGTTATGAACATAAATGATGTACACCATTTAAGTACAAATTTTGTTGTTTGATTAATAAGAAGCTTATGGAGAAAAAAAACTTTTAAAGTTTATAATTTAAAATATATCATGACTTTATTTTGTATTACTATAATATGATGTTATTAAATGTTACAAAAATAAAAAGATAATGGTGTCGCTTTCATTTGTAGAAAAGAGTAGCACATATGATTGATTACTTTAGCAAAAATGTCTTAGAATAAATTTAATCAGCCCTAGGGCCCATGACTTATATACCTAAAGTAGGTAGCATGACATAAATTTAGCGCAATTATGAGCTAACTAAAATTTTAGTCCAGCATGAGATTGGTCGGTTTCACACAAAATCATCTCTTACAAAACTTCCAAAACTCAAATCCTCTCGATTAAATTACTTTCCTTTTTAATCTGTTTAAATAAACTGATTTTCCATTCCTTGTTGTAAGTTTTATATTTCAACTTTTCACATAGACATTTTACTAGATATAATACATTTTTAATTTAAAATCACATGACTTTAAAAAATTTGATGTCAGACTCCAATATAAATATTATTCCACGAAAAACCTGAAAAACAAAATGATCTTGTATTCAGTTTCCATTTTAAGAGTGTGAAAACATTATGGATTTAGGCCAACCCCACTTTGACCCCAAAAGCAATTAGACAAGTGACCGTAAACCACCTTTGGCAAAATTTGGTCTCTTCACACACATGTTAGTTTTTGGGTGAGTAGAAACATTCAAATCATATTATTGGTACTGTATTATATAGAATGCGTGACAAATGCTACATCTTTGTTTGACTAATCATATTCTTCTTTTATTAATATTAAAATAAACTCAATTTAGGAAGACAAATTGGCATTGTAGAAATCCTAGACTAGAATATAATTAATATTGAGTATTGACGTTAAGAAACTGTAATATAGCTGTGACCGCGTAACAACAGCAAGCCCAAAACTGTCGTTCGTTGACATTCATGCACACTTCACATGCATACTTGCCAACTTCTTACTTCTTCTGCCACCCAATTATAGACTATATCAAGGTAAATCTAGAATTTTTAAAATATAAGAGGATCACTAAACTAAGAAAGGAAAAATATGTATTGAGTGATAACTAATCCTTAGTGTTTTAGGTAAAAAATTCAATATATATACAATTAATTTTGTGCACCATTGAGCCTTCTTGTAACACGATGTCAACAAATTTATTATAGCAAAAAAAATAATTAAAAAAAATAATATATATATAAAATATCTAGTTTTACGGAGAAATCATGAGTTGACGTAGTTATACATAAATTTGCTATAAACAGATATACTACACATGTTAGAAATACTTGTAGACATTGAAAATTTGTGGGACTCTTCAAGACGTGTTCAATTCTAGTTGGAACTCTAAAACATGTATTCGATTTCAGTTAGAATTCTTGGAGGCTACTCTAACCATAAACCCTAGTGTGTGTCTATATAAAGGTTATTATATTCTCTTAAAGAGGCATTTCGAATATTCTGCAAATTCATGAAATATTCATAGACAGATCAAAATCAATTATCCTAGTTTGAGAAATACGTCATTAATGACTCTCGAATCATAGATAAATCTTATGAGAGAAGAATCAAGAGAAGAACAGAACTGTACCTAAATATTTATTAATAAAGTTATATTTCTTCATATTTTATTTGTGATTGCAATTTATTTTTTGTCACTTTAAAATTATTGCAAGCAATACTCTTGCGTCTCAGACTTCTTTTCTCCAAAATGCATGGGGTCTGGGCAGAATTAAGATTTATATTGACGGGTTCTATAAAGTGGTTGAGACCTAGTGATCAACAAAGTGGTTGAGAGTCGTGAGGTCTTACGGTCGAATTTCAGAGGAGACAAAAAACACTAGATGATTATTCACGTATGTCCTAGCCTATTGATAGACTGAGTTACCTGTCCTTGATGGGAGGTGATGGATATTCCATAAAATTAATCAAGGTGACCTGAACACCACGATAATAAAAAAATTATTGATCCATGACACTTTTGAAATAGTGCATTTAATATTAGGTATTTCTTGAAAAAGGGTCATCCCATTGGTTAACAATTTTACATCAATGATGGTTATATGATGTGGATCCAATGTTAGCAAATGTATGTAAGTTCCATCACCCCAACAATTTCCATGTATATCACATTTTGGTTTACACTTTGTCAAGATTGATGTCGCACGCAATTGACAAAATTATCAAGATAGATAGGGCCTTGCCCTTCTCAAATGATTTTAATTATCTATGTCTCTACATAACTTGATCAAATATACTACTTCAATGCAACTCTACATATATAATGAAGTTCTTAAACAAAGATTTAATGATTGCATATCTAGGTGCTAAATGTACTAACATGGCATTGATATAACTGTTTCAATCTTAATTAGAGCTTTGATTCGAATTCTGAATATGAAAAAAATTATGTTGGAAGTGTCACTCCATAAATGATTGCGCTGTCTGAATTAAATCGAACTCAAACTTAAATACCAAATACCAAATAAAAAATCAAAATAAATATTTAGGGGCTAGATGTCAAACATAAGAAGAAAATCTTGTTCCCTAAATTAGTAGAGTATTAGTTGTATAAAAAACGAAACTGAGTCTGATCAGATTCTTTATTAATGGGGACTACTATAATCTTCAATAATTAAAGAAACAAATCAGCAAGTTCATTCAATAATTTACTTCTTTTGCTAACCAGAAAAAAAAAAGGAAAATAATAAATGTTCTATGAAAAGAACCAAGGGACTTCTAATAAAATTAATACTCTCTCTAAAAAAAATGTCATGTTACATTTTTCTTCGAGAGTCAACTTGATTAATTTTTAAAACTAAAATTGATTACATTATTTGATATTTTAAAATACAAAAAAATAATATTCAAAAACTATATTATAAATTGCAAAGATTTCATATCAATAAAATGAAAAAAATAGAATATTTGTCAAAATTTATATTGCATTTAAAGGTAACTTACACAAACAACTCCAAGAAGTCAAAAGTTGAACAAAAGAAATGTAACGTTCATCTTGTGAATGGTTTGGCAAGAATGTTTTTATTCATTTATTTATTTTTATTAAAGTAGGAAAATTGAGAAAAAGAAAAGTGATTTGTCAAGCTCGTTAACATGTTGAGAACCATTCAAAGATCAATTGGAAAAAAATGTAAAAGAAAAAAAATGTATTCACATTATTAACTTTTTTTTTAACAATAGTAATTCAATAATGTCATTTCTTGTCTATTTCCCTTTTATTCAATCTTTAAACCTTAATGTTGTATTGCTACAAATTATTTAAAAAGGAATATCATAACAATTACACCCCCAAAAAGTTATAAATGAAGATGAAGAACCAGCAACAAAAATTAAAATTTTGAATTTAAATTAATATTAAGTGATTTTTTCTTTTTATATAAACAAATGCATAACACACTGAATATTTTATTTTTATATTTTTACTTGTCTACTATTAAAAAAATATATATATTTTTACTTATCACTTTTTAAATCGAAAAGAAGATGATTAATTTTTTCATATTTTTTTTAGCATTAATTACTTATTTTCGGATTATTTTTCAAGACCTAATACCAAATAAAAAAATTTCAATTAATAGAAGTAAGGTGGTCAAATAATCATATGAATCATTATCTTTTTAAAAAATATGTCAGATACAAATATACTTTCTCCGTCCCATTTTATGTGGCACCATTTCCTTTTTGGTCAGTCCCAAAAAGAATGTCACATTTCCTAATATGGTAAGTATTTAAAGGTACAATTTCTCTTTTAGCCTTGTTGATCTCACTTAATCTCAAAATAATACTTCAATACATTTATGAGGAGAGAGAAAAGTGAGTCTACTTTTTAAAGGGCAATTTGGTAAACATTTTAAAGTCTTCATTTATTTCTTAAACTCCGTGCCCTGTCAAATGTTGCCACATAAATGGGACAGAAGGAGTAATACTTAAAAATGAACGAATGAAGTAACTAGTAAACTATTAAATTAGTATAGATCCTATAGCAAAACTGGTCAAGATATCCACGGTATTACATTAATTTAATAAAAAAAAGAATAAATTCAAATAAAACAATTCAAGACAAGAGAGGGATCGAAGGGTAAACATTAAACAATGTGAAAGCAAGAAACTTTATAAAATAATTAAATAAAATAAATTAATAATAATTTATAAAATTGGGATAGTAAACACTCTTCACCTCTAACTTTAACTCTAAATTATGAGTTTGAAAGCTACTCTTTCCGTCTTATATTAATTGATCATCTTTTAAAAAAAGTTGTTTTAGATTAGTTGTTCACCTTACTAAATCAATAAAACATTAATTAAATTTTTCATATCTTATTTTAAAAGTGTTAGACATTTATTTGTGAATTTCCCAATAAATGAGGTAAATTAGTAAAATTATCTTCTTATTTATATATTTTTTTTAAAAAGACCAATTAATATGAAATCGAGAAGTAAAATATACTACCTCCATTCACTTTTAATTGTCATAATTTCCTTTTCTAGAGTCAAATGATAATAACTTTGACTAACATTTTACGATATATTTTTTCATCATATTGATATGAAAAAAATGGAATTTATAATACTTTTCATATAATATTTGAATATCTACATTTTTTGTTTAAAATATCAAATTAATGTAATATAATTTAACTTTGATAAAAGTTAAATTAATCAAATTAACTTTTAAAAACGTAACATGACAATTAAAAGTTAAAAAAAAAAAAAAAAAACATGTTTGTCAAAAGATTTGTATCTTGTAAAAAGGAGAAACAAAAAAAAAAAAAAAAAAAACATCTCAAGCATGTTATTTTCAAGTCCCAAGTCACCGTCTTTATCACCTACCTCTTATCTTTTTTGGCCTCAAAGCCAAAATCCGTTTTCTTGCCTCCTCGAAACTTCCTTCAAATCCAAGTCCAAAGCCGCGTTCACACACGTTTTTCTTCATTAATTAATAATTCTCTGTACACATATATATCCCATTTTTCAACACCCATTTATCACAAAGTCTCTATGCGTTCACACCACATTTTCTCAAACTCTTTACTTTTACCCCATATATGAACCCCCTTCTTTCCCAGAAAATTCTAGATATCTTCCTCTCAAATCATGAATCATAACAGTTTACCCAATAAACGCCGTAGAAGAAGGAAAGAAACCCCAACTAATAGTAGTAATGGCGGAGCTGAAAATAATGATGATTTTGGGTCGGAAAATCAAGGGGCTGTGAAAACAAAGGAGTTGAAACAGATATTAACATCTTTGTTGTTTCTTGAAGAACAAGAAAAGTCTGAACAAGAGGAATTTGCAAAGGAAGAAGAAGAGAACAAACACCTATTTGAAGCGAATCATAAGAAAACAACTAAGGTGATGTGGGATTATTATTCAAATGTTCAACAGCATCATTCTGACTTAGAACAGTTAGATGGTGTTCGAAAACGGAAAGGGAGAGGAAATTCTGCTGCTGTTACTGCTACTGCTACTGCTACTGCTTCTGCTTGTGCCCTTGCTTCTGCCGCAGAGGAAGAAGTCGTTTCGAGTAATAAATCTAGTGAAAAAGGTGCGCCTCATAGGCGATTGTGGGTGAAGAATAGATCAAAAGCTTGGTGGGATCTATGTAACAGTCCTGATTTCCCTGAAGAGGAGTTTAAGAAAGCGTTTCGAATGGGGAAAGATACTTTTGAATTGATATGTAATGAACTGAGTTCTGTGGTTGCGAAAGAGAATACTATGCTAAGAGATGCTGTACCTGTGAAGCAGCGTGTTGCTGTTTGTATATGGAGATTGGCTACTGGAGAGCCTTTGAGATTGGTTTCGAAGAGATTTGGATTGGGGATTTCGACTTGCCATAAGCTTGTGCTAGAGGTTTGTACTGCAATTAGGACTGTGTTGATGCCTAAGTATCTTCAATGGCCTGATGAAAAGAAAATGAGGGATATAAAGGATGAGTATGAGGATATGTCAGGGATCACTAATGTTGTGGGATCAATGTATACAACTCATATACCTATAATTGCTCCCAAAATTAGTGTTGCAGCTTATTTTAATAAGAGGCATACAGAGAGGAATCAGAAGACATCGTATTCGATTACAGTCCAAGGTGTGGTTGATCCAAGAGGGGTGTTTACTGATGTGTGTATCGGTTGGCCTGGTTCGATGCCTGATGATCAGGTGCTGGAGAAATCTGCGCTTTTTCAGAGGGCGAATACAGGGTTACTGAACAATGTTTGGATTGTTGGGAGTTCTGGATACCCTTTAATGGATTGGATTTTAGTGCCTTATACACAGCAGCAGCTGACTTGGACTCAACATGCTTTCAATGAGAAGATTGGTGAGGTTCAACGGGTCGCCAAGGAGGCGTTTGTGAGATTGAAAAGGAGATGGTCTTGTTTGCAGAAAAGAACAGAAGTGAAACTTCAAGATTTGCCAGTGGTGCTAGGGGCGTGCTGCGTGTTGCATAATATTTGCCAGATGAGGAATGAGGAAATGGATCCAGAACTCAATTTCGAGCTCATTGATGATGAAATGGTTCCTGAGATTCAATTGAGATCGACCAATGCTAGGCTTGCAAGGGATGCCATTGCTCATAATCTTCTGCACCATAACCATGCTGGTACTTCTCTCCTTTAATGAAAGGAGTTGAAACTTTTATGTGTTGTAATTCTTTCAAGTTATTATTATATTTTCACATTTGTTTTTCTTAATTAAAGTTAGTCCAAGTGGATAGTTCTTTGTGCAAATTGATGAAAATGTTGCTTTCTAGGACCAATAGCATACACTGAAATTGCAAACAAACATTGTATTTCATACTTGAATTAGAGATTGATAGAAAAAATTGACTTGGCAAAAACATAAATTTCTCTTCTTTTACTTATTGTCAATTACATGTAACTCTCTTTCTTCTTGTTTGGTGTACATCATAATCATCTTCCTTTTTAGTCAGTTTTAATGAACACATAGTATTTAGTAACAATTTTACTGTTGATAGCACATAAATATGCTATATGACTTATTTTAAATTACAAATTTTAAAAGTTTTTTTCTTTTTTAAAACTGTATCAAGTCAAACTATATCAAATAAACTGGAACAGAGGGAGTAGAATGTTTGCATTGCATCCATGTGTGTGTTATTCTATGGGTTAAGGATGGTCATAGCAGCAATGGAACATTCTTGGAAGTGGTTAATTTAAAGGGGCTGATATTCAACATCTTTTAAAGTATGAATTGTTTAGTACCCTTGTAAATATAATAGAGTGAGGATAAACTAAAGTTTGTTGTATGAATCTTGCTGACAATATATATTTGAAAAAAAGGACAGTAAGCAGTGGGAAATCACTTTCAACTGATGTCAGATACTGGCTGGGCTAATTGATTATTGGGGCAAGATTAACATATTTTAATTCCTAAATGTCAATTCTTGTTTCCTAGAAGAAAATCTGTCTAGAGGCTACTTTTGAAAGAAAAAAAAAGGAGAGCTTAAACTAAGAACCTGTGGAATCTGACTGAAATATGTATTACTTTCCAAGATTACTACTCCCTCCATTTCATATTTATTTGTTGCTAAAAATAGATGATCAATATTTACTTGTTTAATTTATAAAAGTGAGAGAGTTTATTATATTCACTTTTATACTTTCTTTGTCCCTAATAACTTGTCTAATTTTGACAAATCAAGAAAATACAATATTTTTTATACTCTCAATTTATTTAGAGAGTTAATGTTTTTGACAAAGGTAAAACTTCTTTGCAATTAAAAAGGGTAAAATGGTACACCATGTCAATTATTATTTTCTTAATAGGTGTGTCAAGTCAAAATTGGACAAGTAAATAGGGACAGAGGAAGGGTGGGCGTTCGGTATTCGGTTTGGGATTACCAAATTTTGAGTTCAGTAATTGATAGTTAAAAGCAAATATCAAATATCAAAATTTAAATTTCGGTTCGGTGATTCGGTAATCGGTACATTAAATGTCAGTTTGGTATGGTATTCGGTAATACCGTATTGAAGTTGTAGTCTAGTGCGGGTTACCTCTCCTATGTGGTTTGCGAGTTATTGCATAGGGGTGGAGGTTTTACCTTGTGCGCACCCAAAGGGTAGCGGCTGCGGGTTTCCCTTGTCATCAAAATATATATATATATATATATATATATATACTACTGTTATATCATTCGTGGGTGCGGCTAACTCCCCATGAGTAGAAAGTTCTTTTTCTAGTTATCGAAACTCGAGTTATCTGAATAATGGATTTAGGGGCGAAGATCCCTACTATAATTCTTACATGTCTTACATGTATGAACCTAATAAGATAGCAATTACAACCCAAGAAGTAATAAGTACTTGGCCATGTACTTGGAAACCCCCTATTTGCCAATAGAAATGTTGGCCTACTTCCACACCGGATATATCGTATAACCCCTTTAGAGTATTACCTACTAAAATATCACCCCTTTAGATTCCGGGGCATACAAAGATTCTTTCACGACTTGGGGTGTTAATTTACCTACTAAAATATCATCCGTCTCTACCCAAGATCCCAGCATCACAATTCCTTTTTTGTCTAAATTGCGGAGTAAATGGGCTTCTAAATGCGGTATTTCATTAGTTACTTTTTTAGGGCCTTGACTTGTCACATGAGTATGAATTTCATATTTTCGTATGTGAAAAGAAGTATAAATATCTTCATATACCAAACGCTCGCTAATAAGTACTGCATCTTCAAAATTGTAACCCTCCCACGGCATATAAGCTACTAATACGTTTTTCCCCAAAGCAAGTTCGCCACCAACCGTAGCAGCACCATCCGCTAAAATTTGTCCCTTTTTAATGCATTTACCCCGAGGAACCCAGAGTTTTTGATGCATACAAGTATTTTTATTGGAACGTTGATATATAACTAATGGAATGCTTAGAATATCTCCATTACCTGCTAAAAAAATCTTGTCAGTATTGGTATAAACGATCCTTCCCTCGCGTTCGGCTATAGCAAGAGCCCCCGAATCTAGTTTAGTTGGCCTATGCCTGTTTGAACAGCCTCGATTAATCCTGTCTTTCTTTGATAAGAATCAATACGATCTTTATAAGGCTCCTCCTCCGAATGAAATTCAATGGGATCCAGCGAGACCATGTCTTCATCCATAGGATCCCAAGTACCCGGATCGATCAAAAGTTCAATTCTATCCGAACTACTCATTTTCAAATGATATCCACATTGTTCACAAATATTCATTTTTTATTTCAAAAATTTCTTATAATTTAATCCATAACAATTTTCGCATTGAACCCACAAATGCTTGTATTTTTGAGTTACCTCGAGATCATTAGAACTTTCTCTTATAGTTAAATCACTGCCCTTTGTGCGAGTTCGTCTATCGGAACCCTCGTTTTCACTACTATTTAGACTTTCACCACTACAAATGGCCCTATAAATGTAACTGTCACCGTAACTCTCACTACCACTTATAATGGAAGTATCTATACAGATTTGAGACTGAAGATAATTATCAATGCAACTATTAATGTGATTATTCCAACTACATTGAGTATCATACATGTAAGAATTATAGTAGGGATCTTCGCCCCTAAATCCATTATTCAGATAACTCGAGTTTCGATAACTAGGAAAAGAACTTTCTAGTTCACTCAGAAAAGAATGATCGTTGTCAACCTCAAAAATCTGATTTTCAATATCAAAATAGATAGAGTAACTGTCTCCATTCCTATCACTAACTAAAAAAGTGTCATCGGAGATGAAATTCCAAATGTCTTTAACGCCGAATAAATAATCAACATTACTGCATCTATGAATGTTTTTCATTTTTAGATTTGGATCTTCACTGGTATTTTCAATAGGACCAAGACTGCCCATTGATTTATTTAGCCCACACCTGCGTTTGAACTCCTTCTTAAACAACATCGAATTAAACCACCATCTTTCCATAGAGTTTTCTTGCCCCCTATTTGCATGAAAATACAATAGATGAATAGTCATTCGCTATAAAATTATTTATTTGAATATCTTATTTCCTATCAGACTAAGCATAGAAATCCAATCACTAGGATTATTAACTAATACGGATTGTAAGTATTCAAAAAAGTTCTGAATCTGGGGGAACACTTCACTATATATTAATATGTTGGAACCCCCTTTTATTATTCAAAATAATAGAATTTTTTATAAAGGGCGGCTTCTCCTATGTCGTGTCAAATTCGCATCGAAAAAAAGAGATTTGTCCTCTCCTATAAAGAAATAAAAAAAAATTCGTAAAATCTCGTCTAATACTAATATCTAATCACTAACTAATCTAACAATCTAAAATCTAATAATAAGTAATAAATTAAGGTTCTATTTCAACACGGAACAAAGCGGACAATATACAGGATGGGTAGAAAGAGTTGTAATACTTGGATCGGATATTTTGAATACCAAATAAGATTTAGAATACTAATAAATCACATAATATCCCCAGTTATTTTGATCTATTTTTTGAAATTCAGAAATAGTAAGCGATTCCATAAGGGATTTCTGAAGTAAGTTATTTATCTTATTATGTTATTATTAATCAAGGATTTCTTATATAGCTAGAACGACCCTCACAAATTCAATTCAGAAATTTCTTTTATCTTGATTTCATCAAGGATTTCTTTTATCTTGATTTCATCTGTTTATTCATTCAATTCACAGTCACAAGGGGCCGGAAGGACTTCTAGTTTTATTCTCATAGACCAAATTTGATAAGTTTCGTCTATGAAATTTTTTGTGACATTCAAAGAGAGACTGTTGTTTGCCATTATTTTTGATTAAAAATTGGTTTAGAAAAGCATGTGCGTTGAAAAAAGCACGGGTTGAAAAGGTAGCCTTGATGGGTTAAAAAAGGTATCCCTTACGGGTTAAAAATGTATGGTAGTTTTTTTAATCATAATTTAGCACAAAAAGATTGAAAATGTCTCTCAATGGATTGAAATGACTTGCAATAGCTTTCCAATAGATATGTAGTTTATCAATGTGGCGATTATAAGGATATTTTGATATCTTGTTTATGAATTATGTTTTGCACATTTGGTAAGATTGTATAAGAATTGGAATTTTTTTTATAGTGTTCACAACTTCTAAGATTTTCATGTTTATGAAAAAAAAAATACTTAAGAAATTTAAATTACATGTCTAAACAAAACTTCAACGGATCATAAAAAGCGTGATATCTTTTTCTAAAATTTAGGTTTGATGCTAATCACCTTGAATACCCTTAGAGAGTAAATGTACCACCAAATAATATGCTTCTTTTAGGACTAGATTAGCCTTAAGCAGCAAGTGAATTTTAATTAAGATGACTCACAAATTTTGGTGGCATGTCCCATGTAGGATGAAAAATTAGCCCTTTCCACTATATAATATACCCTTTTTTTTTTCTCATCCGTCCGGTGTCTTTTTCCATACCCAGGACTCGAACCCGAAACCTCTGATTAAGGGTAAAACACTTTCATAAGTGCACTACAACGTAACCCATGTTGGTCACTATACAATATTCTTATTTAGCAATATATTTAAACTTTGAACTTATATGAATACAAATCATGATTCCAAGTGTAGATAATAAGTTAGCGGTCATAATCATTTGATGAGATGAGATTGGAGTTGAATAGATACAGAGGAGGAGGGGATTTTTAACTAATGGATGGCTAATCAATTTTACATGGTTTCTTGTCAAGATTGTGTTGTCTATTTCTCAGAAATTGTAATCAATTTGGTTGCCTAGACATCATGGTTTTGTCATTTTCTATAAACACATAACAAATGTCATTTACCAATAAAATAAGAAAGAAGAGATTTGGGTCATTGGAATAAATGACTTTATTTGGAGTGCTCTTTAATTTTTGGTATAACCGTACAAGTTATACCATAGAACATAAGTTCAATAACAAAAATTACGTTTCAAGGCAAAACCTTTTTAAAAGTTTAGCATTGCAAATTAGTTACTACAAAACTTATGCCTCAGGATAAATATTTTCTAAAAAGTTTTTCCCATTAAAATTAGATAATAGGTAAGGATGTTCTAGTCCTCAAATTTTCATTAAATGAGTAATAGAGACGAAAATTAAAGATCGCAATTTAAAGAGGCAAAAAATAAAAATAAAAACTATCCCAAAATAGGGATAATCCGTGTAAAAAAAACTTGTGATTATGATTTTCAATTTTTTTAATGCATAAAGATTAATTTGAGAGTGATATTCATGTTTATCATCGCAGGTTGAAACATTGCTGGATGAAAATTAAAGTGAAAAAAAAAAAACTAAAAACTCCATTGTTAAAGTTTTTAAAAGCTTGAAAACCACAAATAAATTTTATAATATATTACTAATTATTTGACAAATAACATCATTCAATTAAAATTTGATTTTTTTTTTTTATTGAAATTCATAGGAAACGAAACGAAACCTTTACATAATTTTATATAATGATGTAAAAATCAGCTCTCATACGTTATTATATATATATATATATACTTTTTATTAAAAAAAAAGTTGATACATTATTTGTAGTAAGTGTTTAATATTATTATATACCGAATACATAAACTTTGTTACGAAAACAAAAGTAGTTGATTACGTGAGTATAGATTAAAAATATGATTACGTGGATGTAATTTAGTGGAAATGTGTCGTACAAAATTATTAAACGGAGATTTATTTTTTTTGCAGAAATAAAAATTATTCAAAGCGCGTTGAAACATGCTTAGACTTGGCCAAAATCAGATTCTATTCACACTAGACTGAAATATATTTAAAATGGACGATGGAAACAAGTATTAAAATATATTTATATATAATTTAGAAATGAAAAACGGCTGTTTTATAGTTTAGAGTAACATTTGATAGCTATTGTCAATTTTATATTAATAGTAATAAATTATACTCATTTTGTTCACTTTTAATTGTCATTATGCACTTTTTAAAAATCAATTTGACTAATTTTTAAAGTTAAATTACATTAAATTAATTCAATGTTTTAAACAAAAAAAATCAGATATTCAAAAACTATACGAAAAGTACTATAAATTTCAATTTTTTGCATATCCATATGACAAAAAAATACATAAAATATTAGTCAAAATTATTAATATTGAACTCTACAAAAAGGAAATTATGACAATTAAAAATGAACGGAGATAGTATATTATATACAACACATAGAGACATAGTCAGCAAGCATAGAGGAATGTCGTGACATCAATAATTCTATTTTTATTTTGAATAACTAAATATTCTATTATTGCGAGGATCTCTTCGATAAATAAGCTATTTATTTTGTTCATCATTACGATGTAAATCTCTTAATTTTTAATACTAATTTCACTGTATATCCATTTTTTATAATGTCTTCTTAATATATGGGTGTGCAACAATTGAACTGATCCAAAAAAAATATTACTGATTTATTGCTATTGAGTTATTGGGTTAATTATTTTTTAATGGTTTTATAAAAGAAAATTATTGAATTATCAGTTCAGTATTGATTTTTAATATTGGGTATTGGGTAAACCTGACAAATTAAGATTATAGCAATTTACTACTTTTACCCTTACATAATTATTAAATATTAATCTTAACATTTTACTATTTGTTTGATAAATATTTTTTTATTAGTTAAACCGAAAACCGAACCATTAAGGATCAAAATTGATAAATCAAAAATCGACAAAAAGAATCTGGTTTGATTATTGATTTAATGTATTTAAAAATTAAAAATCGATGAATTGAACTGATAATACATAAAATCGAACCAAACCGACCCATGCATACTCAAGAGGATACCCCTTAATTCAGATGCTAATGCTGTTAGCTATTTTTTCGAGTCATAATTCTCTTTATATAATTAGCTTTTAATTTAAATATAATATATATCTTTTAGAAAACAAAAAGAAGAAGAACAAAACACTCTATTCAAGATTTATTTATGATTATTATATGTGTAAATGATGTTATTTGGGCGAAAATAAGATTTTGTAGGTAATATATTTGTCCTTGGGAAATATTTAACCATAATATTTTTGGGATATTTCTAAAGTTGCACCGTTTATAGCATGTATTCGGTAATTGGTATGAATAAAAGATTTTTTCTAAAACAAACAAGCTCTACAAAAATGAATAAAATGACTTTTCTAATCAAAATATGAAAAAAAAAAAAAAGTTTCATTAATGAAATTCCTAATTATGTCCTCCCCACCATTCAACCTCACATAGTATTTATCTAAATTAAACTAATTTATTTTCTTAAAAAATATTTTTCAATTGGCTTCTTTTTAAAAAAAAAACAATATTTATTCATTACCGAACACACCCTCTAATTCTGTGCACGTCAATTTTTAAAATTCTAATTATCTTGCTATACGCTAATTAATACACGATTCGTATAAATAAATTAATAAGAGTTAGTAACTTAATTAATGGTAATAGACATATGCCACCAGTTTTAGGAGGAAGAAATTAAGATTTAAGATTGATAGAAGTCATTGTAAACCTGTCAAGTGGGCTTGTCCAAGCCGACCCAGCCCATTAAATATTTATGCATTTGGGTATTGGCTTTGGATCGGCCCATGGTCGGGGTTTGGGGTACAAATAAGGGAAAATTATGCAGAATAACAAACATTTAGCCTATATTAGATACTATACCTTTTTCTTTTTTTTTTTTTTTTTTTTTTTTTTTACCGTGGTTTCCGGGCGTCGCTTTGCGAACCCGACTAGCTGTACCCACCGGGTCCCGCTGTTTCAAGGCGGGTCCACCACGGTTAGTTCCACGGGGCCCTGGAGACGCGGCCGGTTTGTAATGCCTCCAGTGGCCCTGCTGGGGCTCGAACCGGCGACCTGAAGGACTTTGTCCCAGGCCTTTACCAGCTGAGCTACCCCTCAGGGTTAGATACTATACCTACAATTTAAGAAAACTGTAATTCGTGGCTACAGTTTTCACAATTTTAGTTATTTGTTTGATTTGTATAATTCACATGATTTGTATAAACCCAAAATTTGTATAATTCAGTTCCTAATTGTATAAATCCAGAATATTGTATATGTTTACCCTAGCAATTTGTATATAAATTATGAAAAAATCACAATAAATTACCTTGTTTTTATATTGGCAAGTGAAATATACAAAAGGAGTTCTGAAAAATTCATAAATGTAAAAATATAAAATTTGTATATACTTATCATATTTGTATATTTGCAGTCTCCATAGCAAACGATACTATAGCTATGAAGCGAATTATCGAAACTATGGCGATAGAACCTTATTATATTTAGGACAAATTACTTAACTACACTCATTTACTTACCTTAATATCCATTTATCCCTACTTATTTCAAAAATCCCTTATTTACATATGTATCCCGCATGTATCCCGTGCACAACGCTGTGTATCTCACTATGTGAAATGTATCAAACCTAATGTATCATGTACACAACGCTATGTATCCCACAAACAATATTTTTAAGGGGTTTTTGGTAAATAGAAAACTAGAAGGGATAGGATGTTATTTAGTACTTATAATATGTGGTTCCTATAATTTATACTTATATTTATTATGTTCACTATTTCTAAAATTAGCTCAGTAAATAAAGATGTTCGCCTCAATCCATGACTTGCTTAACATTAGGAGATGGGCTATCAGGTTTGGTTTTTAGGCTTCAAATGAGTGGGTTTCATGTGCTGTTTTGGATGGGCCGATATTTTTTTTTTGTAAAAATCATCTGAATACACACCTATTTTAACCTTATTTTCTTAAAATTTCTACCGTTTCAAAAATTACATAAATCCTTCTTTTCCTCGTATTCTCTCACTTTCCCAGATACATCACTAGTAACATTTATTCCCACAATTTATGTTCATTTTTTCACGCCTCAAAACACTTCATGTATCATTAGCTATCTCCATTACTCTATTTTTGAATTTCAAATATTTTCTCTTTCCAGTTCATCAATTTCAAGTTATTCAAGAGGTAGATCTCCGGTTCATTGATTTTCATCACTTCAGTTTTCTGGTAAGAGCTTTGGGTCGAGATCCATGGGCGACAACATTGTTGAAAGTGAAAAAAAGTTATGGAGTTGATATATATTAAAGGACAAAGTGTAGAATGATTTCTTTATTTTTTTATTTTTTTTTTTGCTTTTGGCAAATCGAATTGTTTATTTTTATTTTTTTTCATCTTTTTAATTTATCTAGTCGATTTTGATTCTCAAATTAATGTATAATTCCTTCGTTTCAACTTTATGATGCATTACAATTTTAACATGTACAATGTATCGTGTTTAAATATTAGTTTTGATACATTACTCTAATTTATTGATATACAAATTAATATGTATCATGTTTATAGTTATGTATTGAGAAAACACATAAAAAAATTCTAAACTTGGCAGCACAACGTACTTTAGCACTTAAACTACACGGGCGTTTAAATACCCCCTTAACATCTTTGAAGTGAATTAAATACAACCCTGAGAGTAGAATACCACTCTCGCATATGTAAGCACCACGTCATTAAAATTTATTACACTAATCAATTAATTAAAAACCTCTTCTCTTCTATCCCTCCCCCTCCCCTCTTTCTTCTTTCTTGATTTTCACCATTTTCAACCCTCACTAGCTTCTTCTTTTTTCCTGAATTTTCAGCCTTTAATAGTTGTTTTCTTCTTCAACATTCATCAATTTTTTATTTTTTTTAGAATAGCATACTTACTTTTTCTTCTTCGAACTCTCTCTCCCACAAATCTGTCCCTTGGAGAATAATATTTTTTGAAAGTTATTTTTTTCTTAACAACTCAAATAAAAAATGAAGGTTGTGTAAGAAAGTTGATAGACCCACATTTTTTGCATCATAACTAATAGAATTCAAAATGGGTTACTAAATATTCAAGAAAGTTTGCATTCAATAATATGAGTTAGGTGTTGGGTTTTGTGATTAATAAAGGGCAGGTGAGGTGAGGGATGAAGATGAAGGAAAATTTTTAATATGGAAGAAGAAAGGTATAAGAAGTGCTTTAATGGGGAAGAAGACAACAAAATAAAGAGAGAACAAAAAAATTAAATATTTTTTTTTAAAAAAATTGAACCCACAAATTTCATTTTCTTCTAAACAAGAAATTTCACATTTTCTTTAACTTTAACTTATAATTTTTTTAAAAAAAATATTAGTTATATATTGGCCAGTAAAAAAATGTCATGTGTATGATTTTACCTTTCAGTTTTTTTATTTTTATTATTTCACGCACTTTGAGGAGAGTGAGTACACTCACTTTGCCACATCAGCTCTTAGGGTGGTACTTAATCAGTTCAAAATTGTTAAGGGGATATTGAAACCCCCGCATAGTTAAAGTACTAAAACAAGTTTTGTTGTCAAGTTCGGGGAGGGGGGGGGGGGGTTGATGTATTTACTCTTATGTATTTGATATATAACTATTACAAATTTCATTATATTTTGCTACCAGATATATACAACCAAATTTATTCAGCTAGAAGACTATGTATTTGTAGACATCATCAAATGTTATACATAAACACTAACGTTTTATAACAAAAATCAGTTTGTATCATATTCATAGTTATGTATATATCACATGACTATGTTATGTATATGTCACATAACTTTGTTATGTATATAACATAGTTATGTATCAGATGTTGTTATGTATATGCAACATTGTTTCATAACTAAATCAGTTTGTATCATATTCCTAATTTTTCATTTATGATACATAACTATGCCAAATTGTCGAATTGATGATGTATTAGATGTTGTTATGTATTTGTAGTCCTTCGAGTAACATTTTAAGACATAGTTGTACCACTTGTTTAACGCAAAGTATATCGAATTCAACAAATTTCAAACTTTATTGTATGTATCAGATACATATCAACTAACCACAATGATATGTATCAATCACAAAAAAATGCTATTGAAAACATTACATGTATAATATATCTTATAATATTTTTTCAATTAAAATAAGATACATAAATAGTAATGTATCATACACAATTTTATGGGCATAATACATAAATAATAATTTATACTACATATATTTGATACATAAAATCTACCATACTATTTATACTTAAAATTTACAAAAAGCTAATATTTATAAATTCAACTAGTTGCTCTACCAATGTTTGTGCTCTTCTACTTTTGTCATTTCTTTACTCTCCAGAAGCAGTGAGAGTTCGATTTGACATTTAGTATACAAGTATATAGTTAATGTCGATGGAGGAGGAAACATTGTATAAGTGGCATCAACGATGAGAAGGAAGAGGTTGAGAGCCCTTAGAGAAATTCAAGAATTTCTTCAAACCCTAACAAAGATGTTCATGGTGTATCTTCTCAAATGTATTGACAAGATCGACATATTCATGTTGTATCTATTCAATTTTTCAAAATTTTGATTCAAAATTGAAAGGTTTTTTAAAGAATGGGGAGAAGGAATTTAAATTTTGAATTGTGTCAATCTGTTACATTTTGCCAAAGATTGATTCCCACAACAACGTGATTTCGTAATTTATGCTTTTTGTTCTTTAATTTTATGTTTCTTTTCCTTTTTCAGTGTAACAGAAAATTCAATTTATGTATATGATGGATTGTGTCCGATTTGTTTGCTATGTATCTGAATGACACTATTTTGGAGGAATTTTTGTAAATAAAAAAAAATAGTGATAGGATGTAATTTGCTCCTTACACTATGAGATTCCTAAAATTTTTACATTTTCTTTTTAAAATTAACTTCTCCAACTCAAATGAAATTTGAAAGTTGAGTTCTAATCATGTAGGGTATTGTTATTAATTTTAATTTTAATATAATTATGACAGTTGTAAACTTGAACTTTAAATTATAATCATATAGTGTAGTGTTATCAAATGAAGTTTGAAATAATTGTAACCTTTGTGAATTTTAAATTTGAATTTTCAAAGTTAAAACTTAAAAGTCAATTTTTAAACTTTCAACATTCTCAATCTATAAATATCACTACACATTCCTCTTCATTTTTTACACAATCGGCATCTCTCTATCTATATTTTCTTCTTAATTCTTGCTTACCATTCTATTTCAAACTTTCAAGTTTCAATTCTCAACTTTCATTTTCCATGAAATTAAATGAACTAAAATATTTTTAATGTAGTGTAATATTTTCAATTTTGAATTAGAATTAGAATTAAGATATATATAAAAAAATATATACAAACAATATAATATATATATACAATATATATCGAATGTTTACAAAATAAACTATGTATAAAATATATACTAGCGTGCATGCACACCGCGCACACACGTGAGTGCATAAGATAGATACTAGCGCGCATACACACGCGCACACGCATGTGTGTATAAGATATACACTAGCGCACGCGCGCGCACACACACATATATATAGACACACACTAGATGTAGGGAACCCTCCCCCCCAACCCCCCGCGCGCGCACACATGTATATACACACACTAGATGGGGAATCCCGTGTTTAGCACAGGCCCAATATGATGAAGATTATAATTTAAGGAACAACTGGATAAAATAAAGGTGACAACATACTGCTAGGAATACAAATGTATCAACTTGGTAATGAATTGACATTATCAAATAATAATAGAATGTAACCTCATTTAACATATATGGAAGAAAAAATTGATACAACAAGAAGTGTAAAGTTGGTGTTGATTACATTTAGTTAGTCCGTATAGAGGGTATATTGCTCTATTTTTTATTTTTGCGAAAATTAAATACATGTGTGTCATCAGGTTGATGTTAAATTGTTCGCTTAAGATATGAATGAGGTGAGTGGGAAGGATAGAGGCCTATTTTACATCAGGTCATAAGATGATATTAAAATAGAAAAGAAATTGCAGCTGCAAGTTTGTAGAAACGTGAAAAGTCAAAGGATTGAAGCACTTTTAGATTTTTTTTCCCCTCGAAATTTAACATCTGCAAAATATAGAAATAGTGAGTAGTCATCAAAAAACTTCTAAGTAACTCAGCATGAGAAAATGTATACTTGCCATATTCATTTGTATCAACTGCATGGAAGAGAATTTTAAAAATCACTAAGCTAAAAAGAGGTAGCATAACTTAACTTCATGGAGAATACCAAGCATATGAGTGACATTACCAACACAATTAACTATTGAAATCTTAAGTGGCTATTTATAATATTGAAGATATTGAACATAAGCAGGAGAGGAAAGACATTTCATATGCATTTATAAATGCACATTTCTAAAGTAACTCAAGTCGAAGAGAAGAAAAAGTTATTGCTATAAATTTGAGAATGCATATTTGCAAACCCGCAACATAAATTAAATTTTACTTTATTGTTCGATTTAGTTGAAACATGTTTTCAATCATATTAATAGAAGAAATTCTTCAACTATATTAAATAAGTTATTGTACACGAAAATAAGAGAAAAACTTAGCAAATTGTGTTGTGGTAATAATAAGAATCGTGAAAAGATTGAGGATATTTCTTAACTTGATTGAAGATATTTCTTAACTTGAATAGCTCACAGAGAAACTTTATCTTGAAATAAGCACTCATAATTTTCAAGGTCATTGATGAAGAAGTAAGAACACACCCTAATCCACATTGTTAACGTGTAGAGGTTAAATATTAGGAACATATCAACTTCAGTTGTTCTATAAACATGAGGAGTACTCGACCAACAAATTACTTCTTTGGTGAAGAGATTTTCATTAGGTTATTGAGCAGAAAAAATATTTTTGTTGTACAACATTTTTAAGTATCACTCGAAGCCTTATTCATCTCTTTCATACAGGGATCAACCATCACTTTTGACATTAAAATACTTTCAACTTGTTAGCCAACCTTTTTATTCCTTCATTCAAGTGAAAATCTATAAATAAATTTCAACTTTAATTATCTTTATTCTATGTAAGCTCAAAGTGATTTCAAAAAGAGTTGGGTTAACCTGAAAACGATGAAAAGAAAATGTTGATTATTAGAGGGAAGTTGTATTATATGTTTACTGAGAATAAAAAGAGAAATTTTCTAGTAATATTCATTAGCAACTCCAATTTAACTTAAGTTGTAAAATGTATATAAAGTTGAGTTGTCATTCAATTCTAATAAGTGGATCGGTAATTAAGATTATGAGTTTGAAGCAATTCGATTAATTATAGAGATAAAGTGTGACCATAAATCAAATAATTATCACTACTTAATTAAGTTGTGATTGGTAGAAGAGGGTAGAAGAGTTCATAAACTTCAATTCTTGAATCCTCTTTTCACATACCCACTTTTGATAAAGAAATCAAGTAGATGAAAGAATTAAATACAATCAAAAGTACTAAGGAAAGTTTTTTTAAGAATCTTCAGTCTTGTTGGTACATCTTTACTTCCTACAACTTGTTCTCTGTTGCTGAAGCTATCTTTTAAGAGAATAATTTTTGATGTAATATTAAGCAACAATAAGACACACAAGCTGGGGAAAGGTATGAAGTAAGGTACGAATATTGGTGAAAGTTATGAAAGCTAAACCAATTTATTTACATCTAAAGTAGGTCAAATTTTCGGAATCAATGTTGATTAATGAACTAGTACATTCAATTCAAAACATTTAGTTCAACTTTACTCTCAGCTATAGTATTTAATTGGGTTAAATTTTTTGAGTAAATAAAAAACTTCCGTACAAATGTAACAACTTCAAAGGGTGAAATTATATATAGTAAAAAATCAGGAGTCAATGTTGAATTTGCTTAGCTACACTTTTTTTATAACCCATTGAGAACAATATGCAATTTTGCCTCCATATTATATTGAACTATTATATACTTTCTATATTAGATTACTACTATATGTCCCATATTAGATGGACTTTTCCAATTTGCTTGAAACACTTGTTTTCGTTATCGATACACTAAGAGGAATGAACAACAACCTGCAAGACCTGTTGCTTTTTACTATATAGTTATGGTAAATCAACAGGTGTACTTCATAAAAAGTTTCTTAAGCTCTGCAAAAATTATATTTAAGATTCAATGAGGAATTTTTGCAAATACCTGGGGAGCTAAATATATATATATATATAAGGTAACAACAAAATAAAAAAAATATACAAGAAATTCAATGAACGGCATACCACAAAGAGAAAAACAGAGTATTCATAATTATACAGAAGCACAGAGAAGCAAGGCACTCACTGATAAAATTCATGGGCAAGATGAACTATGGTAGTAGCACAAAGAATAAGCGAGAAGACAAACAATTCCAAGAGAAATGGACACTGAAGTTGAGAAGATGAAAACAAAACGACGTAAAAAATTTGGACTACACGTGGTGATCTCAAAATGTTCTTGTTGATGACATAGATATGTCGACGTGGTGTGTTATTATTGCCTTTTATCATATAGTATCAACCTCTAAGGCTTAAATCACCGGAGAAATGAATTATGTATAAAAATCGTGACCAAGTGAAAGAGCCTTTCATAATTCTTATCTAGATGATAGCTCTTATAAAACACTGTATTTATTTTTTTTTACTTCTTAGTTTCACTCAATTTCTTTTAATGACAACAAAAATCGTTGATTCAAATTTCCACGTTGAATTAGAGCTAATTTTTTTTTTTTTTTTTTTAAAAGAATGACTAAATTTAAGAAGAAAAGACTAAAAGTTTTGAACATACTTCACTTGATTTTCTTAAACTCAAATATACATTTTTGCAGTTGAATTTTGCATCATGACTTCTCAGAAGCTGTCTCTAACTTCGACGATAAATTAAATTAGTTGTGCCACTGATATAAACTTCATATCTCATTCTTTCATGTTCAAAGATTTGGAGAATTCGATGAAAACAGAAAGGATAAATACTGTTCTTGCAAAGTCTATCTGACTTTTGATGGTAGAAGTGGTTTGACTTCAGTTTGTATTGGGCTCATTAGGTATTTTTTTATCTGTATTTTGAATCCCTTTTGGGTCTCCCTAGTAAAAAAGTTTTCATAATATATTTTAATTCACTCCACTTTGAAAATTTTGAATAAAAAAAGAAAAAAACAATTGATCCCTTAGATGAACGAACTTAGAAATAACAACTTAGAAAAATCTTGATATTAGTACCATCAAAATTGATATCTCACTAATATAACCTACATAGCATCAGAAAAGTAGGATCAACACATGAAGACAATAACCAATGATATAAATATGATAAGTTGGTCAACTAAACTATTTAAAAGAGTATAATAATCTCGCAAATCAGTATATAAGTGAAGAGTTAGTGCTCAAGTGGAAGACTATGAGAGGTGTGAACATCTCTCTCCCTCTCCCTCTCCCTCTCCCCCTCTCTCTCTCCCTCTCCCTGTTAGCATAAAACCTCTTAAGTTCATAAGTTATTTTGGACACATTATATTTACACCATCAAGATTCCGTTCTTAGTATTAAACACACGACTTAATTATTTTCTTACTTCATATTCACTATATTTTATTGCTATTGTAATTTATTTCATTATTAGCTCATTCATAAAATCTATTTAGTTCACGTGCTTTTAAATCATTTGCACAAATTCAACTGTACCATTTTCGAGCATACAAATATATAAAATAAAAAAAGGAAATCTAAAAAAAGCATTGAATGTTTTTTTTTTTTACAAAAAAAAACAGTATCATTGGATTCAATATAGAAATTACACACAGTTATTGTAAAACTTCACTAAATTAATACTCGGTAAATTAATAATCTTTCTAAAATAATATTTTTCTTCGATTTTGATTTGGGCCAATGAAAAAATACCCATTTCGATAAGATAATAAAATAATATATTTTCAGAAGACTCCTATATAAATATATAACTTATTAATATTATATATAAATTCATATTTTCTTAAAAGTACAAATATATCTAATACAATACAGTGAAATATGATTTGATTTTGTTTGTTTTCTGTTAAAATTTTGATCTAGTTGAAGTTTATCTCTAACTTTTCTTATTGCAAGTTTTGATGTCTTTTCGAACTGCACCATAAAATTCAATTGATCGTTTGAGTGTATTTGATATTGTACCTTTAGTCTGGACTCTGGACTAACTTTTAAATGATTTTTTTTTCATCAAGCCATGACTACAAATCATTTTAGTGCATGTAGAGTGATTTTTTTTGTACTCACACAGTGCTTTACATATCTAATTTGCCATTGTTGATTTTGTGACACCTTTTAAATGAGAAATCATTTTTGAATATGGTTTCAAGAAATTTTCTATGTTGCTTCTATTATTTATTCTCTCACCATCATGCATTGAATATTTTTAGTAAAAATACAATGAATAATATTTGATTGTTAAGAAATAATGAACATTATGTATAATGAATTTATTCTTACAATGAATCATTAAATTCTTAAATTTATTTTACAATAAATCATTTAACAAAAATATATATTACAATGAATCATAAACATTTATTTGTACTTTATGTATAATGAATTTATTTTTTATATGAATTTAATAAATATGATACACAATTTAGTAAGATGCAATGATTTTGATGTATTCATTATACTTTACTTTATAATTTTTTTAATGTAAATTCAGTAAATATAATATATATAAATTAGTAAGATATAATAATTTTTACGTAATCAAAATTTATTTTCATTAAATCTCAAAACACTCTTTTATTAATTAAGATAATATTTTGATAAAATAATAATATTTCATGTTCTCACCTATATTTATTTAGCGCGATTTTACCGCAGAAATTACACAAAGTTTTATGAATCGTCCAAACAAGACGCAAAGAATTGCCAGCGAATACTGCTGAAGTCTCAGTGCTGATGAGGCAAACAGTACTCCCAACCTAACTGTACTTTTCAGGTTTCACTCTATTTTTTCAACCTATACATACATACATACATATAGAGAAAGAAAGAGTAGAGAGAAGAAGAAGAAGAGGGTTGTTTTGGGTTTTGCACAAAAGAGGAGAAAACATGGAGGAAGGACAGTGTGAAGAGGAAGTGCTTGGTTCAAGCTTGACAATGGAGAAAGTTGCTGCTGCTAAGCAATTTATTGAGAATCACTACAAGACCCAGATGAAGAGTATTCAAGAACGCAAAGAAAGGTAATTTCTTCAAACAAAAAAGAACATTTCTTGTTTATTTTATGTGGGGTCAAATTAGTTTGATGGTCTTTGTTTATTTCTGCTTGTTTTTTCTTCTTCAAAGATCTGTTGTTAGCACTAGCTTTTTATGTATTCATAGCTGGAAGTAGATAAAAAGGGTTGCGGGTTTTTGGGATTCATGATTTTTTTTTTCATGTTTGGAATAATTTGACTTGATTTATAGTTATACTCAGTTGGATCAGCTGGTTGAACTAAGGGAATATTTCTGTGATAAAGATTTGGGGCATTTTGGCATCAGATAGTTGGTGCATTAAATCACAAGTATCCTTTTTTTTTTAATTTTGTTGCATTATCAGTATTGGAATGAAACTGGCCCAAATACAACAGAATGGATATGGAAGATTCATAAAGCTGATGCCAAGCTAGTTTGAGGTGGAGATATAACTGTTGTAGTACTATGTCTGAATGTATCAGTTGCCATCATGAATTCTTGAGTTAAGCTGCTTACTCTATGATGGTCACCTTATCATGCTCTAGGACAAGTATTTGTTCTTCGACATTGTTGGAAAGCTGTGAGATCTGGCCTTTTTTCAAGCTTGACATAGAGAAGGCCTTTGACCAATAATTGATCTTAACTTCTCCCAATTCTAAAGATAATGGGATTTAGTGAAAGGTGGATAAAGCACTATTAGTATAGTGAAGTACTCAGTTTTGATTAATCGGGGTCCCTGTTGGCTTTTCTCGCCATAAAAAGGTTTCAGGCAGGGAGATCTCCTTTTCCTTTTCTTTTCATTCCAGAAATGGAGTATCTTAGCAAAATGCTAGAGAAAGCCAAACATTTACAGTAGATTCAGCAATTTGGGAATTCAATTTTGAGTATCCCACTGGTTGTATGCAGATGATACACTATTTTTTTGTGGTGCAGAAAGGTCCAAAGCATCCATCTCAAACTTACATTGCTCATGTTTGAAGCTATGTCAGGGGTACATATCAACATGCTCAAAAGCATTATTTATCAGTCAATGAAGCCCCTAATTTATAGGAGTTCACAGAAATTATATGTTGCAGTATAGGTACATTCACCACGACTTATTTGGGGTTTACTCTGGTTGCTAGATTTAAATCCTCTGAGATCTGGAATGGGGTGAGAGAGAAGTATGAAGAAAGGCTGGCTTCCTTGCAAAAGTACTATCCCTCTATTGGTGGAAAATAAACATTAGTAGCTTTTTAAACAGCATCCCCATTTATTTTATGTCTCTTTTTCCTTATTCTAATCAAGGTATAAAAGCAGCTTGCTAGAATCGAAAGATCTTTTTTTTTGGGAAGGGAACGGTCTGGGTTATGATATCAAAGTGATCCAAAGTTATTCAACCAAAACTACAAGGCACGCTAGGTATAAAAGATCTAGCAGCCCACTACAAGTGTTTGTTGATAGAATGATTGTGAAGATACAACTTAGAGGAATTAGGTATGTGGGAACAAGAAGTCAAACTGTCAAACACAAATATGAAGAGCAAAATCATTGGTACACTATGCCCTCATGGTACTGATCTTTGGAAGTTCATTAGCAAACTTTGGGCTGAATTTTCCTTGAAATCCTCTTTCAAAGTAGGTAACGGAACACATTATTTTTTGGAAAGCAAAATGGCTAGGCAACACTGCTATAAAAGATGAGTATCCAGGCCTCTTTCAGATAGCGAGTGATGCAGAGTCAACTATAACGTAAACAGAGAGGGCAACACATGGAACCTGATTTTAAGAAGAAATGTATACAATTGGGAGATAAATAATCTACTGAACCTGCTAGCTAAACTGGAAAGACACATAGTTAACTCTCAGGACATGGACAAATTAAAATAAGGAAGCTCAAGCCTCAAGCGATGATTCATTTTTAGTCAAGGGAAGGTATGCACATTTATGCATTTCCTCGTCTTTCACTCACCGAATGGTGTGTGTCCTCTCCCCTTTTGGATCTGGGTAAGCGCAACCACTGGTAAACACTTAACCTCTTATCAACAAGGTATGGTGAGGGGACCTGATTAGGCTCTTGACCCCTCGATTCCCGAGAAACTCGGTGTTCTCGAAGTTTTTCGAAGCCTGGTCCTAACAATGGCTTTGACTGATTATAGCCTCGGAAATTAATACAGAGAACAAAGTTACCGACAAAAGTAATATGTTTCAGCTGGACAACCTTAAATAGAGCCTGTACCACTCAAGGAAACCTCAGCAAATTCAGCTGGTAAATAGGTGCTATAAGTGTCAGATTAATTCAAAAAGTGTTAACCACCTACTCCTCCACTGTACAATAGACCTTGAAAGCTAAATGTTTACTTTTCTGTTTAGCTGGTGCAGCTTGACACCTATAATTAATATTGATCATCTTTTGGATTTTTTCAGCTCCTTAGTATTAGCTTAACTGTATTAGAGTTGACAATCTTTATTTTGCAACTTTCAGACATCTTCTTGATGCCATCTCTGAAATCTACCCCTTATAAAAACAAAGTCATATGTTGAGACCATATAAGTGTAACCTGTCCAATCCCCAAGTTCCCCATTTAAAAAAAGTGTAACCTAATCCTCAAGTTCCCCATTTGAAAAAAAAGTGTAACCTGTCCAATCCTCAAGTTTCCCATTAAAAAAAAAGTGTAATCTGTCCAATCTCCAAGTTTGGATGGGGAATAAATTAATTGAAAGGTAAATTGGACTGCTTAGATATCCTATGTTCATTTCTGTTTTTTTTTTTCCTTCAAGATCTGTTGGTAGCATTGGCTTCTTATGTGTTCATAGCTCGAGTTAGGTAAATTTGTTATGGGGCTTTGCTGGTGTCGTGATTCTTTCTTATTTGGAATAATTAAGAATTAGAGGTGTGGAGTGGGGTGTTGGAAAGGTGCGAGAATAAACTATCTAGGTGGAAAAGTCAATATCTCTCTTTAGGGGGAAGATTGACTCTCACCAAGTCAGTTCTTGATGGCATGCCTACATACATGATGAGCCTTTTTCCCATACCAAAGAGCATTGAAAAAAAAACTCAATAGAGTTAGGAGAGCCTTTCTATGGCAAGGAAACAAGGAGAAGAGAGGTTATAACCTTGTGAAATGGGATGAACTGACTCTCAACACTCAACAAGGGGGGCTCAACCTGAAGAACCTCAGCAAACAAAACACCTCTCTCTTGCAGAAATGGCTTTGGAGGTTCTCCTCAGAAGAGAGGGCCATTTGGAGAAGATTCATAGCCGGAAAGTATGGTTTACTCAATCACTGGACAACTGAGGAGGTTGCGGGAACCTTTGGATGTAGTGTCTGGAAAACCATAAGAAGATTATGGCCTCATTTCAACAACAACATGTCAATCACTGTTGGAAACACCTCATTTCTGGAATGAGGTGTGGATTGGAGAAGACAGTCTTAGAAACTCCTTTTCACATCTTTACACTTTGAGTACGCAAAGGAATGTCTCTGTATCCCAAGCTTGGAGTCAGCAAGGATGGGACCTTGTTTTTAGAAGAGCACTAAATGACTGGGAAATTGGGGAAGTTGCTAACCTATTGGGAGTACTAAACTCACACCCTGCTTTATCTATGAGGCCTGACAAACCTAGATGGAAATTACATAACAAGGGTGTGTTCACAGTGAAATCATGTTACTGGAATCTTAACACAAGGCAGTCAATGGTAGACATTTGGCCTTGGAAGTTAATCTGGAAGACCAAATGCCCCCCAAAGGTAGCTTGCTTTTGTTGGTTGGTTTGTAGAAAGGCTTGTCTAACACATGAAGCTTTACAGAAAAGGGGATGACAATTTTGTTCAAGATGTGTCATGTGTGAACATGAAATAGAAGTCAATGACCATTTGTTCCTTCATTGTAAGACAGCGGTGAGCCTATGGAACATGTTTTTGGCTCTGTTGGGAGTTAAATGGGTGATGCCTAGCGCAACAAAGGAACTACTAAATAGCTGGAAAGGTATTGGGAACAGAGGAAGAAATGAACACTGGTGGAGAACTATCCCTGCTTGCATATGGTGGACCCTCTGGAAAGAAAGAAATTTAAGAAGTTTTGAGGGACAAAAGATTAACTTACAGAAGATTAGAATGAATTGTATAAGCCTTTTGATTTTTTGGTGTAAACAGAATCTTGTAGGGGATATAGTAGATTTAGTTGATTTTAAAGGAAACTTGTAAAGTATACCCATGGGTGGGATGTAGGTTTCCAATTCATCATTTTTTGGGATGATGAATTTTTTGGTGTGAATACAAAGTTACCCTTGTCTCAAAAATAATTTGACTTAATTTAGTTACGCCAAAATTGGATCCACTACTTGAACAAGGAGATATAGTTGTGGTACATAATCGGGCCATTTCGGTGGTGACTTGACACAGAGCTGATGATGCATTACGAGTATATTATTTCAATTCGGCTACATTGTGAGTAGTGGAATGAAACAGGTCCAATTGAAGAGGAATGAATATTGAGGAGTCATATTGCCGATCCAACTAGGACGCGGGGGGGGGGGGGGGGAGAGGGCTGAGTGTTGGGGAGAGGGCTGAGTGTTGTTGTTGTATTATGTCATGTCTAAATGTATCACTTGACATGAACTCTTAAGCTGCTTACTCTATGATGATCACATTATGTTATCTGGGATGAGCTTTTGACTTTGACGTCTTTGGAACGCAGTGAAAGTTATATATTGATGATCACATTATGTTATCTGGGATGAGCTTTTGACTTTGACGTCTTTGGAACGCAGTGAAAGTTATATATTGAAATCCCTACTTTTAGCTGTTTTTTTATGGATGATCAGAGTTTTAAAGGTTCAGATTGACTAGGTCAGAGTGACAAAATTGCAAATGCCAAATTGGGAATCAATTACGGAGATCAGGCTGAGCAGTTTTATGCTTTCTTGTCTCATGGGTATGGAAGTTGTGTAATAGAATCCAGAAATTTATTACAGTATAAATCATAAAATGACGGCCTGTTAAGAGTAATTACTATTTTATCTAAATGGAATGTACTTTAATGTAATTTCCGAAGGATATAAAAGCTGATCAACATTTTGTTTTGAGGTATTGTACTTATACAGTAGTATACATTAGGAGCACGTATGAGATGCCTGTTATAAAAGACTGGGTGCTATTGTAGAAAAGCATGTTTCCTACGATGTTAATTGCTTTTGTTACATTCTTGTATGCAAGGATGCTTTTGTTACATCTTGTATGCAAGGATTTTTCTCCATCACATTTCTTCATCAATTAAAAAAGAAATAGCAATTTAACCTTTTAAGCAAACATGAAAGTTGATAAATAATAAGCAAGGAAAAGGAAATAGCTCTATGTTAATATATATTTAGGATCTACAACTATCACTATGTTTTTTTTTGAAATAGGTAACTTTGGACTATGTTAATTTCCTGTAGGATCTATAATCTTGATTATCCTTCCTATTTTAGCATGTGTACATCACTATTTAAACCCGCAATAGCTTGAGAGTATAACTAAGTTACACCTCTCTAAATATCTTCCTTGTCTTATATTTGTTACAACATTGTTTAAAAATAGGCGTTGGATTCTAGAAAGAAAGTTAGCATCTTCAGATGTGCCTAAAGAAGAGCAAATGCATCTGATCAAAGATCTAGAGCAAAAGGAGACAGAGTTTATGAGACTGAAGAGGCACAAAATATGTGTGGATGATTTTGAACTTCTAACAATTATTGGCAGGGGAGCCTACGGTGAGGTCAGTATTATTCCTTTAAGGTCTGAGTTTTGTTTGTTCATGTTGAAAGTAAATGATTTCCTGTCATAATTTTCTGTTTCCATTTCTACTGTATTTGCATTATATTCATACAAATGCTTGGATACAAAGAAACTGATAAAAGTAATCTACTTCTAACATCTATATGGCACTTTATATTTTGGGAAATTCCAAAAGATTGACATTTCTATTCATAAAATTGCAATTTCCACAAATTGTCCCTTTCGGTACATCAGGTTAAGGAAAATTCAAATTCATTTGATGTTTTAATTTAATCTAGAATGGTTTCTCTATAAAACAAACTTTTCAGCCAGTATAGTATTATTTTTCCATCTCAATTGACATTACACAAAAGTCAATAATTATTTTAAATTCAGTATACTGTCAAATCTCGTCCAATAAAATTTATGGGGGGAGTAGAAAGTACATGCTATTTTGAGTGCTCACTTAGACTATTTTCCTGGTATGCAAGTATTTGAAATGACACAAAAATCTTGAGGATTAGTCAAGGCGATCTGGACATTTTCTCTTTTTTCAATCCTCCCCAACCAAATGACCCCTTAGGGTATGTCTTGTTGTCTCCTTATGTTATTATGTTGGGGAACCCTCATCTCATGAGTTAACTTTTTGGATTTAGGCCCAAGGTCCATTTTATGAACGCCTACCATGTTAGATGTCAAATAACAACATACAGACATAATCAGTCTAAAGTCTAACCTGAACAATGATTGCAGGAATTTCCAAAAATCAGTCATCTTTTTTAAAAGACAAGTTCTACCAGAACAGACTGCATAAGAATGAAACATTCAGTGAATAAAGTTACATTTCCTGTCCTAGAAAAAACTATTATTCTATTTTAGGGAGAAGTGGGACTATAATTGCTAGCATCGCTTGGGACCATGACTACACAAGAACAAGGTTTCAATGAATGAAGTTGCACCTCATGTCCCATAAAGAACTATCTATTCTATTTTGCGGGCGAGTGGGGACTATTATGGCTATGCACCTCTTGGGACCATGAGTATCGTCTTCTCTATCTGCTTCGATATCTATGTTTGCATTAATGCTCATTGCTGGCTTCCATGGTTGAAGTTGGAGTCAGTATTCAAATATCCTTGGAGAGAAAATCGAAATGACTAACCTCAAGAGGTTTTGTTTGGACAATGCCAAGGAAGATTACTGGGGTCTTGCTTAGCTGGAAAGAAGCAGGTGTAGGATTGACTCACAGAGATAGATGGAGGATGGTCCATGCTTGCATTTGGTTGACAATCTGGAAAGAGAGAAATTCTAGATGTTTTGAAGATGTTAGCAGTTCAGTTCAGAGGATTGAGTTGAATTGCTTTAGACTTTTATGCTTTTGGTATAACCAGAGCAGTGTTGTGAAAGGCGATCACCTCGTCACCAATGGCGAGAGGCGAGGTGAGGCGACCCTTCATCGCCTTTTAGCTTTGTGGCGAGGCGATCTTCAAAAGGCGACGCCACGGCGACAAAGGCGAGAGGCGAGAAAGGCGTCACCTTTTGTATTTTCTTTTAAAAAGACGACCAATTTAGGGTTTTAAAAGTTAAAAGGTAATTTTAGGGTTTTCGACTAGACTCCTCGGGCGACCAGCCAGAATTTTCCGGCGACTCCAAAGTCCAACCAATACGTTCTTTCTTCTTCAGATTTCTTCTTCCTTTATTTCTTTTTCATTCTTCTTCTTTAGACTTCAAAGTCACTTCTACCCTTGTTTTTTTTCACTGTTTTGATTTTTTGTTCTATTTTTTTCTCGTTCAAGTTCTAAGTATGTACTAGCTAATTTCAGTTTTTGAATTGAAATATTTGCTTATATGTTATTGCTATTGAGATTTTGATTATTTGATTATGCAATTAAATATTTTAATTTTTTGGTATTAATTGGGCCGCACTTCAGAAAAGAGAGCGCCTTGCCGCTTGCCTTGCCTTGTGGCGAAGCAGACCCTTGTCGCCTTTTATCACCTTTCACCATCCAAAACACTGAACCAGAGATACATAGAAGATATTGCTTCAATGATAGACACCATAGTGTTTTGTTAAGGTCCCCGGTGCAGTTTTCTTCTTTTTCACTTGTAAATATGGTTTCAGCACAACCTTACTACTGTTTTGATTAATATATACAAAATGTTACCTTCTCAATAAAATAAAAATAAAAATAAAAATCACTATCTTCACCAATATCTTCTTCTTCTGTGTACATGGATTGTGCTTCTATTGAACTTATCTTTTTACAGAACATTCCTGATTCTAATACATGGATACATGTGCTCTGCAGGTAAGATTATGCAGGGAGAAGAAATCTGGTAACATATATGCCATGAAGAAGTTGAAGAAATCTGAAATGCTCATCAGAGGACAGGTGAGAAGAGCAATGTTGCCTTCATTATTTTTTATTTAGTTGTCATTATACGCCTAGTTTTATCAATGTTGCTTCTACTCTCTGGTAGAGTATGTAATTATGATGCTAAGATACCTCAGAATTGGAAATTGGCTGCCTGTACACATTGACATACCACTGGTGATGGTGATATACTGCCAAGCTGTGTAGCCTAATTCAGCCTATATCCTGTTGCTCGCACTTATTTATCTTTTATATAGCCATTATTTGTGTATTTCAGCACTATTTCCTTGCTCATTATTTATCTTTTTCCTTTCTCTTGGGAGGATGACCCTTGGAGGCATGACGGATGGGGTTGTCTGCGGGTGGTTGAAGAACATTTGCAGAGGGTTCTTCTCTTTTAATTGAAATGACCTTAAAAATCAATAGTACACCACTCCAATAAGATAAAATGGAACAAAAGCTAACATTGCTTTGATGCACTGACTTCTCATTACAGGTATCACTTAGAGTCTGTTTGGATTGGCTTACTTTAGGTACTTTTAAGCACTTTTATAGTATTTGGGTAAGATAAAAAAGTGCTTTTAAGAACTTTTTTAAAGCCAAAATACCAAATATAAGCCAAAAGTCATAAGTTAGAATTCCTAAAACTTATGGCTTTTGGCTTATGAGCCCATCCAAACAGACTCTTAGTTTGCTGTCTGAGGATGAAGATAGGTTTTATTTTTTTCTTTGTTTAGCTGCTCGTATACAATAAATACTTTCAATTAATTAATTATATAAATTAGATAACAATCATTATATGGAAAGTAAAACTTTTTTTTCAACTATGATTCTCTGGAACATTATTAAAAAAGTTTATTTGTCGAACTAGTCATCTATAGAAACTTTTCTGAAGATTCCAAATGTGTAAATTTAATTTCCAATGGGTGGAGCAGTGGATACCAGAATCTTTGGATTTGATAAGTTATGGAATACACAAATATATATACTCTCAGGCACAACTATCGAGGTAAATCTCTATGTCACATTTCCGATGTTCTAACAACTACTCAGGCAATGGCGGTCACCATGGAAGATTTAACCATATTTATAATCTGAAGATTCAGTGTGAAACAAAAAGTGATCCCGAAGGGATAAAGAGGGAGATTGTATCCTTTCATCAAACATTTTATGCTGAAACTTAAAATTGGAGGCATGATTTCAATATATTGGGCTGTCCACGCATCATAGAAGAGGAATAGAATGGATGCAAGGAGAGTTTGATGAACAGGATGTATTGGAGAGTCAAAATGTGTGATGCATATAAAGTTCCTGATCTAGATGGGTATTTTACGGGAACACAAATGCTGGGATATTGTGAATGAAATATCATGAAGACACTGTAGAATTTTTACAGAAAGGATTTCTTTGAGAAGAGTTTATTGTGTCGTATGTGGCCTTGATCCCAAAAAAGAATGATGCTAAGGAATTGTGAGATTTCAGATCAATCAGATTGATTGGCAATGTATACAAGATCATTTCTAAGTTATTGACTCAGAGGCTTAAGAGAATGGTGAATTAACTTGTGGATGGACATCAAAGAGCTTTATGAAGTTTCGTCAGATTATGGATGTTGCTTTGATTGCCAATGAACGTGTTGACCAGAATTAGAGGATAAGTACCTGAACTTGATATTCGAAAGGCATATGACCATGCTAATTGGGACTTTCTTATTAAGGTTCTTAAGGGATATAGACTCGGGGAGAAAGTTAATTGGATATTAGCAATTTTATTAACAGGGGAAAACATGCTCTCCTCCAATTTACATGTAGTCCAGAAACAGCTTTAGAAGTTGTCAAATCAGCCTCACGTGCCTCAGTTGATCAGCACTAGCTTCATAGAATACCAAAAAGCCATCTACATAAAGGAAATGAGACAGCCTTCTATGTTTGTCACTTTAAACCCTTCAATCTAACCTTTTCACCATTCCACTTGCCACCTTCAACATGATATTAAGCCCTTAGTAGAGATAATAATGAACAAGAAAGGTGATCGTGGATCACCTTCTCTTACACTTCTTTCAAAAGGGAAAGAACCTTCTAGGTAAGCTATTAACAAGAATGGAAAAATCTTACAGATATAAAAGATCTTAGCACAGCTAGTTCAGCTTGTGAGGTGGGTTCATTTCCCACCATCTACTACGTCGGACTATCTCTTGGCTCAAAAAACAAATTTCAGGAAATTGGGAAGAGGTGTTAAAAAGGTATCAAAAGGATTGGCAGAATGGAGGATTCAATCTCTCTCATTGTTTTTTTTTGCTGGGGTTGGGGGTGTTTGAATAGTGTTTTTGATGCACTTACTATCTATGTTATGTTGTTATTTCCTCCACTAGCTAAGATGGGAGAATAATTGACTCCCTGAGGAGGAACTTCATCTGGCAAGGTAACCGAGACTAAGAGAATTGTTCATTTGGCAAACTGGAACACCCTAATTCTGGTATTTTCAACATTGTGAACATGCCTGAAGCAAACTAGGTTATGGAGAAAAAAGGCTGGAATATCAACTTCTTAAAAGATGCTTAAATTACTGGGAAATTGATGAAATTGCTGAATTCTTTAAGGCTTTGAAGCTTTTTCAAGATTTTAGTAACACTAAAGATAAGATGCAGTGGAACATAGCTAAGAATGATTGTTTCAGTCAAATCTGCTTATTAATTCCCTCACAAATACTAGACAACGTGGAGCCTTTTGGCCATAAAAGTATATATGGAAAATGACGATCCCATACAAGGTGGCTTGTTTCTACTGGTTCGTGGCTAAAGAGGCTTGTTTGACTCAAGAAAACCTGAAAAAAGGGGTTTTCAATTATGTTTCAGATGTTCTCACTATTAGAAAGCAATAGCCATCTGTTTCTGTATTGTCATGTCATAGACTAGCTGTGACAGCTTTTCCCCAATATAGTTGGACTCAGGTTGATCCTGCCAGAGTCTACTTGTGACCTGCTGATATGCTGGAAATATAATATTGACTGTGTAAATCAGAAGTTATGGTGGAGAATTATGTCTGCATGTATATGATGGACAATTTGGAAAGATAGAAATGCTAGATGTTTTGAAGAATGTAACTGTATTCTTTTGTTTGACTTTTGGTGTAAAAAAATAGCTGTAGATGATACAGAATCCTTAGTTGACATGTTAGACTCTTAGTAAGATAGTACAGGATACAATTGTGGCCTTTTTAATTGTAAATATGTCTGCAGCACTGCTTTTGTGCTGATTTTAATATACTGTTACCATACTCAAAAAATTTCTACAGGGTGGAGAATTTGATATCCAAAATCAGCCCAAGGTTTACACAGTTCAACCTTTGCATCTGAATCTTATCATTCGCTTTTCAGACAGGTTAAAAGCTTTTGCACCTGGGGGTATCCTGCAGAAACCTGCTAATTCAGTTACTGCCCGTTTCATCTTTAAAGATATTATACTCGATGGCACCACTTATGTTTTCTATGAGGGGTTTATATTATGCAAAAAATTAAGCATGTGCTAAGAAGAAATTTATGAGCAGACTTTAGTACTAATACTTCTTGTTTGGACAAACTCCCATCTAACCTATAATCTCTAGTAATATTAGTATGTGGATTTAACTAAGAATAGATTAAAGAAAGAGAACAAGGATCAATACAGGCAATACTAACTAGTTGAGATTTAAGACTTAGTTCTGGTTCTGGGAAAATCTGTATTTTGACTAAAAAGACAAATTGCTTACTAATATTGGAGTGAAATGAATGAGAACAGAGTGGATTATATAATGGATTACTGCCCGACCTCAACTAGTTTGGGATTGATACGTAGTTATTGAAACTCCCATAACCCTTTAACATCCAATACTTGTAAAATAGTATAAGCAAGTAAAGAGGATTTTTAATACATCCTGGAGTGTCAGATTTTAGTACTCTTGTCTGATTCAAGTTTCATCTCTGGACATGCAAAAAGACCAGTTTGAGCATCTCCAAAATGCATGTGCTAACTAGTTTCTATCCTGCATCGTGTGTGATCTCTTGGGCTCTTGTGTAACCATACTTTCAAGTATTTCTGCAGTGATCGTTTGCCAGGTAAAATGGCTGTCATTATATAGTAGTCAGTACATTTCATAGTTACATTATCCCATCAACTTTGACCAAAATTTTGAATTTAGGAAAGAAGTTAGGAATACTTCAGAATTAGAATTTCCCTCATTGGGTTCTTTGTCATTTAAAGCTAAAGATTTTTCGGTCATTAATAGTTGTTTCCTAATACCCTCTCTCTTCTTTATATGAGAAACAAGGTATGTCTATTTAGGTGTTATATTTATTCACTTTCTCTATATAACCTTTAGTGCTAGATGCTATCACCCCATTTGCGCCAATTTTGGTGGTTAGGATTACGTTGGCAACCTGTGCTTTTGGGCTGGATATGTTGGTGCATTAATTGAGGTGTTTGCTAGCTACCGAGATATCAAAATAAATAATGTTTAGCACTAGAATAGTTACGGATCTCTTGTTCAATATTTTTTCCTTTTTAATCTTAGCGTATTACAGGATTCTCCAGAAAATCATGACATGCTTTCTAGGGCTATATTTTATTTGTACGTTTAAAGGGGTCACTGTGGTCCTTCTCCTCATTTTACTGGACAGCTTTTCTTTTGAAACTTAATCGAGTTAACCTTATTCTGGAGCCCCCTTCTCATGTAGGTTCGGCATTGATTCCTTAAATAAAGAAAACTTTATTGCCTTCGAGAAACAGAAATGATCCAAGTAACACACCAAGGTCGATTATTCCCCGCATGAAATGAAATGAAATGATTGAGCGTCATATTGAAGTATTTTTTCAGTGTCCGCTGTATGAATGATTGAGACTCGTGGTTGGTGTACTGGGGAGCTGCTTGGTGTACTGGGGAGCTGCTTGGTGTACTGGGGAGCTGCTCATGCATTCTCTATTTAATAGGAAGTTGGGGGGGGGGGTCTGTATCCTGTTTGCATGTGATAGATCCCCCAAATGTATAATCCCTATTGAAAAATTGATTTTCGCAGGTGGAGCATGTGAGAGCTGAAAGAAATTTATTGGCAGAAGTGGCCAGTCATTGTATTGTAAAATTATACTACTCATTCCAAGATGCTGAATATCTTTACCTTGTCATGGAGTATCTTCCTGGCGGTGACATGATGACTCTGCTGATGAGAGAAGATACATTGTCTGAAACTGTAGCTAAATTTTATATTGGTCAGAGTGTCCTAGCTATAGAGTCTATTCACAAGCATAATTACATTCACAGGTATGTTTGCATCAACTTCTTATTTGTGAAAGTTACTATTATGAGATAATTAAGACTTAAGATAATTTATGTGCATAATTTGAATGCGAATATGTAATAGCTTTCTTGAGGCATAGTTCTTTCGACGTTGTGACTGTTTTGGTGTTTATATTTTTCGATTTTTTTTCCAGAGATATCAAACCTGACAACCTTCTTTTGGACAAAAATGGTCATATGAAGCTCTCTGATTTTGGTCTCTGTAAGCCTCTTGATTGTAGAACGTTATCCACATTAAAAGAAAATGAAGCTATGGATGATGAGAATATAAAGGATCCTATGGATATAGATAGCAGCTTCCCAGATACCAATGATGGAAATAAGTGGAAAACCCCCCGCGAAAAACTTCATCATTGGCAGATAAACAGAAGGAAATTGGTATGTTATATTACTGATATATGTTGTTTCTTCTTTGCGTTGTGTGAGGATTTACATAATTTCATGGAAACAAAATTCACGTGTTGCAACATGGAACCCAACAAGCCACTACCTGCTTGGTGAACCAATACAACCCGAAGCATAGTATAAGAAACATCTTTATAGGAATCCCCTACATAAATGAAAAGGATATCTCAAAACAGCAGAAGTCTAATATAAGATACAAAATCATGTGTTATAGTTGAATGAATTTATCTTGTTCCAAACACTTGCACTTATGTAAAACCAGATCATTGCAGGAATGAGAAATTGTATTGGCTTGTATTTCAGTCAATGAAAGAATGTTTTTTTGCAATATGTCAATAACTCTGATATATAATCTTAATATTCACTTTTGTAGACACTAAATTTAGATATGTGTTATTTAGCAAGTATTGAATTTTCTATGTATTTAAAACTAATTTTTGTCTTCTTCATCATCTAAAAGGCATTTTCAACAGTCGGTACACCAGACTATATTGCTCCTGAGGTACTATTGAAGAAAGGATATGGAATGGAATGTGATTGGTTAGTGTTCATTCCGAAATTAGAATTAGTTTTTTTGCATAGATCACCAGGAGTTCTTGGATTCTCTGCTCATGCGTGTCACTGCTGTGCATGAATCTATGTGACAAATGTCCAAATGTCAATAGCAAGACCTTGTTCAAGTTGGTATATAAATTCATTGAACTAATTGATGGATTTCCCTCCCAATATTTATCTTGGATACTTCTCTTTTGATTAGTTCGATTGCTAACATATGTGGTGGCACCTTTTACTGATAATGATAATTAAAAAACTGTATTCTCTATGTTTTATTTTATAAGATACTCTTTTCTTTTTGATGAAGATACTCTTTCTTTCAGTCTGCTCTGAAAAGATCGACATATTTCTATATTTGGGAATTCTTTAGTTTGAACATTCTGATTTTATCCTAATTGACATGGCATGTTTCAGACGATTAGATACTAAGGGTACTTTTGGTGTGTCATATTCTGTCTTGAGTTAAAATCTTTCTTTTCTTAAACTCCTCGTCCATGATAAAATGAAGTAGAGGCAGGAAAAATTTGTGGTACCTCTATGTCCATCTTAACTAAATTCAATCTAGCAATACCAATTAGTGGCAAACAAAAAACAAAAAGAACCCTACCAGACAAGGAATGGAATGGTCAAATAACCACTGACAACGGAAGAGAAAGTAAAGTAGATACTAATGGAGATTGAGAAAGCAGACTAAGGTTTTCTGGTTTTTTAAGTTGGGCTGCCTGCTACCTGCTTGTGTTGGGAAGGCAAAGGAGAAGTAGGGAGGAGTGAGGACATCAGTGTTAGCGATTTAGCGTGGGAGGATGCTGCATGAGGTAATGGGAATAGGAGTGGGATGGGGGACAAAATAAATATTTTGGAGCAATTGGAAGGGGGCTAGAGAAAGATTTCGCCCTGGGGGAGAAAACATGTTAATTTGAAGGTGAAGGGAGTTAGAGTTTCTTGATTCTAGTCCATGGAAAGGTTAGGAAGAAAGGAGTAGGATATATCTGTCGAAGGTTCCTGCTGCCTCCTTTTATGACCAAGTGGAAAACTGTAAATTAAGTGCTTAATCCCCCCCCCCCCCCCCCCTCAAGCCTTCACCATTCTGGGATATGATATATCTGATGTTACAAGATCCAGTGCCTCATCTGCACAATAACCTCTAGTGGAATGAGACATATTTGTAGTTTGGGATTTCGTGGAACTTCACTGGAAGCTTGACCATATCCACAGACCTATGTTTTCACTTTAGTTTGATGAGGACTGCTGGAAAATGCTTTTGTTTTCTAACCTGTTGTATAATTTCTAGTTATTTTCTAAAGTAGAATGAACCATGTTGTGTTTTATGTATTTCTCATCTTTTATCTACTATACACTACATGCAGGTGGTCCCTTGGTGCAATTATGTACGAAATGCTCATTGGTTACCCTCCATTCTACGCCGATGATCCAATAACTACTTGCAGAAAGGTAGCATCTCTACTTTCTGTTTTCTTCAAGTATGCTGTATGCTTTCCGTTTTTGTATGATAAGGATATCTATTGCTTCTGAGATAACAGAAAGTGCCCTGCTTCTTTTGCTGTAAATCAAGAGAATGGTAGAAAAGTTTGATGCTAAGAACATGTTGCAAAATGTCCACATACAAAGAACTAGAATGCTTTGTATGCGATCTCGTCCGAGTATGAAGCACCTTTCTTTGCTGAGCCAGAGAACTGCTAGCTTGGACAGCTGATGTCTGAGACCTTTTCACGTGATGCTTAACCACTTAGATTAGCGTCTGTCGTTTGGTCAATTGGGTCTAAGTCTTCTACCTTTTGCACTACAAGTCTCAGATGTATTGCATTCATAGTGATTTTCTTGCCAGTGCTACAATCAATGTTTACTATGAGAATGTGGTGTATTAGTGACACCTATCTCTGTATTAGACCAACTACAATGTACTGGTTGCCTTCTTTTCAGATTCTCCTGCTCTTCCAAATCTATCAGATTCTAACTCCATGTGTGTGATTGCCAGATAGTTCACTGGAGAAATCACCTAAAATTTCCTGAAGATACCAAACTCTCACATGAGGCAAAGGATCTTATTTGCAGGTTACTATGTGATGTTGAGCATAGACTGGGCACTGGAGGTGCAAACCAAATAAAGGTATATTTGAATCATTCATCCAATCACTTTCACTAGAACCTTCATGTTTCTTCTGTTAAATTTATTTGAATTGGTTTATCAGGCTCATCCTTGGTTCAAGGATATTGTATGGGATAGGCTGTATGAAATGGAAGCAGCCTTCAAACCAGAAGTTAATGGAGAGCTGGACACCCAGAATTTCATGAAGTATGATGAGGTATTTCATGAAAATGAATGAGTCTTATTTTTTTATTGGAGAAAGTTAATGACTTTCATAGCCAGTGACATAAACCCTTTTGATCCTTTTAAATATCTAATGCATAGTTAATGTCTATTTGTAACACCTACAATATTTTCCTTATTTTATTTATACATTACTGTCCCACCATCTGCATTTACTTACAAAATGGACTGTGACATGTGTCTTCTTTTCACTGTCTGCTTAGAATATTGGTGAACTGTGAGAAATGCCTCATCCAAAAGGTTAAGTAGTAGAGGGTAGATTTTTATTAGTTGTTTTTAGATCCACAGCACACCCTCTCGCATGTGGGTTTGATTCTTTTTCTTGGGTCAAGTATGTTAACATATTTTGTTGGTGGGAGATGGTGAAACTCGACTTCTGCTTCCTCTGAAACCATGTGAAGCGTGTGGACCTACTCATCTAAGAGTTTTATACTGTTTGTATGCTTCCCTTAAGAGGATACAAGTCACATAGTAGGCATTTACACAACCTTCCAAAATGGCAGCCTCTTGAAGCACTATTCTTTCTCAAACAAATAACAAAATTCCCATGATGGCTATTCTCGCATTCAACAGCATGTGTTCCTCAATTGTGCATTTGTTTTGGGTTGAATATATATATTGGTCTTGGAAGTTGTCGATGAGTTGCTTAAGTTCGAACTCGATAGCTATGAGCATGGAGTAAAGTTGGGTTTTAAAATGGCCAACAGATTTGTGGGGGGGGGGGGGGGGGGTAAATATGTGTGTTCCGCTATCCGCTAAATGTATGTATATATGTACAGTGTTGAAGTGTGTGAATCACCCTCATTTTTCAAGTTAAATTGTTAGAGGCTGTAATCTGCGATATGTCCCCTAATGACCATTTTCAAAAGAGTTTTCTCTCTTCCATTCTCTTTTCACAAATAAGTTAAGACAAGAAACTGGTAGAGTTTCTTACAATGCAATTTGTATCCTGCCTTGTAATCTCACTTTCTAAAAGCAGTTGCTTTACTCCATGAGTAGGGTACTTTTTCGACTAGCTAACTTTAAGTCAAGATCTAAATTTTATCCTTGCTGCTATGCTTGTATTAGGTAAGTCAAGCTTTCTCCTTAATCTCTGTTTCTAGTCAAAGTTAGTCACACAATATTGTGCATGGTCTTTAGTTCTGGCTTCTTTTAAAGACAATTCATGCCGAGCATTTTGCTTTGTGATTTCAAACTCGTAGTCCTCACTTTTTCAATTGCCTACTGGCAAGAATATGCTTTATTCTCATGTTAGCCTTCTGAAACTATATTTGGTGGATATAGTCTGTCACCTATGTTATCTCGTTCAAATGTAGTCTGTTTCTCCTTGTAACTGTTTTCTTGCCTTCTGGACTTCTTCATAGATGGATACTCCAACATCAGCAAGATCTGGTTCAGGACCTTCTCGGAAGGTTTGTAACCACTGGTTCTTTTCTGTCTGTATTTCAGTACCTTTTGTATATGATAGTATTTTATGGCCAATGAACTGATAAAGTATGTGCATCCTTATTACTGGCCACTTGCCTGAAATTCTGTAGCAATAAGCAAAAGACAGAAGCTTAGAAGGGTTTACTCAGAACATACTGTGGAGCCATGTTTTGGCTCCATTCAATCAAAAAAACTACTTAAATCTGTTTTCATCCACTCTTATCCAAAAATATAAATGCAAGCTATGTTGGATATTGCAAATCAGTAGCTCTCTCAATATGTATAGCTTCTTCTTTTTTTTTTGAGAAGGTAACATATTTGTATATATAGATATAAAGTTGGACCTCCCACTTCAAAATTGTGTGAGTCCCCCATAATTACAAAATGCCATGCAAAATATCTCTGCCATCCTATATCTTCTTTACAAGGAATTAGAACATCGAAAATTGAACCATGATCTTCTAAGCTTATCCCTTTACACCAAAAGTAAAAAAAGATGACACTTCATTTTCAACTTCTGGATGTTGCTAGTCTTCTCTGCAAAACATCTTTGATTTCTTTCCCAGATTGTCCACCAAATGCAAGCTGGGACAATCCTCCATCTCTTTTTGTTGCCAGTTGGGTGGCCTTCACTGTTCCAGCAATTGAGAAATTACGAGATACTTCTTGGTGTTACCCATTGTATACCCCTTAAGTTTAAAAATATCCTCCATAGCTGTGAAGTTCCCTGACAATGTAAAAAAAAGATGAATAATTGTCTTTGCCTCTTCTCCACATATGTAACATCTAGAGTACAAGGGTATTATCCTCTCCTGGCAAGATTTTCCTGTGTAAGAACTGCTCCTCTGGCCAGTAACCAAGTAAAACATGCAACTTCGTATGGAATTTTAACCTTCCATATCATTTTCATGGCCAACTCTCCAAAACATAATTAGATGTGTTGAATTTCCTATTAGCTAAACTAACAGAGAAGTTCCCAGTTTTGTGTCCTTGCCATATCAACTGATCCTAGTAATCTGCAGTTCCAGTGAACTGCTCCAGCATTTTATATAATTCAACCACTCTGCCCATCTCCCAATCAAAAAGGGATCTTCTGAAGGTAAGGGTCCAGCCTTGAGGACTCCATACCTCTCCAACTGTAACTTCTTGTTGTTGATTGATCTTGTGAATATCAGGGAGAGATTTACCAAAGCACCACTTCCCAACCAATTGCCATTCCAAAAATAAATCTTTATACCATTACCAATTCTAAGAGTGGTTTTTGGTGCTGAATTCTGGCAAAGGATTCCTTATGGGCTTCCACAGACCAACTCCATAAGGAAGGCTCATTTACCATGTTGGTGGTCTACTGTTCTTCTGTACTGTATTTCTCCTAATCACCTCCTTCCACAGTGAATGCTCATTTGAAGCAAACTTCCATTGCCATCTCATCATCAAGCTTCGGTTCTGTACCTTCTAAGCTCTTTTCCCCAAACCCCAATCCTTCTTGCTGATTACCAGTGAATCCCATTTGACAAGGTGAATTTTTTTCTTTTCACTTTTTCCTTCCCATAGAAAATTTCTTCTAAAGGAATCAATTCTCTTGGCAACAGCCAGCATTCACTGGAATAGGGAATAGAGACATCATGTATGTTGGCATAGCATCCAGAACTGAGTTTATTAGAATAAGCCACACCCCAATGAAAGGTACTGGCACTTCCAATTGGCCAGTTTCTTCTCACATTTTTCTATAACTCCATTCCATATCCTATTTGATTTGCTCCTTGTTCCCAACGGAATCCCCAAGCATACAGTTGGCAGTTCCCCAACTTTTCTGTACAAAATATTAGCCAAACTTGGGATATCATTTACATCTGGATATACATTGCTTGTGTTCCAGCTAATATGTAAGCCTGAGATATCTTCAACCAGAATGAAAAAATCACCCTCATCATCATCGACTGTTCTCTGTCAACTTCACAAAATGCAAGAGAATCATCAGCATACTGGAGGTGAGAAATAACCATACTACAGTCAGCTCTTGCGTTAACTTTGAACCCCTGATCCAATTATTTTCCTGCGTTCTTTTCACCATACCATTCAGTCCTTCCATGGCTATGATGAAAAGGAAAAGAGAGCGAGGATCTCCTTACCTTAAGCCTCTCTGGGAAGGGAAAAAACCAGCAGGAGTACCATTTATCAGTACTGAAAATTTGACAGTACTTGTGCAAAACTTTATTTACCCAACCCATCTTTCGCCAAATCCCATTTCCTCATCACATCCAGCAAGTATTTCTTATATGTATATATACTTCAGAGGCTTGTAGATTTTTGATATATTTTCTATATCTTTTTCATTTTTAGTAACAGATATATAGCCTTAGATCCAATTGACACCACATTATTGCATACGTACTTTTGAATAAAACCTACCTGAATGGTCATGTGTATAACATGCTTTACGAATCATTAGTAAAGTAGATGTTTTACTTTAACCAAGTACTTTACCGTCGATATCTTTTACTACTAAAAAAGAAAAAAAGCAAAGTTGTTCTATTACTTCGATCTTCTTGTTTTGTTTCTTGTACATCAACCTCCTAAAAGTCATGACATTTTGCACTCAGAAAACATGTCCATTCCTTGGGATATGTGTCCTTACATGCATAAATAATAAAACAAAGCTTAGCTGCAATTTTATTTTATTTTTTTGAGAAAGAAAGCTTAGCTGCAATTTAGAAGTGGTTATAAAGTGTGTATGCGAAAGTTATAGAAAGGTGGATTTGAGCACAACTGTGCAAGATTCTGAAAGGATCATGAAGTCTTTTCTAGTGTTTGTGCTGCAGCCTGCATGATTTGTGGTACATCTAAAAATTTCTCGCAATAGTCCCATCCTGGTATTCTTCTACCTAACCTATGAGAATATTATTCATATTTCAAGTGAAATATTTGATGCAAAATAACATCCTACTAATATGTGTTTGCAGCCTCAGATAAGTTAGTTATCTAACTTCAAGTTTCATGTTTATAGATGTCATTAACTCCCAAAGATTTAAGTTTTGTGGGCTATACGTACAAAAACTTTGATGCTGTCAAGGCACTACGCAACTCTTCTGGTAAGTCATTTGTTCCCCTTTCAAGGCCTTCTACAATTGTGTAATTATACTTTAGTTAGACATTTGCGTGTGCTTATCTTTCATAAAAGTGGACCTCTGACACCTATCTAGAAATCTCCCTGGAACTACTGTAACTGCACTCTCCAAAGAAGCACTGTAGGTTTCCTCTAACTTTGGAGGTATTCTCTGCAAGTTCTTATCTGAAAATGAAACCAGTTCAGAGTTCACAAGATTGATATTAGTAATATTTATTATTGTTATTGTTACTATTCATGATGATGGTGTTGCAAATCTATTTGTTTGTTTATCTGGCTTCTAGGCTGAGTTTGGACGTTTTGGTACAACTACTTTACTTCCTTTCCCAAGCTCTCTGATATTTTAAGGATGCAGTTTCTCAATTGCACATGGTTTTATATATTCTGTAGGAAGTGGAGAGGATGGTTTATAATTATTGGTCTGGCTCTACACTGATCCGGTTTCAAAAAAATAATAAACTAGTGATGCTAACCTGCAAGAAGTTTGTGGAAATTATAATATAAAGAACCAAAGTGAATGTTTAAACTATTTCAGAAGGCAAACCAGGCATTAGACTATTACCTTCTTGTTGAACATCCAATGGCACTTTATCCAAAATAAGAAACAAATAGAACTTCAAAAGACCGCGCGGAAACCTTCTGCTATTTTGAACTTCATCTCTGTTACCCTGAACTAATGAGTAGTATCTGTCATGTTTCTATTTGCTTTATGTGATAGAAAATGTTTATTTTATCTTTGTCTACTTATAAGTACACAGTGATTTCATTCTCATTTAATTTTTTTCCAGATCCTACAAGGGACACCTCACCTAGGCGACCGTCAATTGATTCCATATTCAGTAAGTGTTATGACCTTGTATATGGTTTAAATATCGAACTTCTTATTCTACTAGTCTAATTAATACATCTGCAGATAATTCTAAGGACTATCCTTCAACAAAGGGAACAGGTGGAGAAATAGACACAGAGATGATAACATCAACCGGTTATGCAATATCTCCATGATATCGCCAGCTTTATATTGAAAAAGAAAACTAGCGAAGGTGGTGGTAGCATACACCTGTTGTATTTGATCAGGTTGTTCACCCCTTCATCAGCATTCCAAGTGGGTTCTCTCTACATTTGGCGGCACCATGATATAAGTGTACAGTAATGCTTGAGAAACTTGGTTGATTCGTAGGACATGGAAACTGTTGTAGGAAATGTAATGTTTGTGCAATAGAAACTTAGACTGCTTAATATCATCCATTGCCCAGGTTGGCAATCAAATGCTTTCTCTTGTGGTAATTTCTGGTCAGATGAAATTTATCTAATGGGAAATATTTCTTCTGGGACCAATTATACTGTGGTTCCTTTTTTAAATATATGGGCAAAACTTTGTTCATAAATATTGCAATCCCCATTGTATCTTCACTTTTTGTTATGGTAGAGGCTTTTCAGTAAATGTGGACCATGATATGTCAAACAATTTTGTTTTGACTACAAATAAATGATAGTAATATTTGACATCTTTGAACAAAAACCTTTGAGACATGGCTAGGAAATAACATCGCCCAAGTCCAAAACCTTGTTATTGCATGAGAAGCTTTAACATTGTGTCATCATTCTTTCCGTTTGTCCATGTATCTTCCAAAGAGATGATTCTTTCAAGTAAGTGTTTGTTTATCAAATTGGCACAAACTTGAAATATTTACTTTTGGAGTTTGAAATATAGATTTTTTAAAGAGTTTTTCAAGTTCACTCACAACTTCTCATGTGTTATCAACACACTCTTCAACTTCAAATACTACTTTATTTTCAAGTATCAACTATGTCCAACCACCTAACTAATAAGTGGTGTTATGAACAGCACATGCTCACCTCACCTATTGAGGTATTAGATAACTCTATCTATCATGATTTAGGTGATTTGAACAATTATTTATTTCACTAGATATGTGGTTTTATTGATCAAATCCAGCCCCTTGGTACTAGCATCCTGTCCTCATCTTCCCTCCCAAGATCCTCAGGTTACATTTCCATAGTCTATTGGCTCCATGCCTTAAACAAGTATTTAGTCAAACTACTAATTTTGTATATATATATGATGTAAAGTCGAGTGAAAGAATAGTGCTCTTTCATTTTCAACGTCCAAATTATCTCCTATGACAAAGCTAAGAGAGACAATCAAGGAAGAGACTAATATAACTTTCAGCTCCCATGTTAAAAGATCCAAACAAGGGAAGAGTTACCATTCCCTTACCCGCAACAACTGTAACTCAAAAATAATCTCAGCAACAGTACTAAAGATTTTAACAAACGTAATCCCTTATACTGGGTGGTGTACCCCCGTGAACCAAAATTTTCAAACACACAATAAATAAGTACAAGAAAACACCAAAGACCACAATAAAACATGAAGCTGCACTCGACTCAAGACCCGAATGAAAATCCAAACCATCCCGACACAACAAATAAGACCACAAGAGACACATTGCTTATATCTATCATATCTATACGATCAGACAGAAACAACGAATGCTATAAACCTTTCAAAAAATAAAAAAACTCTGACTGACAAATACAAACATTTTAATTCTTCTCATCAGCATTCTCTTCCTTCTTATCTTCCTTTTCCTCTGTAGCTGCAGGGGCCTCTTTGTCTTCAGGCTTGTCATTTTTATCTTTGCTTTCAACGCTAAGCTTTTCAATAAGTTCAGTAGCAGCAGCACCAGCTTCTTCACTTTCTCCAGATTTTGTCTGTTGAGATTCAGCAATTTCTTCAACCTTCTCTTTGAAAGCCTTGCAATCTGTCGGACAAGATAAAAATAAAGTAAAAATCTAGTTTTGAAACACAGAGGGGTAACGTTAAGAATTGCTCCAATTATCTCATTAAACTCGGTTCTACAAATCTGGAGTGATCCTAAACACTTGTTCAGTGTTGATTTAAGATGACTTGCAGGATTACAGCCCATGCAAGGAATGTAACTAAGTTTCATGAATGTACTCAAGGAGTTTGTAAGCCATTAATAAGTAATCACACTGTAATATGAAACTAACAAATTGCAATTTACAAGTAAAGAATACATCAAGAAAATTAGTTTCAGATTCCCAATACATCAACCTCAATTAAAGAGTGGTGAATGTCAAATGTTGCATGACATAATCCACCGTCCAAGATATTTCAGCGACTTCAGGGAAAATTAGCTAGACAACTCCTGAAGAAGCACTAGCAAGAGTACAACTCATGGATGTATGGAGTGTGTGCCACATTAAATAGGCTAATTACCATAATTCAACATATCATAATCAATAACCTAAACCTGCACTGAGTAACAATTACAAACACCACACTTTAGTATATGGTTGGACTTGGCAATATGAGTCCTCTATCCATTCCGTTCTGTTTGGAACCATTTTATATCAATACTAAATGATGTCTTCTAATACAAATTAGGGCACTCTAAACTACTCTAGTCTCAACACCGCCAATTGTCAATCTGTGGAAGTAGTGAACTTATTTCATTTTTCATCTTATCACTTGATAAAGCACATTTTGATTGAAAATAGAAGATTTCAAATAGGATATGGAAATCCTATCTCAAGGACTTCCAAGCATACACATCAGAAGAAGAGAAATTGCTCAAAAAGCATATCTTAACTAAAGGCGGAATAATAACATCCAAAAGATGCATAAACAGATTACTCACTCTCAACTGAAGCAAAGCGAATGCAAAAAGTCTCGTCTTTCAGTTCCCCATCAGCAAAGTCAGCAGCATGCCACACACAAGACTTCTCATTCCCAGCATGTTCTTGGATCGACATAGTAGGAAGGACTACACAAGAGATTTTATCAAACAGCAGTTCAGAATAAATACAACCACAAACACATTAACAAACATAGAAAAACCAATAAGGGAAATCAACAATCAACAAAATTACAAAAGAAGGATTCTGACCCAAGTGGTTGGCACAGATTTTCAGCGTCTTGGATTGCCTCATCACAAGCCTAACCTTTCCAGTTTCCTTGTGCTTGAGAAGCTTCACAGTCCCAACACCTCTCTCTTTCCATTGACTCCCTTCCTTATCAAATCGGTATAACTTTGATTTCCTACAAAAATCCACATCGGGATTACAACCACAAACAATGAACATTCCCTTTGCTGCCAAGAGGAATCTTTCGCCAAGTTTTTTATGTATAACTCCATCCCTTCCTAATTAAAATTGTGGGGTTTGGAAGAACAAATTCATTTCATTTTCCTTGAACTTTTAGAATAAGATTTAAATATTCAAAAAGGACATACAAGGTAATATAATTATACTTCACACTAGTCAATATTTGAAATCATTACTCAAATGAGCCAGGGGTGGATCTAAGAGGACTCAAACACCCTCGGCAAATAATGACACCATATATATATAAGGGCATTTTAAAAATTTTTAGTGTACAAATATAGACTTCAAATACCCTAAACACAATACTTGAGTTTGATTCAATGGCTTAGAGGGTTCAAAATGTACCTTGAGGCTCTAAGTTCAAATCCCAAGAACTACATTTTTTATTATTTCAAACCCCTTACTGAAAATCCTGGATCCACACCACGGGATGAAGCAACATGATTAGTTATAGATTCATAGAGCCAACCCCAACAGAGTCATTTGTAATCAAAGGAAAAAACAACTAGTAGCTTTTTTTGCATATAACTATCACATGGAGTGGGATAAATACTTTGGAATTGAGACTTAGTACATTGATCATTCTGAAATAAGAATAATAGATTCTATACATCTACAAATCATTTTCAAAAAATTAAAGCTTTACTACCAGATCAAGCACTGGATGTCTAACGCAGTGTCGAAGAAATTAAAGTTTGTTTTTGGAAAAAATGAACACATAGAGAAAAGGGTTACTAACAGATCAAGAAGAACATGTTCATTTTCTTCACCAGTGGAGACAGCAACTTCTTGTAGCCTAACAATGGGAGCAACTGGTGCACCAGTGTCTTCATCATCACCAGTTGGGTTTTCTCCTACTTCTGGTTCTACTTCTTCTTCTTTCTTCTCCAATTTGGGTTCTACAGTACTGCTTGCCATCACTCTAGATTTTTGGTTTTAGAAAGATTACGGCGGATTTCAAGAAGAAGAAGAACAAGGGAGGAAGTAGGGTTTTTGATTTGATAACTTGCCTCTTTCTTTTTCCTTTTTTTGGTTGGAGTTTGTATGGCTAGTCCTCTAAGTTAAATTAACTTTGAATGTTGCCCCTCTTCCACTTTTTTTTTTTTTAATTTTTAATTTTTATTTTTTTAGCCTTTTGTAATTAAAGTAGTATTTATTTAAGGAAAAATTATGCGAAATGACAAACATTTATAGTATATGATTTAATGTAGCTACAATTTTGGATATTTATGATTCGCGGCTACAATTTCTTAAATTTTGATATTCGATTCCTAATTGTATAATTTCAGAATTTGTATAATTCAGTATCTGATTGTATAAATTTAGAATTTGTATATGCTTACCTTAGTTATTTGCTAATACATTTGATTTGTACAAGTTATGAAAAATTCATAATAAACTACCTTGTTTGTATATTGGTAAGCGAAATATATAAGCGGAGTTCTGAAAAAATCATAAATGTATAAATACAGAATTTATATATATTTACCATATTTGTATAGTGGCAAGTGAAATATACAAACGGAAATACTAATAGCAAACGGAATTACAGTTATGGAGCATAATCATGCAAACTATAGCTAAGGAGACTTATTAAGTTTAATCTCTTTGCTATTTATGATTTTTTTTTATTACCTTTTGTTATGTCGTAAAACTATGAGCCTGTTTGGATTGACTTTTGACTTATTTTTACCATTTTAACTTTAAAACTAAGCTTATGTATGATCTACCCAAATACTTCAAATATTTTGAAAGGTTGTTTTGGCTTAAAATCATCTCAAATAAGTCATCCAAACAAGTTCTAAATTAAAAGAGCAACAACAGGATAGTAGACAAAATATATAGAAGATAAAACTCTATTCTTTTTTCCAAGTATATATTAAGAATCTACCATATGAGTTAGAATACTTCTATTTATAGTGTTCATAAAGACTTACAAAAGGTTGTTATAACGTGCATAAATGATAATTATGAGAGAAGATCACCAAGAAGGTGAGAGACATAACATTAAAAATTGAGGTCACAAAGGAGGTAAAACATAAGGGTGAAGAGGTAGTGGAGAAATGGAGAGATTGCAATTAGTGGACATCCACATAAATAAAATAGGTCTGTCACGACCCAGACCGTCGTGATTGACACCCACACTAACCCGCCGGTGGGAAAACCATTAATACTAATTAGCTAACTCAAGAACTACACATTTAAAGATACAAAAACATGTTTAAATGTAGAAATAAAGTAGAGTTCCCATAAACTCCAAAAGTCTAACAATGACTATCAAAACATTACGGAAATATTTCCTAGAACCTGAAAGTCAATGTACCAAAAACTCTAACAAAGAACCATAAGTCTAAAGAAAAAGGGGCACAACCCCTGAAAGCTAAAACAACTGATCATCTAGAGTACTAATCTAAGTCTGAATAAGAGGGACTGAGCAAAAAGAGAACTCATGGCAGCCTGGAAGAATTGGCTCACTCTTGAATTCGATTGATCACTGATCTCCTAAACGAGGTCTGTCAGTAGCCGCCTGAAGATGTCTTGTACTCAACAAAGAAAGAGCAAGTGCAGTATCTATACACAACCACAATGTACTGGTAGGATCACGCGTGGCTATTCCAGTAAGCACAACATATACAAGCAGTTACAACATAGTAAACATGCATATACAAAATATAAACACATATGCCGATTATCAACCATGAACAACTTACAATTCCACATTCTCCTTAACACGTAATAACGACAATTCAATAGTCCTCTCATGAAACTCATACCCAAACATGTTAGTGTATCGGAACGTGATACCGGGTCCAAGTTAGTGTGTCGGAACGTAACACTCATTCCAATATGTATGTCGGTACGTGGCATCCAATCCCAGTTAGTGTGTTAGAACGTAACACCCGATCCATTCAACAAGCCACAATCACAATCACAATCACAATGTACATTCTCAAAATCATACAATCAAGGGTCAATTCATGGCATACAATCATTCATTCATACTCATTTGCATTAGGTGTGATCAATAGTGCAACATTTGTATACATACATACATTACAATGTAACAATTACTAGCATACATCACACAAACAAGAAATCAAACCATCACCTACCTCGAAACCAAGGTTGAATCCTCCTAAGAAACATGATTCTTCCCTTTCTGGATTCTATCCGCTTGTTCTAGGTCTACAAACAATTAATATAACGCAAGGATCAATAATTACGGTCTAATTACCCGGATTATAGCAAACCCAATAACTCAAGACCAAACCCATGATCCTAAGGTGCAGCTAGGGATTTTTCCCACCATCCAATTCAGTCCAAAAACCCTCTCTCAATAATATATAATCAATCTAAGTTCTACGGATCGAAAAATGGATTAGGGAAGTAAAAACATTACCTTTAGTGTTAGAAAAGGTGGAAAACTATCAAGAACTTGCCTTGGTTCGTCCCTTAGCTCTCAAGAACTAAAATTGTAAAATAATAACGTTATTAGGATTTATTTCTGACTTAAGTCGCGACTGTCCCGCTATGACGTCCCCGCCCTGGAGGCTTGCACGGAAACAGAGAGTCAAATTTAGAGTTTCAAGCCCCCATTTCACAACACACCTTCAACCTATGACACCCAGAAACTACCCGTTCACGCTAAGATCAATTTTGGGAGTTCTACTCGCCCGAATTCGATACCGTAAAGTCGTACGGTTTCCTTAACGTCTTAGATATCTACTCATGTATTCAAATTCATAATTAGATCTCTCATTCGTTACCAGATATCCCTAGACCTTAGTGACTCCGATTTCGTCCAAATCTGGACTATGTTAGGAATTCTCAAGTTACTACGAAAAAGTTTTTTGACCCAAATTCTTTCTCCAATGGCTTTTCTATAACAACGGGAACAGGTCCTTACAAGGCCAAACACATATACTGACCCTTAAATAGGGTTGTTCAGAATCGAACCGAAATCGATAACCCAAACCAAAAAGGTTATTGGTTTAGCAATTTTGCTAACATTTTTAATTTTTTTTGGTTATCGGGTTATTAGTTCTTAACGATTTGAGGTTTTTCTTAACGGATTAACCGATTACACAATAGTAAATTAAATAATTATATTTATACCATTTTGTATATAAAGTCCTTGACTTAGTGTTTAGTTTCCTACTTTTATTTCTGGACGTCGTCTCAAACTCTTGGTTATCTACAATATAAAAGTGTTTGCTTTTGCGCAAGATGCAATTTGTGAACTCATGTTCATGGTTCATTTGGTTTGTTACCTTTTTTCTAAGTAATTTTTAATGATTTTATTTGTGTCAAATTTTAACGGTTAAACCGATAGCCGAACTAATAACGATTAATAATCGATAAGCCAACAACTTAATAGTTTTATAACGGTTTAGCATATCTACAAACCGATAACAAATAAGTCAAATCAATAAACTTCAAAATTGAACCGACCGATACGCAGTCCTACCCTTAAATTTACCCCTAATTTCATTTTGGCACTTCAACTCAACCTTATTCCATTCTAACCCTTCAACTCCAATTTTCATGTTTTATTTAGACACTTCTGTCCAAGGAATCAACAAAAGAGGATGCGTGTACTTTACACGTCATGACATGGCACAAAATCCAATTAAAAACACATACACAACCCTCTAACTTACCCTTATTTTTCATTTTGACACTCTATCTTAGCCTTGTTCCATTTAACCCTTCAATTCTAGTATTTTTTATGTACCATTTAAACACAAAATACTAATTTTATGATTTTATTATTATTATTTATGCTCTTTATTTCCACTTTTTCATTTTAAAAATCGTTTGTCTGTTAGTTTTCGTAAAAAAAATTAAACTAAATTAATGGATGAACATCAATTTCTTAAAAAAATATATGTTTTTTTTAGAGTTTCACTATATTTTTGTGTGAAAAATAAGTGTGTCGAATTTCTTTCTTAAACAATCGATTAAATTAAATAACACTACGTATCTTATTTTTTTCATATTCAGGCTATCTGGAAGTAACTCAAATACTAAATTTTTAATTTTTAATTCAACTCAATATGGGTAGAAGAACACATCTTCAATACGAGTAAGAAAAACTCTTATTCATTGCAAATAACACTACTAAAAAATGTTAGAACTCGATACATTTCGTTGGGTTGTTATTGATTTTTTCCAAGAAAGAAAATTGACGCACTTTTCATCAGTTATTATTCACAAAAATACAGAGACACTCTAAAAACATAGTTATTTTTATATTTAAAATAGTCAATCTTCATTCATTTTTAATTTTTTACAAAAACTAATAGACGAGTGCCAATTTTTAAAATGCAAAATTTCAGTTGATGATCATATATAAAAATAATGAAATCATAAAATTAGTATTTTGTGTTCAATTGATACATAAAAATAAAGTTGAAGGGTTGAAGTGGAACAAGGCTAAGATTTAGTGCCAAAATGGAAACTAAGGACAAATTAGAAGAGTTGTGTATGTGTTTGGCCCCAATTAAATAACCGTCGTGTAAATATTTTATCCCCAAATAAAATTTTAAAATCATTCTATCAAAAAAGAATTCATTTTTGACTCCAAAAGACCCAATCTTGCGGGCGAAGAGTGGTGGTATTGATGGTGGCAAGAAATAAAAAGAAGAAATAAAACATGTTTTAAAAAAAAAGAATACCTCTTTTTGGCTTTCACTCTCTATAATGACTCGGTCTGTTATTTTTTGTTTTTCTGTGGAAATTACAATTTTTCCCTCCCGATATCGACCCTGAGTCGTTTTTGATTAAGTTTGAAAAGTTGGTTTTGAACCTTTAGTTAAAAGTTGAGATTTTTGGTAAGTTTTGAGTTTGAAAGACTAAGTTGTTAAGAAAGTGGTTTTCGGTGTCTTTTGGAGTTTCGAGCATCGGAATGGGATTACATCACTTCCATCAGTCCCGAAATGCAAAATTGAATTTGTGAGAGTTGTCGGTTTCAGTAGGATTTGAGTCTTAAGTTGTGAAATTATGAAATTTTAGCCTATGGGTCGACTTTGGTCAACATTTTGGGTTCGCATGCTCGAATCAAAATTCCTAGAGGTACGTTGGATTCGGGGGAAGATTTTAGGCCTAGGTGAGGTCTTAGTTGATTTTGAGAGGTCCCGAATTTATTTTAGCCTTTTTCGACGTTGAGTTAGTTGTGGTTTTCACGGATATCGGGTCAAAGAGACTTCAAATTCGTGTTTAGACGGTTCCATTTCTAGAACGTCGAGTATAATAGATTTGCCTATGTGGTCTGTGTTTACGGGAGTTCGAATGAAACTCGAAGGTCTTTTCGATGATTTTGAGTTGGCTGATTTTTCTGTGTTCTGGTGCAACCCTCCGCGTTCGCGGAGGGAGAAGGTGAGAACCCCGCATTCGCGGAGTCTCGATCATGTTCGCGGGAGGTCAAAGTGTTGACCTCCGCATTCGCGGGGGACCTGTCGCGTTGGCGGAGGTCCAGTCATTAAAAACCTGCATTCGTGGTGGACCCTTGGCAGCGTTGAATCCAAATTTTGGGGTTTCTTCCCATTTTTATTTTTGGAGCTTTGAGAACTCAGTAGAGGCGATTTCAAGATAAAATTTATGGGTACGTTTCTTAACTCTAAATCTTCGATTACCATTATTATTATTGAATTTATGAGTTTAAATCAAGATTTTGGGTTGATAAAATTGGGAGTTCTTAATGAACTTGCGTTTTGAAGTAAAAGTGAGTTATGAACTGATTTTTAAGTCCATTTTCGAAATGATTTTTCCTAATGATGTTCCTAAAGCCTTGAGTAATGTGTTCAAGTATTGTATTTTTTATTCAAACCTGATTTTTTTAATTGGATAGTGTGTTGAATGACCCACTGTTCAAGGGAAATGTTGTGGGTGTTGTTGTTTCCTGAAAGTGATTGTAAGCACTTACTTATTTATAGATTGTGTGGCTTCGAAAGTGATTCGGAAGGGGAAAACTCAATTATTGGAGTGATTGATTATTCATTTAAGGCAAGTGGCTTTCTAAACCTTGTATTCTAGTTAAATTTGTATGCTTCCTCCGTTACTTGTGTGTTGGGAGTAATAGGGATGAGGTGAAGGGTTAAATTGTCCACTTGTTACATCTAAATGAATTAAAAAGGGGTTGATATGAAAAAGCGGCTATGTGTTGAACATGATGATGTGAATTACCTTTATGTAACCCTTATTGATTGACTGATAAAATGCTTGAAAGCATGATTGTGGACTTGAATTGTGCAAATTGTTGTCTCTTCTATGTGGTGTGATATTGCTTGTGTGCTTTGATCGCTGAACACCGTGATGAGACATGTGATGATAGTGATGCCGAAGTCTTTATCGGCAAGGGTTATTATGCCAAGGTCTTTATCGGAGAGTGTTATTATGACGAGGTCTTTATCGGTGAGTGTTATCATGCTAAGGTGTTTACCGGCGAGTGTTATAGAGCCAATGAGAAATGGTTTCGGATAGTGATGATCATTGTGACTTGATACACTCGATGCTTTTGCGTGACTTACTTGTGAATTGTGATTGATGTCCTCGTTATGTGCAACTGAACTACTTGTCGTTGAGATTGACTTATTTGACTTGTTCAATTGTCGTTTTGTGGGGATTGAATTGTGAATATTGGGCATCTGAGCCGTGTATTTTAGAATTGCTAGGTTGGGCTGATTTATATGCAGTTTGAGGAGGTTCGATTAGAGTGTAAAGGGTATTTGATTTCTAGCTAGTTGTTTTGGTTAGTAGGTTGCTTGATGAGTACTGTGTTGTTGGTACTCACCCTTACTTCTACACTTGTGTAGGTTCTGAACCCAAATCTGTGTGATCTCTTTCTCCTTCTATTGATCTCGAGGCTCGTCAAGGACTTGAAGAGGTAGTTGCTTGTCATTCGGCAAACCCTCTTTTCCTTTTCTTACACTTTGTTCTATTTGAGAAACAAAGATTGAGACTTGTATTTATTTCTTAATTCCGCACTTATGTATTTAGTGGTTTGTACATATGACAACCAGATTTTGGGGGTTTTAGTAGAAGAATAAGTTTTTCCGCTTTATCTTGTTCTTTTCTTTACTGTTTTCCACTTTTCTTTCTTTTTCGTTGGGTTGAGGCTGACTTGTCTTGGTGGAAAAAAACAAATGTCATCACATCCATTTTTGGGTCGTGACATTCTCTAAGAGAAAGTGTGATGCACACACTCTGCCACATTACTTATTTGTGTTTAAATGATATACTTTTAATGGTGTTGAAGTGTCTACTTGAAACAAGTCATAGTTAAGATGCCAAAATGAAAAATTGTGGCAAGTTTAAGGTCCCCCTTATGAGTTTGGTCATCAAATATTTATAACACTCCCCTTAGATGTTCATAGATCATATGTCTTATTAAAACTTTACTAGGAAAAACGCAATGGAAAAAAATTTCAAGTAAAGGAAAAGGAGTACACATATTTTGAAATACGTATTATTTATTACCTCATTAAAAATCTTGTCAGAAAAAATCAGTAGGACAAAATCTTGATTAGGAAAAAAAGAGTGTAGCAATACGTATTTTACTCCCCTTGATGAAAACGTCATTTATTGATACTACTCTTGTTATGCCTACTAGTACATGTTGTTTGTACTGATACTATTCTTGTTATGCCACTTGGCATAATTTGCTTGCAGAATCAATGTTGTTTCTCAGGAGAAAGCGAAGATGATCTCAAGACAACTTCTACCTCTCTATCCTTATGGAGGGAGTTGTCTTGTTATTTTAAATCTTGTTATCTCTTAGAAACTCTTGTACCTATTTAGATTAATTTCTTGGGAGGGTTCAATGTATTCTTGACAAAAGTATATTGTATTTTAACTAAGTTTGAGTATTTTATGTATTTATAACAGTGTGTTTAGTTTATATTTTATTTACTTCTGCATTTCATATTCCAATTTTGGGGTAAGAATTCTCCTATTTAGATATTAGAGTAGGTGTATGCACGACCCGGTGGATTGGATCGTGACAGTTAATGTTGAATCCTTACCCTGTTACCTCTTCATTTTGGCCCAACTGTAGGCGTTTCACATCTAAAAGCTCTAATCAACCTCCTGTTGGATCTTATTATTCAAGATGAAGATGATATCAACAATACAAATGTGATTCTTACCACAAAAATAATAATAATCAATCTTCATTATTTGTATTATATCAACAAAAAAAAATAGTAATATATTAGCTTGTTTCAAGATATAATTTGTTAACGCATGTGGACACTCTGCCCTCTCCAGACCCTCTTAGTGGGATGTCATTGATATATTATTGTTGTTGTTGATTTTTTCAATTGCCGAAAGTTTTGATTTTGAGCATCTCGATAGTTGGGAAACTTGGTGTTTTTCTTCCTTCTTTTGCTGAAAACTTTAATTTTAGTGATGCTGAAAAAATGATCTCAAATTTATACCAAAATAACTTTAGTTCCAACAAAAAATACCTATTTGTTTTTAACTTTATGATTTTTTAATAACTCCTAAGTCATACTCTATACGACTAAATTTCATTGAGATAAATTAAGAACATATTTGACTTACTGAGTTTAAGCATGCTTGACCTAACTAAATTTTAGCATTTGTCACATGATTGATCATTCAAGAGATCCACTTCCGAGCTAGCTATGCACCTAAACTGGTTGGATATGTGCAAAGGCTCAACTTTTTCCCACCATAAGTATAGTTATAGGAGTAAGGACATAGTTGTTTGAAATCTAACTTAATTGGGACTGATGTCCAGTTGGTGTCTTCCTAGATTACAAATTCGAGTTGTAAGCCTATTTTGATAATAAATAAAATGTTTATTTATCAAAAATAAATATTTAGCATTTACGGGTACACGTTTAAGATTTTACTCTTTACTAATTCTCTATTTTCTCTATCCATATATCAATGAGTACTAAACTGAAAAAATGCATTAAAAATACTGTAAAACATGTGATCGAGTTACAAAATAAAAAATAATAATGAAAAAGTGCATTGTAATGACCCGAAAGGTCATTTTGGTAAATTTTTCGTGAAAATGACTATTTTGCCCTTTTGGTAGTTGCCCCGAGTCCCATGTTTTGTAGTTGTAAAGTTGGTGTGAGGAAAAGTTGAGTTTTTGAGAAGTTGAGTTTTTATGAGTTAAAGTTGATTAAAAAGTGCTTTTTCGAGTCATTTGGAGTTTCGAGACTCGGATCGGATTTCTGTCGATTTCGGCAGTTTTAGAATGTCGAAACGGGTCTGTGTGAAGTTACGGAGTTGAATTTGGAGTTGAAACGAAGAATTGAGGTCCTAAGTTGCTAAAGTTGTGAAATTTTGATAAAGAGTTGACTTTGGTCAACATATGAGGTTCCGAGGCTCAGATTGAAATTCTGAGAGTACCGTTGGTTTCAGAGGCGATTCTAAGTCTAGAATGAGCCTTGGTTGAATTTTTAGACGCTCCGTTTGAGTTTCGAATTTTTTTGGCGTTAAACTAGTTTCTTGGCATCTTATTGAATTTCGGGTCAAGGAGTCCTCGAATTCAAATTCCGACGGTTCCATTGAGTCCGGAACGTCGAATTTAGTGGGGGTACATATTTAGTTTGTGTGCACGAGATTCCGAACGAATCCCGAGGGTCCAACGGGGACTTAAACTTTGGTGTTATTGCTGTGTTTCTGCTGCTGCATTTTAGCTGCAACAACAGTCTTTTTTTAAAGTCAAAATCAGTAGCTATTTTCCCACAACTTGAAAATACCCATTTCTCCATTTTTAGACTTTGAGAGCTCGAAAATAGGCGATTTCAAGTGGTTTTTCGCAAGGAATTCATTGGGTAAGTTATTTCCAACTTATATCCTTGATTTCCATCGATTATTTATGGATTTTAACATCAAAATTTGAGATTTCAAGTGTAAAATTTGGGGTTTTTTGCCTAATCCGAATTTAATAGAAAAATTGAGTTTGTGAACTCATTTCAACTCCTTTTTCGAAACGGTTTCCACTATTGGATTCTAAATTTCTTGGGGAACATTTTTCACTAAAAATTTCTAGATTTTGAGAATATTTTTCCGGAACGAGATTTTTGACCATTTTACCCTTTTTCTCCACATTTCACGATATTGGTGTTGTTAGATTCGTATTGATTGTGGGATTCCATTTATGAATAGATTGTGGTGATTTGGAGCGTGCTCGGAAGGGTAAAACTCAGATTTGAGTTACTAGTAGAAGCGTTTTGAGGCAAGAGACTTCTAAACTTTGTTAAACTCTTAGACTACGCATGATTACTTTCCTAATTGTGTTGGGGAGTAATGGGGATTGAGGATGAGTTTTACTTGTTGATTGAAATTGTTGTAAATGAAAAATGGGGAATAAAACGAGCTAAATGTGTTATATGTGACTTGAATTTGTTGAATAAGTCATGTGATAACTGATATTGAGGGGATAGAAGAGCATGAGTAGGCTATGATTGAGACAGATGATGTGTAATACTATGATGTGATCGTGATATGATTGTGATTGATGACATGTGCATATTCATTATTCATCCCATGTGTGAACTATCTGTTGCATGAGTTCTGAGACATTGATATGAGGATGGATGGATATGAGACACAGTTGAGACTAGCTCCGGCTAGAGATATATGAGATGGACTAGCTCCGACTAGCGATTTGGATGCCGATGGGATCTGGTTCCGGCGGTGATACATGGTCCATGTGTGGCCCCCGTGGGTTCTGATTTGAGTATTCAGCGCGGTCTGATTACGTCAACAGATGTGTATCTTAGGACAGACATGCATCACGACTACATGACATCATTATTGCATTTGCATCGCATTTGACTTCATCTTTGTTTGTGGTGTGTGGATTTTACCTACTTGTCCCTCTTCATGTGATATATGATCTATTTTCTCTTATATGAGGAATAAGGTTGATGTTGAGACACTGTTGGATATATTTGTTGATTATGAATTGTGTTGTATAGGTTGTTGGTTCGCTGTTAGAATGAAGTTTCGGTGTTTCGGTTGGGATTGAAAGGAGTTGTTTGTAGCTGCTAGTTTAGCTTAGTTTAGTGTACTTGCGAGTACATGTTGCTTTTGGTACTCACCCTTGCTTCTACACAGTTGTGTAGGTTGACAGCTCTATCAGATCCGGCTTATTACTCATCTTCAGATTAGAGCTTCCAGACTTACTTGAGAGGTAGCGGTTCATTCCAGATGTGCCCTCAAGTTATCTATATTTATTATTCTGTTCTATTCTAGAACTTTACTATGAGACTTGTATATTTTATTCAGATCCTGTATTAGAGGTTTGTACATGTGACAACCAATTCTGGGGTTATGTTGAGTTTATTTAAAGACTTCCGCTTATCTTTTTATCTATTTCTTGTTTTATTAATTCTGTATCGTCGGGTTTTTGGGTGTTAGGCTGACGTGTCCGGTGGGGTTTGGACACGTGCCATCACATCCCGTTTTGGGTTGTGTCATGCATGTACTTTGGTTATATATCATATATGGTAGATAGTTATAAATTACTTCATGTTGTATAATATATTAAAGTAACATATTTATGAAGAAATTTAATTGAATGTGGTGTGAATAAAAAAAACGGGGAGGGGGGAGGGGAGGCATAGAGAACCAGTAGCCACAACAACAATATATTTCGCCAAACTATGAATTGTTTATATTCAATTTTGATCAAATTAATTAAAAAGCAAGAAAACAAAGACTTAAATATAAAGGGTAAATCCTTGGTAAAAAGCCTTGGAGTCGGAGAGCTTCTTCTTTGTCAACTTTCTCCTAAGTCCTAATAATCAGATTAAGCTTGACATGGGAGTTTATTACCCTAGTAAAATAGAAACACTATTTTTATACATGACAACAAAACTTTATCAGAAGTGTCCACACTAATTGATTTATTAATGACAAAATTGATTCTTTCACACAATCGATTTATGTCTATCTAGTATTGATACTTAGTTTAATTTGATGATAATGTATTTATTTAACATAAGTGTAACACTAGTTCATTCTATATTCAATATAAGCAGAATGGTCCATGTGTGGCCCCCATGGGTTCTGATTTGTATGAGATGGACTAGCTCCGGCTAGCGATTTGGATGCCGATATATCTACAGATACATATAGAAAGTTTAGAATATAAACTTCAACAGAATCTATAAACGAATAAGGAAGAATATGGCATAGAAGAAGAAACATATGAAAACTATGACGGATTAAAAATAAAGATAATATTTTCTAATCTAGGAAGAAGATACAAAAAAATAGGTGACAATATAAGTTTAATGTTAGAAAAAAAACGGTAAAATTAGAAGATAGTTTAACTGCTATGATAAGAATAACAAAAGAAAATGAAGAAATAGATAGAAAAACGGAAATTGAAAAAATAAAACAACAAGCAAAAAATGAAGTACAACAATTAGAAGAAGTAAAAAATACTAAAATAATAGAACTAGAAAACGAACTGGCAATATTAAAAGAAATGTATGAAATTAAACAAAAAGAAAAAGAACAAAAAATAAAATTAGCAAATGAAATAAATAAATTTAAAGAAAAATTGCAATTAGAAGATGAATTAGAAGAAAAAGAAGAGAATAACCAAGATAATCTACTTGAAATAAGAATTGATGAAATAAATGACAATGATCTAGATGAACAACATTCGGAAACAAGCGAAACATATACGGAACTTTTAGCAAACATAGATAATACAAATAATTTAGAAGTAAATACAGGAGACGTAAACATGGATGAAAAACCTAGTACATCAGGAATAAAAAATCCAAAAAATTTAAAATATTATAATGCAAACTATGGACAATATGATAAAGAAAAAATTATATGGGATAAAAGATTAAATAAAAAATGGAAACCTAAACCAATAACTGAACAACATGATTTTTTAGATTTAGACTGTGTAGCAGATATAAATAAAACAATACAATTATGGATGAGATATATATCAAAACAATTAATAGATAACAAAATAGGAATGACAGAAACACCAGGATATATAGAAAGAACACTTATAGGAACAGTAAAATTATGGCTACAAAATTTATCAGAAGAAAGTTTAAAAACTCTAAGAAGTAATAAAAAATCTAATGGTGAATTAGCTACTACAACTATGGAAATATTTTATAAATACGAAGTAGCTATAAGAAATGAATTTAGTAGTATGACAACAGAAGTAGAAGAACCAAATAAAGAAAAAATCATAAATCGAAATCTAACGACAAAATTAGCAATATGTAATATGTGTTATATAGATGAATATACATGTGCATTTAGAGAATATTATTATAAAGGAACATATAGCACAGAAGAAAGTAAGGAAATAAGAAAATTATATTTTACAAAATTACCAGAACCTTTTAATTCAAAAGTAATAAAAAGTTGGAATGAAGCGGGATTAACAGATACCTTAGGAGCTAGAATAAAATTCTTACAACGATGGTTTATATAACTATGTGAAAAACATAAAGAAGAAATAAAAATGGAAAAAATGCTAGTAAAAAACTTAGCATGTTGCAAAAATAAAACGGCACCCCAATTTGGTTGTACGGACAAATACTATAAAAAGAGATATAACAAAAAATATAGATCAAAATATAAATATAAAAAACCAAGAAGAAGGTACTATGTAAAAAACTACAAAACCAAAAGACCATATAGACCAAAAAGAAAACTAACGGAATGTACTTGTTATAATTGTGGAAAATTAGGACATATAGCTAGAGATTGTAAATTACCTAAAAATCCAAAGAAAAAATAAATATCAGAAATAATAATAGACGATCAAAAATATACGCAGATAGAGTACGTAGATTATGAATTAGAAAGTGAAGATAACATATATAAAATACCAGAAAATGAAATAGATAATGATATAGAAATAGAATCAGACAATGAATTCTATAATATAACAAATAACTGAAACAGATATACAAATAATAACTAAAGAAGAACATCAAGACGAAGAATCTTTAGAACAAAAAATAATATTTGATAATAGTATATTTGAACAAATAAAAGAAAAAGAATTAGACCTAAGCATAGAAAAAATATTCGAAATACCAACAATCAAAAACTAGTTTAAACGACAAAAAGAAGAATATTATGTAGTAAGTCAAAGAGAACATATCATAGATTGCAAATACACCAAAGGAAAGACTAAAATACCAATAATAAACAAACGAATAATCAATAAAGAAATACAAGATATTAAGGCTAAAAATCCAATTAAATATGTACATTTAGGAGGAACGAAAATATTAATAAAAGCATGTTTTAGAGAAGAAATAGATACACCCATAGAAATATACTTAACAGATGATAGGATCATACAACTTATAGAAAAAAGTATATTAAGTGCAGTAAAAGATAACCTCATATACCAAAAGATTAAATTTATAATAAGTGCTAACTACTCAGTAGCAATAAATGACAGAAACATAGATAAATCACTAGTATTATATTGGAAAATGTCAGGAATAGAACTAGCTTCAGGAAGTAAAATATTTACAACTAGATATAAAAACTTATATGTTTTAACAACAAAACATAAAATAACAGCAAAAAATAAAATAAAAAAAATAAAAATAGAAAATTCTTTTGAAAGAATAGTCACAGTCATAGATAATAATGACTATAGTTATAATGAGATTAACATAGAAGAAGATTTAGAAATAGTAAAAGAAAGATTAAGCACATCAAAAAGAATAAACTATGAAATACCACAAATATCATCAAAAATGAGTACCTCAAGAAGTATAGATAAAACTCCATAAATATCAGTAGAAGAAGAAATAGAACCATATCATTACTACATAACGGGAGTAATGGAACAACGAAAATACTTAATATTAATAAATACAGGACAAGAAGAAAACTATATTACAAGAGAATTAGTAACAGAAGATGAAGTAATAACTACTGAACAATTATGCCCTGAACTACCAAAGGTATTAATATATACCGAAGAAACTACAGAAAAGGAAATAATCATTGGAGGAGTACCAATAGTAATAAAGTTTAAAATATATCAAGGAGATAAAAATATCACTTTAGGAATAAGATGGTTAGAACAAGTAAAACCATATAATTTAGAGGAGTACTAATAGTTATAACAAGCTAATCGCACAGCCAAAAACTAACGCCAATTTAGTAAGGACATGTTACAATTATGGACTATTAAATACCGTATACACATACGACGGAGAAGAAATAAGTGGAATACCAGAACTACACTATTTTTCAGTGCGGAGTTCTGGTATTCCACTTATTTCTTCTCCGTCGTATGTGTATACAATATTTAATAGTCCATAATTATAACATGTCCTTACTAAATTGGCGTTAGTTTTTGGCTGTGCGATTAGCTTGTTATAACCCTGTAAATTTTGGGTTAGGTAGTCTTGACTTGGTTCTTTGGTTGTAGTGGATCTAGGATTACGGTTTAAATAGGTTTGGATTTTGTATATATTTTCAATATATGTTCTCGTGACATGGTTATATAATTTTTTCTCATTTTGTAGGCTATCTGCATATGTAGAGGTTTGTGGTTCCATAGTCAATGTGTTTATTGACATTTTTGGAGTAGATGGATTTTCAAATAGCTGGTTTAAGTTTGTATTCTTATGCTATTTTTCACTAACTTGTTTACTTGTACTTGCAGCTGTATTTAAACAAATATTATGGGTTTTAAGGTGTTTCCCAACGTCACCTTTTAGCTCTGAATTTTTAAAGTCTTCCGATTGATTTAGCTTCGCATTTTTACAGTCATGTCGCTGACCTGTATTAGCTTTAGACTTCAAATTATTTTCATTAGTCTTTAGCTTTTGTATCTCATTGTCCATACTGTCCACTTTTATACAAAGTGTAGTAATGGCTTTGAGTATATCTTCAATTGTATTTTCTTTCTCAGTCTGAGTAGCTTTGTCTTGATAAGTAATCTGCAATAACATTCTTATTAGTTTTTATTACTTCAATAGTAAATGTAAAATTTAATATATTTAATATCAATATTCTCATTTCTTTTGTAGTTACTGAATCTTGTATTTTTGTTGTTAGCCAACATTTTACTTGTGTATTATCTGTCCTTATAATAAATTTGTTATATACAATATATGGTTCAAATGATAGTAAACATTTATACACTGAATATAACTCTTTCCTATTTATTTCCCATTTTATTTCCGTATTAGTAAACGTTCCTGAATAATATCTGCAATGATGTTCTATTTTTTCTTCATCATACCTGTATTTTAAGACTTCTCCAAAACTTTTTTCACTGGCGTCTGATGCTACTATATATGTAATTTTTTTTGTTTTCATTCGGAAAATATAGTTTAGGTAGGTTCTTACATAATAGTTTTATTTTTTGTATTTGTGTTTGGTCTTCTTTCTCAAACTGATATTCTACATCTTTCTTTAATTTTTGTTGTAATAGTTTTAAATTCCCTGCTAATTTTGGTATGTATTCTCTTACTTGATTTACTAGTCCTAGAAATGATTGTAATTTCTTTTTTGTATCTAGTTGTTCATTTGAGTTAATTATTTTTTGTACTATTTGTGTTTGCATTTTTAATCCATTTTTATCTATTTGTATTCCAAAAAATTATATTTGCTTTTTCATTATGTCTGCTTTCTTTTTGCTTAGACTTATGCCTGAATATTCTATAATATGTATGAATATTTCTAATAATCTTATATGTTCATCTTGTGTTTTGGAATATAGTAATATATCATCAATATATACTACACAATTTTTCAATTGTTTAAAATAGTTATCCATAAAGTGTTGATATCTACCTGGTGCATTTTTATATCCAAATGATAATACATTCCATTCATAAAATCCTTGTGGTACTGTAAATGTTGTAAGTTTTTTAGATTCCTCTTCTAACTTTAAGTGGTAAAATCCTGATTTGCAGTCAAATTTACTAAAGTAATTGTATCCTTGTATTTGTCATCTCTTTAATATTTTATTTGGTATTGGGTAATTATATGTTTTAATTTTTGCATTTAAATTTCTATAATCAATAATCATTCTAGTTTTTCCTCTTTTTTGTTCACTAAGTTTATTTACTATAAATGTTGGGCTTGTATGCTTGCTATTGCTTTCTTGTATATATCCTTTTTCTAGTAATTCGCTTATATGTATCTTAAATTCTGTTAAATCATTAAAATTATATTTTCATGGTTTTTGGGTTATTATGATATTATCATCAATTAGCTCAATTTTTACTTTTGTTTTATGTTTTTCTCATCCCTGTAAAGGATCTTCACTATATAATAATTCTAACTTATCTTGGATTATTTTTACTTTATCTATAGAGAATATAATTAATTCTATTTTAGGGTCTTCTTCTTTTATATTTTCTAATTTTTGTGTAATTTTTTCACTTCCTTTTATCCATTCTGTTGTTTTTCGTTTTTTATTATTCACTCTTTTTGCTCCTATTTTTTGTTTACATGGTGTTGTAAATCACCAGTGTGTTTTTGTTATTATATGTGGATATAATTTTTTCTAAAAATGGCATTCCTAATAGCATATCTTTTGTGGTCAATTCAAAGTTATATATTTCTTCTATAGTTAATATCTTATCCTATATTTTTATTTTTATATTTTTTGCCTTACATGTGATCATTCTTCCTTCATTATTAAATCATGTTATTACTATCGGTGCTTTTAATTTTTCACATTTATCTTCTGGTAAGCAATTGTATTTACATATATTAGCTTCTTCTCCTGTGTCTATCATTGTTGTATAATATCTGTTGTAATATTCTTCTATTATTATCTTTGCAAGTATCTATATTTTCATGTTTTTATCATAAGAAAGTTCTTTTTATTATTATCTTCTTATTATTATAATTTATTGTTAATTGTTTGTCTTCTAAATTATATGGTTTTACTTGTTCTAACCATCTTATTCCTAAAGTGATATTTTTATCTCCTTGATATATTTAAAACTTTATTACTATTGGTACTCCTCCAATGATTATTTCCTTTTCTGTAGTTTCTTCGGTATATATTAATATCTTTGGTAGTTCAGGGCATAATTGTTCAGTAGTTATTACTTTATCTTCTGTTACTAATTCTCTTGTAATATAGTTTTCTTTTTGTCCTGTATTTATTAATATTAAGTATTTTCGTTGTTCCATTACTCCCGTTATGTAGTAATGATATGGTTCTATTTCTTCTTCTATTGATATTTATGGAGTTTTATCTATACTTTTTGAGGTACTCATTTTTGATGATATTTGTGGTATTTCATAGTTTATTTTTTTTGATGTGCTTAATCTTTCTTTTACTATTTCTAAATCTTCTTCTATGTTAATCTCATTATAACTATAATCATTATTATCTATGACTGTAACTATCCTTTCAAAATGATCTTATATTTTTATTTTTTTTATTTTATTTTTTGCTGTTATTTTATGTTTTGTTGTTAAAACATATAAGTTTTTATATCTAGCTGTAAATATTTTACTTCCTGGGGCTAGTTCTATCCCTGACATTTTCCAATATAATACTAGTGATTTATCTATATTCCGGTCATTTATCGCTACTGAAATAGTTAGTACTTATTATGAATTTAAATTTTTGGTATATGAGGTTACCTTTTACTGCATTTATTATACTTTTTTTCTATGGGTTGTATAATTCTATCATCCGCTATGTATATTTCTATGGGTGTATCTATTTCTTCTCTAAAACATGCTTTTATTAGTATTTCTGTTCCTCTTAAATGTACATATTTAATTGGATTTTTAGCCTTAATATCTTGTATTTCTTTATTTATTATTCGTTTGTTTATTATTGGTATTTTAGCTTTTCCTTTGGTGTATTGCAATCTATGATATGTTCTCTTTGACTTACTACATAATATTCTTCTTTTTGTCGTTTAAACCAATTTCTCATTGTTGGTATTTCAAATATTTTTTCTACGGTTAGGTCTAATTCTTTTCCTTTTATTTGTTCAAATATATTATTATCAAATATTATTTTTTGTTCTGCCGATTCTTCATCTTGATATTCTTCTTTAGTTATTATTTGTATATCTGTTTCAATCATTGATATAGTACTCATTATCTGATTCTATTACTGAATTATTTTCCATTTCATTTGTTTCCTTTTCTGATAATTCATATATACTATCTTCACTTTCTAATTCATAATCTACGTACTCTATCTGCGTATATTTTTCATCGTCTATTATTATTTTTGATATTTGTTTTTTCTTTGGATTTTTAGTTAATTTACAATCTCTAGCTATATGTCCTAATTTTCCACAATTATAACAGGTACATTCCGTTAGTTTTCTTTTTGGTCTATATGGTCTTTTGGTTTTGTAGTTTTTTACATAGTACCTTCTTCTTGGTTTTTTATGTTTATATTTTGATCTATATTTTTTGTTATATCTCTTTTTATAGTATTTGTCCGTACAACCAAATTGGGGTGCCGTTTTATTTTTGCAACATGCTAAGTTTTTTACTAGCATTTTTTCCATTTTTATTTCTTCTTTATGTTTTTCACATAGTTCTATAAACCATCGTTGTAAGAATTTTATTCTAGCTTCTAAGGTATCTGTTAATCCCGCTTCATTCCAACTTTTTATTACTTTTAATTTAAAAGGTTCTGGTAATTTTATAAAATATAATTTTCTTATTTCCTTACTTTCTTCTGTGCTATATGTTCCTTTATAATAATATTCTCTAAATGCACATGTATATTCATCTATATAACACATATTACATATTGCTAATTTTGTCATTAGATTTCGATTTATGATTTTTTCTTTATTTGGTTCTTCTACTTCTGTTGTCATACTACTAAATTCATTTCTTATAGCTACTTCGTACTTATATAATATTTCCATAGTTGTAGTAGTTAATTCACCATTAGATTTTTTATTACTTCTTAGAGTTTTTAAACTTTCTTCTGATAAATTTTGTAGCCATAATTTTACTGTTCCTATAAGTGTCGTTTCTATATATTTTGGTGTGTCTGTCATTCCTATTTTATTATCTATTAATTGTTTTGATATATATCCCGTCCATAATTGGATTATTTTATTTATATCTGCTACACAATCTAAATCTAAAAAATCATATTGTTCAGTTATTGGTTTAGGTGTTCATTTTTTATTTAATCTTTTATCCCATACAGTTTTTTCTTTATCATATTGTCCATAGTTTGCATTATAATATTTTAAATCTTTTGGGTTTTTTATTCCTGATGTACTAGGTTTTTCATCCATGTCTACGTCTCATGTATTTACTTCTAAATTATTTGTATTATCTATGTTGTTAAGAGTTCCGTATATGTTTCGCTTGTTTCCGAATGTTGTTCGTCTAGATCATCGTCATTTATTTCATCAATTCTTATTTCAGGTAGATTATCTTGGTTCTTCTTCTTTTTTCTAATTCATCTTCTAATTGCAATTTTTCTTTAAATTTATTTATCTCATTTGTTAATTTTATTTTTTGTTCCTTTTCTTTTTGTTTAATTTCATACATTTCTTTTAATATTGCCAGTTCTTTTTCTAGCTCTATTATATTAGTATTTTTTACTTCTTCTAATTGTTGTACTTCCTTTTTTGCTTGTTGTTTTATTTTTTTCAATTTCCGTTTTTCTATCTATTTCTTCATTTTCTTTTGTTATTCTTATCATAGCAGTTAAACTACCTTATAGTTTAACCGTTTCTTTTTCTAACATTAAACTTATATTGTCATTCTTGTATCTTTTCCCTAGATTAGAAAATATTATCTTTATTTTTAATCCATTATAGTTTTCATATATTTTTTCGTCTATGACATATTCTTTCTTATTCATTTATACATTGTGTTGAAGTTTATATTCTAAACTTTCTATCTGTATTTGTAGATATAAAATAGTTTTCTTTTGTGCTACTATAGATTTTTTACAAGGTCCTGCAAATATATTACTGTTAAGTCTACTTTGCCTATGTGTTAATTCTTGTCTTTTCGCTATAATTATTTCAGTAAGTTTTTGTCTATATTCGTTATTCTCGTTATTCATTGTATTTTTAAATATTGAATATATTTATATTCTATTTTAGATATATTATCTATTAATTGATCTAATTTTTCGTTATCAGTTTTCGTGATATTGAGTTGTTTGTATTCTGGATATAATTTGTTTAATTTTCTTCTTATTTTTCTTAACTCTCTACTAGTATGTTTTTTCTTATATTTCTTTTCATCCATAGATAACTAATTCCAATACAAACTATTGAAGGGTAAAATTGGAAGAACATTCTAAAAGTAGTCTTGAAAATTGAACAATTAAGTTAATTTGGAAAATGAAAAATGTCTCAACAATTTTATTAATTTGAAATGGAGGAAGTATTTGTTATTATCTCAAAAGCTCATTCAGATTCTAGTCATGTTTGTTTAGTTATATAGTTTTCTCTTATTAAAAATTCATCCTTATGGTCATCTTTTTTTTTTTATTTTAAAAATGATCTACAAATACTTTCAGTGGCTTTAGTCTTTAAAGTTTAGATCAACTTTTGAAACTTCCGCTCATAATTTTAATTTTTTAAAAATATAATATATGTTCAAACATAAATTTAAAAAAATTAATTTGAAATTTTACAGTTAAACGGGAGCTAAGTTCATAGGGTGTAACTTTACTAAACAAATTTACCTCTATACCCGTACTAGTTGATTATAATAATAAACTCATGTATACGTAAAGTGATAAAATAACATTATTGTAAAAATATAATTATGTTCACAAAAAACTACAAATGGTGGGGATTTGAATAGTGAAAGAGCAAACGTCAAATGAGTGGAGAAACTTTAATATGCTCTTTAGATAAGACATCTCTCCTTTTTTTTTTCTTCCTATTTGAAGGAATTATCTTTTAAAACACTGTGTGTTAAAAAGAATGAATCATGCTGTAATGACCCTAAAGGTTATTTTTGGAAATTTTCATAAAATGACCGTTTTACCCCTCTCGATAGTTGCCCCGAGTCCTAATTGTTGTATTTTCGAAGTTGGTTTGAAGGAAAATTGATGAAAAGTTGACTTTTTAAGAGTTAAAGTTTGGTTAAAAGTGCTATTTCGAGTCATTTGGAGTTTCGAGACTCGAATCAGATTTCTGTCAATTCCAGCAGTTTTAGAATGTCGAAACGGGTCTATGAGAATTTACGGAGTCAAATTTGGAGTTAAAACGAAGATTTGAGGTCCTAAGTTGCAAAAATGTGAATTTTGATCAAGAGTTGACTTTGGTCAACAAACGAGGTTCCGGTGCTCGAAATGGAATTCCGAGGGCACCGTTGGATTCAGGGGGTGATTCTTAGTCTAGAATGAGTCTTGGTTGAATTTTTAGAGGCCCCGAGTGCGTTTCGAGTTTTTGAGCCTAAAGTTAGTTTCTTGACGCCTTATCGGATACCGGGTCAAGGAGTCCTCGAATTCAAATTCCGACGATTTCATTGAGTCCGAAATGTCATTTTCAAGCTAGTAGCATATTTGGTTTGTGTTCGGGAAGTGCCAAATGAGTTTTGGGTGAGGTTTTAAGCTTCTTGGATGCTTTGACACTATTTCAGCAAATTGTGGCAACTAAAGAGTTCATTATTAGTTTTAAAGGTCGAAAAAATTATTCCAAAAGTTCTGAAATTTTGAGCATGAATTATAGGACTTATCTGCAAATTTTGGGTGCATTTTCGCTAACCCGAGATTAGACTTTTATCGCAAATAAGAAATAATTGTTTACCGAGTAGAAATGATATTTGACTGGGCAAAGAGCATGAAATTGAGCTCCGACTAAACGAGCAGGTCCGTATCATTATTTAAGACATTTACAAAAAAAAGAATCGGGTCATTTCACTATCGTATGAGGAAATTACGGTCTTTTTAGTGAAAGATTAACTGCTGTTTTTCTGGTGCATAACAGCCATGTATTGTTATAAAAATTTCAGATTGTGTTTATTTGGTATTTTGAGTATATCGGGAGTTCTAGAGATCGGAATGAAGTGATTCTTACGGGTTTCTTCTTGAATTAATATGAGGGTTAGTATTCAATCTTCAATTCGACATTTTCTCATAATTTCTTTATCTGGTTTTTTTTCCTATCCGTAAATCTCTTGGGAAAAATTGGGGTTTTATCGATTTGGACTCCCTTTTTGAGTAAAAGGTATATTTACGATCCTTATGTTATGGGTAAACTGATTTTAACATAAAATTATTGATTCATCGATTATTTTCATCATATTAACCGTGTACAATTTGGACTTTCCCGGTAAAGTTAAAGTTTGATAAATTGAGAATTTCGAGGTTGATCTTAACTCCGTTTTTGATGAAATTTCATATTTGAACTCATCTAGCATGGGTAAGATGTTTTTCAAGAGATATTTCATTTTCGAGTCGGGGTTTCGGATCCGAATATTTTAGGCTTCTTCAAGAACGTAGATTTTCCTTCAAATTGAGTTTGTGAATTGATTTCAACTCCGTTTTCAAATTGGTCTTCACCATTAGCTTCCAAATACTTTAAGGATCATTTTACATAAAAAATTTCCAGATTTGGGTATAGTTTTCCGGTATGAGACTTTTGGACCGTTTTGCCCTTTTTCCCTAAATTTCTTGATTTTGGTGTCATTGGACTCAAATTGTGATTGTGAATAATTGTTTGAATAGATTATCATGATCCGGATTATACTCGGAAAGGAAAGGCTCAAGTCAAGTAACTTTTGGAGTTCGTTTTAAGGCAAGTGGCTTCCAAACTTTGTAAAACTCTTAGACTACGCATGACTACTTTCCTAATTGTGTTGGGGAGTAATGGGGATTGAGGATGAGTTTTATTTGTTGATTGAAATTGTTGTAAATGAAAGATGGAAAATAAAACGAGCTAAATGTGTTATATGTGACTTGAATTTGTTGAATAAGTCATGTGATAACTGATATTGAGAGGATAGAAGAGCATGAGTAGGCTATGATTGATACAGACATTGATATTGAGACAGATGATGTGTAATACTATGATGTGGTCGTGATATGGTTGTGATTGAGACAAGTGATGTGTAATACTATGATGTGGTCGTGATATGGTTGTGATTGAGACATGTGATGTGTAATACTATGATGTGGTCGTGATATGGTTGTGATTGAGACATGTGATGTGTAATACTATGATGTGGTCGTGATATGGTTGTGATTGAGACAAATGATATGTAATACTATGATGTGATCGTGATATGATTGTGATTGATGACATGTGCATATTCATTATTCATCCCATGTGTGAACTATTTGTTGCATGAGTTCTGAGACACTGATATGAGGATGGATGGATATGAGACACAGTTGAGACTAGCTCCGCCTAGAGATATATGAGATGGACTAGCTCCGGCTAGCGATTTGGATGCCGATGGGATCTGATTCAGGCGGTGATACATGGTCCATGTGTGGCCCCCATGGGTTCTGATTTGAGTATTCAGCGCGGACTGATTATGTCAACAGATGTGTAGCTTAGGACAGATATGCATCACGACTACATGACATCATTATTGCATTTTGCATCGCATTTGCCTTATCTTTGTCTGTGATGTGTGGATTGTATCGGTTTACCCTTCTTATGTGGAATTTGATCTACTTGCTCTTATTTGTTGATCTGAGGTTGATGAGGATATATTGTTGGTTCTGGCTGTTAAATATGATCTGTTTAGTATAGGTTGGTTGGTTTGCTGCTAGATTGAAGTTTCGGTGGTTCGGTTGGGATTGAAAGGAGTTGTTTGTAGCTGCTAGTTTTGCTTAGTTTAGAGTTACTTGCGAGTATCTGTGGTTTTCGGTACTCACCCTTGCTTCTACACAATTGTGTAGGTTGACAGCTCTCTCTTAGATTCGGCTTAGTAGTTTTTTTAGCAGATTGAGCTTCGGGACATACTCGAGAGGTAGCGGTTCATTCCAGACGTGCCCTTGAGTTATCTTTACTTTCAGTTTTATTCTATTCGAGAACTATACTCTGAGACTTGTATAGTTTTATTCGAATTATGTATTTAGAGGTTTGTACATGCGACAACCAAATTCTGGGTAGTGTTGAGTCTTAATTAAAGTGTTCCGCTTATTTATTATCTTTTATTCTCGTATTTCTACTTCTCTATCGTTGTGGTTGGGTTAGGCTGACGTGTCCGGTGGGAAATGGACACGTGCCATCATATCCGGATTTGGGGTGTGACACATGCCCAGTAAGTCAAAAAGAGAAAAAAAAACTATAACAACATTAGTTGCTTTTTATTTAATTTATAAATACTCAGATTTAATTTTTTGCAAAAAAAAGTTAAAAAGAGTTGATGTTGAAATACTCCGTAATAAAAAAGGAAAAATCACAAAATGTATTTATTTAAGAGTGTATATTGTAATTTTTAAATGTACTATTTTATAATTACTAGTAATAATATCAGAGCTATAGATGAAAAGAAATATAAGAAGAAACGTACTAGTAGAAAATCAAGAAAAATAAGAAGAAAATAAAACAAATTGTATCCGAAATATAAACAACTCAATATCACAAAAACTGATAACGAAAAATTTGATCAATTAATAGATAATATATCTAAAATAGAATATAAATATATTCAATATTTAAAAATACAATGAATATCGAGAATAACGAATATAGACAAAAACTTATTGAAATAATTATAGCAAAAAGACAAGAATTAGCACATAGGCAAAGTAGACTTAACAATAATATATTTGCAGTAACTTGTAAAAAATATACAGTAGCACAAAGGAAAACTATTTTATATCTACAAATACAGATAGAAAGTTTAGGATATAAACTTCAACAGAATCTATAAATGAATAAGGAAGAATATGCCATAGACGAAAAAATATATGAAAATTATGACGAATTAAAAATAAAGATAATATTTTCTAATCTAAGAAGAAGATACAAAAAAATAAGTAACAATATAAGGTTAATGTTAGAATAAGAAACAGTAAAACTAGAAGATAGTTTAACTGCTATTATAAGGATAACAAAAGAAAATGAAGAAATAGATAGAAAAACAGAATTTGATAAAATAAAACAACAAGCAAAAAAGGAAGTACAACAATTAGAAGAAATAAAAATTACTAAAATAATAGAACTAGAAAAAGAGCTGGCAATGTTAAAAGAAATGTATGAAATGAAAAACAAAAAGAGAAAGAACAAAAAGCAAAATTAGTAAATGAGATAAATAAATTTAAAGAAAAATTGCAATTGAAAGATGAATTAGAAGAAAAAGAAGAAAATAACCAAAATAATCTACCTGAAATAAGAATTGATGAAATAAATGACAATGATCTAGATGAACAACATTCCAAAACAAGCGAAATATATACAGAACTTTTAGCAAACATAGATAATACAAAGAATTTAGAAATAAATACAGGAGACGTAGATATGGATGAAAAACCTAGTACATCAGGAGTAAAAAACCCAAAAAATTTAAATCCAAAATATTATAATGAAAACTATGGACAATATGATAGAGAAAAAAATTATATGAGATAAAAGATTAAATAAAAAATGGACGCCTAAACCAATAACTGAACAACATGATTTTTTAGATTTAGACTGTGTAGCAGATATAAATAAAACAATCCAATTATGGATGAGATATATATCAAAACAATTAATAGATAACAAAATAGTAATAACAGAAACACCGGGATATATAGAAAGAACACTTATAGGAACAGTAAAATTATGGCTACAAAATTTATCAGATGAAGGTTTAAAACCTCTAAGAAGTAATAAAAAATCTAATGGTGAATTAGCTACTACAACTATGTAAATATTACATAAATACGAAATAGCTATAAGAAATGAATTTAGTAGTATGACAAAAGAAGTAGAAGAACAAAATAGAGAAAAAATCATAAACCGGAATCTAATGACAAAATTAGCAATATGTAATATGTTTTATATAGATGAATATACATGTGCATTTAGAGAATATTATTATAAAGGAACATATAGCACAGAAGAAAGTAAGGAAATAAGAAAATTATATTTTACAAAATTACCAGAACCTTTTAATTCAAAAATAATAAAAAGTTGGAATGAAGCGGGATTAACAGATACCTTAGGAGCTAGAATAAAATTCTTACAACGATGGTTTATAGAACTATGTGAAAAACATAAAGAAGAAATAAAAATGGAAAAAATACTAAGTAAAAAAACTTTGCATGTTGCAAAAATAAAACGGCACCCCAATTTGGTTGTACGGACAAATACTATAAAAAAAGATATAACAAAAAATATAGTTCAAAATATAAATATAAAAAATCAAGAAGAAGGTACTATGTAAAAAACTACAAAACCAAAAGACCATATTGACTAAAAAGAAAACTAACGGAATATACCTGTTATAATTGTGGAAAATTAGGACATATAGCTAGAGATTGTAAATTATCTAACAATCCAAAAAAACAAATATCAAAAATAATAATAGACGATGAAAAATATACGCAGATAGAGTATGTAGATTATGAATTAGAAAGTGAAGATAGTATATATGAATTATCAGAAAACGAAACAGACGAAATGAAAAATAATTCAATAATAGAATCAGATAATGAATACTATATCAATGACTGAAATAGATATACAAATAATAACTAAAGAAAAATATCAAGATGAAGAATCGGCTGAACAAAAAATAATATTTGATAATAATATATTTGAACAAATAAAAGGAAAAGAATTAGACCTAATCGTAGAAAAAATATTAGAAATACCAACAATAAGAAACTGGTTTAAACGACAAAAAGAAGAATATTATGTAGTAAGCCAAAGAGAACATATCATAGATTGCAATACATCAAAGGAAAGGCTAAAATACCAATAATAAACAAACGAATAATAAATAAAGAAATACAAGATATTAAAGTTAAAAATCCAATCAAATATGTACATTTAGGAGGAACAAAAATACTAATAAAAGCATGTTTTAGAGAAGAAATAGATACACTCATAGAAATATACTTAGCAGATGATAGGATTATACAACCTATAGAAAAAAGTATAATAAGTGCAGTAAAAAGTAACCTTATATACCAAAGAATTAAATTCATAATAAGTGTTAACTACTCAGTAGCAATAAATGACAAGAATATAGATAAATCACTAGTATTATATTGGAAAATGTCAGGGATAGAACTAGCCCCGGGAAGTAAAATATTTACAGCTAGATGTAAAAACATATATCTTTTGACAACAAAACATAAAATAACAGCAAAAAAAAATAAAAAAAATAGAAAATCCTTTTGAAAGGATAGTTACAGTCATAGATAATAATGATTATAGTTATAATGAAATTGATATAGAAGAAGATTTGGAAATAGTAAAAGAAAGACTAAGTACATCAAAAAGAATAAATAATGATATACCCCAAATATCATCAAAAATGAGTATCTCAAGAAGAATAGATAAAACCTTACAAAAATCAATGGAAGAAGAAATAAAACCACATCATTACTACATAACGGGAATAATGGAACAAGAAAATATTTAATATTAATAATACAGGACAAGAAGAAAACTATATTACAAGAGAATTAGTGACGGAAGATGGAATATTAGCTATTGAACAATTATGCCCTGAACTACCAAAAGCATTAATGTATACCGAAGAAATTACAGAAAATGAAATAATCATTGGAGGCGTACCAATAGTAATAAAATTTAAAATATATCAAGGAGATGAAAATATAACTTTAGGAATAAAATGGCTAGAACAAATAAAACCATATAATCTAGAAGACAAACAAGTAATAATCAATTATGAAAATAAAAAAGTAATAATAAAAAGGACTTTCGTATGATAAAAATATGAAAATATATATACTTGCAAAGATAATAATAGAGGGATATTACAACAGATATTATATACCAATGATAGATACGGAAGCAGAAGCTAATATATGTAAATATAATTGTTTACCAGAAGATAAGTGAGAAAAATTAAAAAACACCGATAGTAGTAACATGATTTAATAATGAAGGAAGTATGATCACATATAAGAAAAAAAATATAAAAATACAAATATGGGATAAGATATTAACTATAGAGGAAATATATAACTTTGAATTGACTACAAAAGATATGCTATTAGGGATGCCATTTTTAGAAAAATTATACCCACATATAATAACAAAAACACATTGGTGGTTCACAACACCGTGTAAACAAAAAATAGGAGCAAAAAGAGTAAATAACAAAAACCGAAAAACAACAGAATGGATAAAAGGAAGTGAAAAAATTACACAAAACTTAGAAAGTATAAAAGAAGAAGACCCTATGATAGAGTTAATTATATTCTCTATAGATAAAGTAAAAATAATCCAAGATAAGTTAGAATTATTATATAGTGAAGATCCTTTACAAGGATGGAAAAAACATAAAACAAAAATAAAAATTGAGCTTATTGATAATAATAGTGTAATATCCCAAAAATCATTAAAATATTATTTTAATGATTTTACAGAATTTAAGATACATATAAGTGAATTACTAGAAAAATGGTACATACAAGAAAGCAATAGCAAGCATACAAGCCCAACATTTATAGTAAATAAACATAGTGATCAAAAAAGAGGAAAAAGTAGAATGATTATTGATTATAGAAATTTAAATGCAAAAACTAAAACATATAATTACCCGATAGCAAATAAAATATTAAAAATAAGACAAATACAAGGATATAATTATTTTAGTAAATTTGACTGCAAATCAAGATTTACCACTTAAAATTAAAAGAATAATCTAAAAAACTTACAGCATTTATAATACCACAAGGATTTTATGAATGAAATGTATTATCATTTGGATATAAAAATGCACCAGGTAGATATTAACACTTTATGGATAACTACTTTAAACAACTAGAAAATTGTGTAGTATATATTGATGATATATTACTATATTCTAAAATCCAAGATAAACACATAAGATTATTAGAAAAATTCATATATATTATAGAATATTCAGGCATAAGCCTAATTAAAAAGAAAGCAGACATAATAAAAAGCCAAATAGAATTCCTAGCAATACAAATAGATAAAAAATGAATAAAAATGCAAACGCATATAGTACAAAAAATAATTAACTCAAATGAACAGCTAGATACGAAAAAGAAATTACAATCATTTCTCGGACTAGTAAATCAAGTAAGAGAATACATACCAAAATTACCAGAGAATTTAAAACCATTATAACATAAATTAAAGATGTAGAATACCAGTTTGATAAGAAAGACCAAACACAAATACAAAAAATAAAATTATTATGTAAGAACCTACCTAAACTATATTTTCCGAATGAAAACAAAAAAATTACCTATATTGTAGAATCAGACGCCAGTGAAAAAAGTTATGAAGGAATCCTAAAATAACAGTATGATGGAGAAAAATAGAACATCATTGTAGATATTATTTAGCAACATTTACTAATACAGAAATAAAATGGGAAATAAACAGGAAAGAATTATATTCAGTATATAAATGTTAATTATCATTTGAACCATATATCGTATATAACAAATTTATTATAAGAACAGATAACACACAAGTAAATTGGTGGTTAACAAGAAAAATACAAGATTCAGTAACGACAAAAGAAATAAGGAGATTAGTATTAAATATATTAAATTTTACATTTACAATTGAAGTAATAAAAACTGATAAGAATGTTATTGCAGATTACTTATCAAGACAAAGCTACTCAGACTGAGAAAGAAAATACAATTGAAGATATACTCAAAGCCATTACTACACTTTGTATAAAAGTGGATAGTATGGACAATGAGATACAAAAGCTAAAGACTAATGAAGATAATCTGAAGTCTAAAGCTAGTCAGCAGCATGACTATAAAAATGCGGAGTTACGTCGATTGGAAGACGGAAAAAACCCAGAGCTAAAATGAGACGATGGAAAACTCCTTAAAACCCATAACATTTGTTTAAATACAGCTGCAGGTACAAGCAAACGAGTTAGTGAAAAACAAAAGAATTCAAACTTAAACCAGCTATTCGAAAAACTATTCACCCCGAGGCTAACACCAAAAAACATATTAACTATAGAACCACAAACTTCTACATATGCGGATAGCCTACACCAGGACAAAATAACATATATATAACCATATTACGCGAACCTATATAGAAAATATATACAAAATCCAAACATTTTTAAACCTTAACCCCAGATCTACTACAACCCAAGAACCCAACCAAGATTATTTAACCCAAAAATTACAAGGTTATAATAAACTGATTGCACAATCGAAAACTAACGCCAACTTAGTAAGGACATGTTACAACTATGGACTATAAAATACAGTATACACATATGACGAAGATGAACTAAGTGGAATACCAGAACTACATAAAGCATTTATTACATATAAGAGAGTTACTAAGGGAAATTTATTCTATGTAAAATTTTATACAGCAACAACAGAGATATTATACGAGGAAATAAAACCTCCGATACAAGTGGTAAAGATAGGACTAACAAAAGAAATGATAATACCGGAAGATATCGAACAACAACCAGAGATACAAAAAAGCGAGATACCTAGTTTTTATGCCAATAAGAGAATAATTGGTATATCAACCATTATACAAGAGCTAGCAAATAATTATTTAAACGGAAACGTTATATGGAGCTACTATGCAAGAGATCAGTTAATGATATATTCAAATTCAAGAGAATTAAGAAGAGCAGTTATGGATGAAGTCCAGCGATGGATCTTATCATTATTAAAGCCAGAAGAACGACCTACAACAAGAGCTTTGAAGACAGGATTTATTTCAAAAGAATTATTAACCAGATGTTGTAAATTAATGGGACACAAATATCCTGACTATATATGTACAAAATGTAACGAAGAAGATAATATAATCCCAGATGTACAGCTGGAATGATCAAATAAGATAAAGACGGAAGAAGATAAGAAGGATAAAATAAGAAGAAGATGGCACATGTGTGCAAAAGAAAGTCGTAGAAAAAGAGATGAGATAAGATAGAAAGAAGAAAACAAAAGAAGAAGAAGACAAGTGTACAAAATATGTAAAAAGTCATAAAGTAGGTGCACATTATTGTCCTTATTATTATTATTATTATTATTATTATTATTATTATTATTATAGTAGGTGCACATTATTGTATTTTTGATTATTATAATATGAATTGATTATTATAAGTAGGGGAGTACGTAAAAATTCCTTTCTATATAAGGGAAAGTATGTAAATGAAAAGGCAGACAATGCCTAATATATAAAAATCCCTTTCAAAAACTCTCTCAACTGAAAACTAATATTTTAAAAGATAGTGGAGCAACAATCTGAAATCAAACCAGATATTTCAGATAGCATGAATAAGCAAGAGGCAAAGGTATATTGTTCAAAAAATATGTGGAACTAATTTCATATATTCCTGAATATTATATATATGATTGAATAAATTTATGTTAGTTATTATGTATTAGAATTATTTGAATCATGATTTCTAGTTTATTAGCACACTGGAAACAGGGAAAAAACTTCTATACTATGTCATCATAATGTTGAAACCGGTAGGCGAGGAAGCCGTTTTGGGGAGTAAACAAAGTTGAGGAGCTGATAAGAAGGAAGAATCCGCTAAAGTACGATGCTAGTAGTGACAGGAGAACATGATAAACAGATAATCTAGTTCATAATGATCTAATATGAATTTAATCAATTATGGATATGATATGAAGGAATAATTGAAAATAAAAACTGCATGATAAAGAACATTACTACATACATGCATGATGAAATAATAAAAAACTACGAAACTTTAATCCTATATATACTTAAAGGTATAGAGATAATTGAATTAAGAAGAATCATATGGGAATAAATATTTAATGATAACGAATCAGAAAATATATTAAACCAACAATGGTATGAAATAGACCTACGTGATTTAGACCTTGAAAGAATAGAATGGTATGATTTAGAAATAAATTCAGATTAAAATGAACTACGAATATTTACAATATTGGACAGAAGCTATGGAAAATATAAAACTACTAGAACAATTAATGGAAAATAATTTATATATGTACCAAAGAACCCAAGATATATTATATCTATAATATATCATAAATAATATTAAAGAGATATCAAGATTAAAACACTTAGCCAAAGAATATTACAATAAAAGCTTTAGTAAAAAATAATATTGTAAAAACATAAAAACATGAAATCCTCACCTACCAAAAATGGTATACCTACAAAAAAAATCATGAATTCCACACCTACTACACTACCAAAAATATTCCTACACTACCAAAAATATCATGAATCACTCACCTACCAATAAGATGAATTCCGCACCGAAAAATGTTATATCTAGAGTATATCATAAATAATATTGAAGAGATATCAAGATTAAGATTTTTGAAAAAAGAATATTATAATAAAATCTTTAAGATAAATTTCTCACCTACCACACTATCAAAAAATGCCCTCACCACACTATCCGCACCTACCAAAAAATGGTATTATTCCTCACTTACTACACTACCAAAAAGTCAAATAAAATTAAATAAATCAATTTCACACTGATGAATTCCACAGCCCCGAAAAATGGTATCAGAGCTATGGATGAAAAGAAATATAAGAAGAAACATACTAGTAGAGAGTTAAGAAAAAAAAGAAGAAAATTAAACAAATTATATCCGGAATATAAATAACTCAACATCACAAAAATTGATAACGAAAAATTAAATAAATTAACATATAATATATCTAAAATAGAATATAAATGTATTCAATATTTAAAAATACAATGAATAATGAGAGTAGCGAATATAGACAAAAACTTACTGAAATAATTATAGCAAAAAGACAAGAATTAGCACATAGGCAAAGTAGACTTAACAATAATATATTCGCAGGAACTTGTAAAAAATCTATAGTAGCACAAAGGAAAACTATTTTATATCTACAAATACAGATAGAAAGTTTAGAATATAAACTTCAACACAATCTTTAAACGAATAAGGAAGAATATGCCATAGACGAAAAAATATATGAAAACTATGACGGATTAAAAATAAAGATAATATTTTCTAATCTAGGAAGAAGATACAAGAAAATAGACGACAATATAAGTTTAATGTTAGAAAAAGAAACGGTAAACTAGAAGATAGTTTAACTGCTATGATAAGGATAACAAAAGAAAATGAAGAAATAGATAGAAAAACGGAAATTGAAAAAATAAAACAAAAGCAAAAAAGGAAGTACAACAATTAGAAGAAGTAAAAAATACTAAGATAATAGAACTAGAAAAAGAGCAAGCAATGTTAAAAGAAATGTATGAAATGAAACAAAAAGAAAAAGAACAAAAAGCAAAATTAGCAAATGAGATAAATAAATTTAAAGAAAAATTGCAATTAGAAGATGAATTAGAAAAAGAAGAAGAAAATAACCAAAATAATCTACCCGAAATAAGAATTGATGAAATAAATGACAATGATCTAGATGAACAACATTCGAAAACAAGCGAAACATATACAGAACTTTTAACAAAAATAGATAATACAAAGAATTTAGAAATAAATACAAGAGAAATAGACATGGATGAAAAACCTAGTACATCAGGAGTAAAAAACCCAAAAAATTTAAAATATTATAATACAAACTATGAAAAATACGATAAAGAAAAACTATATGGGATAAAAGATTGAATAAAAAATGGACCCTAAACCAATAACTGAACAACATAATTTTTTAGATTTAGACTGTGTAGCAGATATAAATAAAACAATTCAATTATGGATGGAATATCTGTCAAAACAATTAATAGATAACAAAATAATAATGATAGAAACACCATGATATATAGAAAGAACACTTATAGGAACAGTAAAATTATGGCTACAAAATTTATCAGATGAAAGTTTACAAATTCTAAGAAGTAATAAAAAATTTGATGGTGAAATAGCTACTACAACTATGTAAATATTATATAAATACGAAATAACTATAAGAAACGAATTTAGTAGTATGACAACAGAAGTAGAAGAACAAAATAAAGAAAAAATCATAAATCGGAATTGAATAACAAAATTAGCAATATGCAACATGTGTTATATAGATTAATATACCTGTGCATTTAGAGAATACTATTATAAAGGAATATATAACATAGACGAAAGTAAAGAAATAAGAAAATTATATTTTACAAAATTACCGAAACCTTTTAATTCAAAAGTAATAAAAAGCTGGAATGAAGCAGGATTAACTGATACCTTAGGAGCTAGAATAAAATTCTTACAACGATGGTTTATAGAACTATGTGAAAGACATAAAGAGGAAATAAAAATTGAAATAAGTATAATAAGCGCAGTAAAAGGTCACCTCATATACCAAAAATTTTAATTCATAATAAGTGTTAACTACTCAGTAGCAATAAATGACAGAAACATAGATAAATCACTAGTATTATATTGAAGAATGTCAGGGTTAGAATTAGCCCCAGGAAGTAAAATATTTACAGCTAGATATAAAAACTTATATGTTTTAACAACAAAACATAAAATAACAGCAAAAAATAAAATAAATAAAAATAGAAGATCCTTTTGAAAGGATAGTTACAGTCATAGATAATAATGATTATAGTTATAATGATATTGATATAGAAGAAGATTTAGAAATAGTAAAAGAAAGATTAAACACATCAAAAAGAATAAACTGTGAAATACCACAAATTTCATCAAAAATGAGTACCTCAAGAAGAATAGATAAAACTCCACAAAAATCAATGGAAGAAGAAATAAAACCACATCATTACTACATAACGGGAGTAATGGAACAACGAAAATATTTAATATTAATAAATACATGACACGAAGAAAACTATATTTCAAAAGAATTAGTAACGGAAGATGAAATAATAACTACTGAACAATCATGCCCCGAACTACCAAAAACATTAATATATACCGAAGAAACTACAGAAAAAGAAATAATCATTGGAGGAGTACCAATAGTAATAAAATTTAAAATATATCAAGGAAATGAAAATATCACTTTAGGAATAAAATGACTAGAACAAGTAAAACCATATAATTTAGAAGACAAGCAGTTAACAATAAATCATAATAATAAAAAGATAATAATAAAGATAAAAATATGAAAATATATATACTTGCAAAGATAATAATAGAGGGATATTACAACATATATTATACACCAATGATAGATACGGGAGCAGAAGCTAATATATGTAAATATAATTATTACCAGAAGATAAGTGGGAAAAATTAAAAAACACTGATAGTAGTAACATGATTTAATAATGAAGGAAGCATGATCACATATAAGACAAAAAATATAAAAATACAAATATGGGATAAGATATTAACTATAGAGGAGATATATAACTTTGAATTGACTACAAAAGATATGTTATTAAGGATGCCATTTTTAGAAAAATTATACCCACATATAATAACAAAAACACACTAGTGGTTCACAACACCGTGTAAACAAAAAATAAGATCAAAAAGAGTAAATAACAAAAAATGAAAAACAACAGAATGGATAAAAGGAAGTGAAAAAATTACACAAAAATTAGAAAATATAAAAGAGGAAGACCCTAAGATAGAATTAATTATATTCTCTATAGATAAAGTAAAAATAATCCAAGATAAGTTAGAATTATTATATAGTGAAGATCCTTTACAAGGATGACAAAGACATAAAACAAAAATTAAAATTGAGATAGTTGATAATAATAGTATAATAACCCAAAATTCATTAAAATATAATTTTAATGATTTAATAGAATTTAAGATACATATAAGTGAATTACTAGAAAATAGGTACATACAAGAAAGCAATAGCAAACATATAAGCCTATCATTTATAGTAAATAAACATAGTGAACAAAAAAGAGGAAAAAGTAGAATGGTTATTGACTATAAAAATTTAAATGCAAAAACTAAAACATATAATTACCCAATACCAAATAAAATATTAAAAATAAGACAAATACAAGGATATAATTACTTTAGTAAATTTGACTGCAAATCAGGATTTTACCACTTAAATTTAGAAGAAGAATCTAAAAAACTTACGGGATTTACAGTGCCACAAGGATTTTATGAATGAAATGTATTACCATTTGGATATAAAAATGCACCAGGTAGATATCAACACTTTATGGATAACTATTTTAAACAATTAGAAAATTGTGTAGTATATATTGATGATATATTACTATATTCCAAAACACAAGATGAACATATAAAATTATTAGAAAATTTTATACATATTATAGAATATTCAGGCATAAGTCTAAGTAAAAAGAAAACAGACATAATGAAAAAGCAAATAGAATTCTTAGGAATACAAATAGATAAAAATGGAATAAAAATGCAAACACACATAGTACAAAAAATAATTAACTCAATTGAAGAACTAGATATAAAAAAGAAATTACAATCATTTCTAGGACTAGTAAACCAAGTAAGAGAATACATACCAAAATTAGCAGAAAATTTAAAACTAATACAACAAAAATTAAAGAAAGATGTAGAATACCAGTTTGATAAAAAAGACTAAACACAAATACAAAAAATAAAACTATTATGTAAAAACCTACCTAAACTATATTTTCCTGACGAAAATAAAATATTTACTTATATAGTAGAATCAGACGCCAGTGAAAAAAGTTATGGAGGAGTCTTAAAATATAGATATGATAAAGAAGAAATAGAACATCAGTGTAGATATTATTCAGGAACATTTACCAATACAGAAATAAGATGGGAAATAAATAGGAAAGAATTATATTCAGTGTATAAATGTTTACTATCATTTGAACCATACATTGTATATAACGAATTTATTATAAGGACATATAACACACAAGTAAAATGGTGGCTTACAAGAAAGATACAAGATTCGGTAACTACAAAAGAATTAAGAAGATTGGTATTAAATATATTAATTTTTACATTTACAATTGAAGTAATAAAAACTGAAAAGAATGTTATTGCAGATTACTTATCAAGACAAAACTACTCAAACTGACAAAGAAAATATAATGGAAGAGATACTCAAAGCCATTACTACACTTTGCATAAAAGTGGACAGTATGGACAATGTGATACAAAAGCTAAAGACTAATGAAGATAATCTGAAGTATAAAGCTAGTACAAGTCAGCAGCATGACTATAAAAATGCGGAGCTAAGTCGATCGGAAGACTCTAAAAATCCAGAGATAAAAGGTGACGTTGGGAAACACCTTAAAACCCATAATGTTTGTTTAAATACAGCTGCAGGTACAAGCAAACAAGGTAGCGATAAATAACATAAAAATACGAACTTAAACCAGCTATTCGAAAAACCATTTATCCAAAGGACACCTAAACATATGTCCATAGAACCACAAACATCTACATACGCAGATAGTTTGCAAAACCAAAATGAGAAAAAGACATATAACTACATCACACGAACCTATATAAAAAATATACACAAAATCCAAACTTATTTAAATCTCAACCCCAGATCAACTACAAAAGAACCAAACTAGGATTATTTGACACAAAAGTTACAAGGATATAACAAGTTAATTGCACGACCAAAAACTAACGCTAATTTAGTAAGAACATGTTACAACTACGGACTGTTAAATACTGTATACACATACGACGAAGAAGAAGTTAGTGGAATACCAGAACTACACAAAGCATTCGTCACATACAAAAGAGTTACAAAAGGAAATTTATTTTATATAAAATTCTATACAGCACCAGCGGAGATATTATACGAGGAAATAAAACCTCCAATACAAGTTATCAAGATAGGACTAACTAAAGATATGATTATACCCGAGGACATCGGACAACAGGAAGAGATATGCAAAATAGAGATACCAAGTTTTTATGGCAACAAAAGAATAATTGGTATATCAACTATTATACAAGAATTAACAAACAATTATTTAAACGGAAATGCTATATGGAGTTATTACTCGAGAGATCAATTAATGATATATTCAAATTCAAGAGAACTGCGAAGAGCAGATATGGATGAAGTCCAACGATGGATCTTATCATTATTAAAACCAGAAGAACGACTTACGACAAGAGCACTAAAGGCATAATTTATTTCAACAGAGTTATTAATCAGCTATTGCAAGTTAATTGACATAAATACCCTGATCATATATGTTCAAAGTGCAACGAAGAAGATAACATAATTCCAGATGTAGACTTGGAATGATAATGAAGATAGAAACAAGGATAACAATGAAAGATAAAAGGGGACAAAGGAAGATGGACAAGATAAGAAGTCAAGAAAGCTAAAGTCATCTACGTATTAAAAATTATTGCAAAGATGTAAAAGTCATAAAGTTATTTAACTTATTAGAAATAGTAGTAGACATGTGTAAAGTAGGAATAGTTAAAAGATGTAAAGTTTCATAAAGTAGATAAGTAGATATGCTGGGTCATAAAGTAGATAAGTTGGTGTGTCATAAAGTAGATAAGTTGGTATGGTGTGCCAGAAAGTGGATATATTATAAAAAATAGGCACATTATTAAGTAGAATAGTACGTGCATTGTGGTGCATGATTGTAAAATATCCTATAGAAAGGAATGTATACATAACATAAAAGGCAGGCAATGCCTAATATATAAAAATCCCTTTCAAAAACTCTCTCAACTGAAAACTAATATTTTAAAAGATAATGGAGCAACAATCTGAAATCAAACCAGATATTTCAGATAGCATGAATAAGCAAGAGGCAAATGTATATTGTTCAAAAAATATGCGGAACTAATTTCATATATTCCTGAATATCATATATATGATTGAATAAATTTATGTTAGTTATTATGTATTAGAATGATTTGAATCATGATTTCTAGTTTATTAGCACACTGGAAACAGGGAGAAAACTTCTATACTATGCCATCCTAATGTTGAAACCGGTAGGCGAGGGAAGCCGTTAGGGGAGTAAACAAAGTTGAGGCGCTGATAAGAAGGAAGTATCCGCTAAAGTACGGTGCTAGTAGTGACATGAGAACATGATAAACAGATAATCTAGTTCATAATGATCTAATATGAATTTAATCAATTATGGATATGATAGGAAGGAATAATTGGAAATAAAAAACTCGCATAACAACGAACATGACTACATACATGCATGATGAAATGATAAAAAACTATGAAACTTTAATCTTATATATACTTAAAGGTATAAAAATAATTGAATTAAGAAGAATAATATGGGAAAAATATTTAATGATAACGAACCATAAGATATATTAAACCAACAATGGTATGAAATAGACCTACATGATTTAGACCTCGAAAGAATAGAATGATATGATTTAGAAATAAATTCAAATTAAAATGAACTACGAATATTTACAATATTGGAACTATTAGAACAATGAATGAAGGAAAATTTATATATGTACCAAAGAACCCAAGATATGTTATACCTAGAATATATCATAAATAATATTAAAGAAATATTCAAATTAAAACAACTATTGAAAGAATATTACAATAAATATTATTACATTTTACCATGAATTTCGCACCCTCAAAAAATAATATTAAAGAGATATCAAGATTAAGAAACTTAGCAAAAGAATATTATAGTAAAATCTTTAAAATAAATTACTCATCTACCCACTACCACTTCCATGAATTCCTCAACTACCAGTTTTGCACCGAAAAATGGTATCAGAGAACTTAACATATTTGTATTAATTTATATTATATTTAATATAATTTTGTAAAGTGTTACCATTAATTAATAAGTAAGAAAAAATGGGTGTGTGATTTTTTTGTACAAATCTATATATTGATATAAAGCTAATCATAGAAAAGGTGATGTAACATCTTTTTACAGTCAACTTTTAGATTTATCTTTATTTTCCTTTTCTTTCGACACTTTTTCTGATTTTTAATTGCATTTTTAGTTGATTTCTTCCTATTCATAAAATTCAATTAAACATGAAATTGCAGTAAAGACTCAATTGAATGTGATGGTAGCCCATGGTTGAGGCATTCAATTAATTTAGTCAATTTACTCTCCTTTATTACTAATTTTAACCTATTTACAGTAAAAAAAATAATCAAGTAGGCACAATTAATGCATTTAGTATTCATTTACTTATAGTTATACTCAAATTCGTTAGTCTTTTCTTACGTTATGTTACTATTTTTTTATTACTATAAATACTAAAGAAAATTATTTTCACTGCATAACATTCTTCCTTTTTCATTCCATAGCTTTCTTCTCAATTCTTCATTAGTATTGATTTGCTCCTTTTCATTAGTATTAGGAAATAATGAAGAATTAGCATATAGCAGTACTTGTGAAAAGTATTTGTCCAAATTCAAGCAAGAAAAATAGCTGTAGCAATATATCAAATTTTTGTTACTCTTATTATTTGTTGCAAGTTTGTTGTCACGACCCAAAATGAGTCGTGAGTGGCACCCACACTTAACCTCTTGAGTAGGCGAACCAAGGAATCTAAAACCCAACATATATCAATAATTCAACTACGAATAACAATAAGGTACGAAAGCTCAAAACTTGTTAAAGTAACCAATCAAATAAATTTATAAGGTCTATTACATATTATCCCCAAAAACTGAAAGTCATCACATCAAGGACATCTAATCTTCAAATACTAAGTCTAAGAGTATTAAAGACACCAAAATAAATGAATAAAGTAGTTTATGTCGGAAAACTAAGGACATCATGCCATGACCAAGAGAATCCAACACGAGCTGGAATGAATAGCTCACCCTGGAACCTGATGTGCTGGAGACTGGATAGAGCTGAGGGCGAGTCGAAGTCACTGATACACTCGCTGCACTCCACAAAAAGAAAACAAAGAAAAACACAAGTAGGGCTCAGTACAGGGCAACACGTACTGAGTAGATATCATCGGCCAACCCAAAATAAAAACTAATATGTAATGAATAATAGTATAAAATCAACTATGACACTTAGCAGGTGGCAAGCAACAAACACATGAACCAGTGTCAACAACACTAAAGTAAGTACGTAATCAATCAACATATCAAGATCACACATGAGGACTCATGCCTCCAAACCAAACTAATTTGGGAATTGAGTTCTTTGAGATTGAGTACATTAAGTTAATTCGATATCTTTTTCCTTTAATGTTACCGTGTCGGAACGTGACACTCCGATCCAATAATATCATTAATTTGTTTCATCAAACATTCTTTATTCAAGGCATCACTTCGATAGAGAGGGTTTCAGATTATAAATTTCACGGTCTCAGGATTTTAGACCAATCACAAACCATACAACCAAACCACACAAAATCATACAATCAAGTACATAGAGAACTTCACAATATCACTCAATACATATTAGTCACTATTAAGAGTCTAACTATCGAAATAGAATAAACCATAACCTACCTCCATCGAAGAACTGACGTCAGACAAGCTACTTCTCCAATGCCTTTCCTTTCCTCAATGCCTCCGAACCTTTCCAATCTATCAAGTATATATGCATAATTTGTAAGTTAACAAGCCTATAAGCACTCATATTAGTCTATGTCTAGCCTATACCCAAAAACTCCCCTAATTCTATAATCAACTTCCTAAAGTTCAAACCTAAGGGTAAGTCTTAATTCCTCCCATTAGCATAACTTTAATGTAATTCATATAATATACTACACCTTATATTTAATTACCTCTATCTCAATATATCAAATTTTAATTTATAATATGGTAAAACTGAAACCACTGATCACGATATCAGTGGCAGCCAACACATGAAACCACAAAATAAACTAACCAAAGAAAACAAATGTAACACGGAGACCTATGAAACCCATTCCAAAATATGGACATAACAATGACAGTTCAATTCTATAAACTTTCACCTGCAATCCACTCTTTAACTCAATAAACAATAATTTACCACTTATTGTTTTAGTACTTCACAATAATTTAATCAAACCAACCAACCAGTAACTAACCATTGGCACCAATTACTTTAGTTCCTGATTATTTTCTCCATTAGTCATATCAATATGCACACACTTATAAATTGCAGACTATCTCACTTATGACAATACACTATACACCTCATTCCTAACTAAATTAAATAATCTCACTGGAAATCAGCCAATCCGTGGGAGACAAATTTGTCTCCAACAATCCCACCCCAACGCCATTAATCATCAAAATTCAACCTAACACTATCACTGAAAACTCGTTCTTTTCAATTTCCCGTCTAATAACAATAATATAATACTATAATCATAAAGCCTTTGCTCATATTCACAAAATACATATTGGATTTTACCTGAAGCACTCGTCGGCCTATCTGCAAATTGTATCGCCGTAGTTGAAGTTCTCTTGAGTTGGAATGGGAACCCCTAATTATTATCTAAGCCTAATTTTGGGAGTGGTAGAAGTGACCCACTATTAATTCTAATGCTATTTTTCTTAACCGCCAACTAAATAAATTATTAAAACTACCCCATAAATTCTATAATTGTAATTACGAATAGTCTAAAACACTCATTTAAAATCTATCGGAAAGAGTATTTTATACAATAAAAGCTCTAATACTCAAAACGATCAAATGAGGTGAATATTCTATTATAAATTCTAGAAATAATTGTATTAATTTCATATTGGATTTTGATAATTCTTACTACTTGAAGAATACATTATTATTAGCTATACATCAATTCTGTTACTATTTTATTAATTTATTGCAAGTTTGTACGTAATTATAGATGAGAATTGAAATATAATAAAAAAAATTGTGGGTTACATTTCCTATTGTAATTTTAGGAATAATTATATTAATTTCATATTGAATTTTGGTTGATTTTATACATGTTCCCAAAACAAATGACATCCTCAGGAAATGTGGTGTTTTTTTCATCTTAAAATAATCTATATACAATATAAAAAGACATAGATAAAAGAAGAGTGGTGTAACATCTCATTTTTGTCTAAAAAATTCATTAATCCTTTTTATTTTTTAAATTATTTTATTTTAAATATTCATCTTCATCTCCCAAGATTTTATTCTTAATCAATTAATAATATATAATTCACATCAAATTACTTTATTTATAAAAAATCTATCAACTAATTAGATTAATAAATTAAATATTTCTTTGACAATAGCCAACCCACATAGAATGGAAATTCCTCTCCACAAATTTGCTCGGGGTTCGGTTCATTAGCAGGTATTTGTTTAGTCATTCAGATAGTGACTGGCATTTTTTTAGCTATGCGTTACACACCTCATGTGGATCTAACTTTCAACAACGTAGAACACATTATGAGAGATGTTGAACGAGGCTGGTTGCTCCGTTATATGCATGCTAATGGGGCAAGCAGGTTTTTCATGTTTGTGCAATAACTCCTAAAGAAGAAGTGAAAATGTTCCTTAGCATCATCACTAATAATTTATTCTTCTGCCTCTTGATATTTTAATTTTTTGCCATATATTATAATTATAGTATAACTTACATAAATCTAATAGTGTAAAACCTAAATTACATTCTATCCCTACTCTTTTCTATTTTACAAAAATTCCTTAAAATATCAACCATACGGATACACTAATTGTGATACATTATAAAACTTGTATGTTGTGCTTAATATGGAATATTAACATAAAATTGATTTTCTTTCTCATAAATCACGCAGATTTGATTGATATCAATCCATTCCATTCTGTAACAACTTCACAAAATTCAAAATTCAGATTTTCATCTTCTCTATCAATTTGAAATCGTAAAAGTTCCACAGGAGGAATTGCCCTTCTTTGTGTTGTTGCTCAACAACCTGTCAATGTTAGCATCGATGGAACGATTGTTGATTTTCAATTGTATAGAGGGGGTACTCTTATCTGTTACTCTTTTTTTACACATTTTTTTGCCCTTTCTTCTTTCAAGAATCCCAAAAATGACGTGCACTTTGTCCTTTTGTATTATGAAAATATGCAGGGAATCTACGATGAAAGTTGCTCTAGTAGTCCAGATGACTTGAGCCATGGAGTACTAATGGTAGGATATAGTTTTGAAAGAGATGATAACTACTGGATAATCAAGAACTCATGGGGATAATCATGGAGAGTGGAGGGATATGGATACATAAGAAAAAACAGTGATTTGCCATATGGTGTTTGTGCCATTATTTCATTGGCTTCTTATTCGAAGAAGAAATTATCTTTTGTATTAACTCCTTATCCATCTCTGGCCGTTCAACCACCTCCTCCACCATTCCCTCTGCCCTCTCCACCATTGGTATATAATTTTTTTTAATGTATTATTGTTATAGTATTATTTTATCGTTTTGATGTGAATATGTAAGTCATGATACGTTAGTGGTAAACGATCCGCATATATTGTAATTTTGTATCTATAGATTATGATGTGGTCATTATTTTGTATCCGAATGTGATTTGTATAAAATGTATCATCATTATATATTGTATATGATACATGTAATAAATAGATTAACAATTGGAACGGATTAGATGCGTTTGTATCAGCTTATTATTGTGTATATTGTACATATAAATAGTGTAACAATTAAGATATGTAAATTACTTGTTTAGATCAAGACAAATATGGATGATACATTAATATGGTTACAAAATTGTGTCGACATGTGTTGGTTTGTTGTTAGATATGTGTTGCATTGAAAATTGAAAAAAATGTATTTCATATAATGTATCATTAAATTTTTTAATGTTTGCAGATTATTTCATGTCGTCTGAGTTTTTATGTATCAAGATTATTATTGGGTAATACGTACATATACATCGCATTCTAAGTTGGATAAGACTGAATAAATATTAAAGAGTGCAGATACATAACACATAAGTGATTTGTTACGGTCTATATAGCCTTTTAAATTTGAATGAGATTGATGATTCATTGAAAAACTTGATACATGTAAATGATACATTAGGTAGTGTTTATGTGTCAAGTACATTTATATTGAACATGATAAAACTAATTGAAGATTCAACAACACTAGGGTTATGTATCAACACCTCAAATATAAATATGATACATTGTATAAAACAAGGATGAACGGAGAATCATATACATTAGAGAAGTAAATATTGCTTGTAAAGTGTTCTATATCCTTTTAAAATTTAAAAATATTGATGATACATTATAAAACTTGATATATTGTAAATGATACATTAAACATTACTTATGTATCAAGTATATAAGTATTGCACATGAAACTGACTAGTAGAATATTCAACAATATTAGAATTATGTATCAATGTAATAAATATATACTTGATGCATTACATAAAACATAAATTTATTGTAGCATTAATGTATCCGAAATTTCATACCACTAACAAAGGTTAATTTAAGAAACAAAAAAACAAGATACATGGAGAATCGATAACTTTGATAAAGATAGGCGTGAAGATGCATCCTTCTTCGATCTTGCCTTCAACAATGTCAACATCTATATTTTCAACAAAGGCTACCAAGTTCCCCAAATCCTTCTTGTCCCTGTGTATTTTGATCCCTTCTGGGTTTCATTCTCATCAGGCTAGACCATGTCATAAACTACAATATTACGATATTGGGTCAACATGTCAAGTATGGTAAGCATATTCTGCAAACACTTTTTCCATACGTTTTACCAACATGTGCCCACTGAGAATTGAATTAACATTAGTAAATTGATGATGAAAAAAAACAAAAAACAAGGATGAACGGCGAAAATCAAGGAAGACGAAAATTACCTATTCAAGAAGTTGAAATTGATTTGAGTGGAGAGAGAGAGATTTTGAATTTCAAATTGTTAGGAAGGAATTAATTGATAAGATTGTGGGAGTGAAGTTAGGGAGAGATTAATGGAGTGAATTAAGGGAGAAAAATATTAGTTTTGGGAGTATGAAGTTATGCATCAGGAGGTTAGGATTTGGGAGTAAAATAAGGGATTTTGGTAATATTTTGAAATGATAGGGAATAATAGAAATTATGGTAAATAAAGGTATGTAGATAGGTAATTTTTCCTATATTATATTACTCTTTATTAGAAGTTGGACTTAGGGTGTACTAACACTACTTTATGCAGTTGTACAAAATGCACTAATAAATGTATTCTTTTAAAGGATAATTTAGTAATTTCGTCTTATTACTCTATATTACTTTTATGGCAACATGTGTACTACATATGTGATAATAATATTCTTCCTTCACTTTTCTCTTCTAAAGCCATCTCCAACCCTGCTCTCTTTTACTCTCCATTCTCTATATTTGGAGAGAAAAAAAAAGAGAATTTTCTCTCCAAACACTCTCTATATTACTCTCTACCGTTCTCCAAATTTGGAGAACTACTATTCATACTCTCTATTTCACTTTTTGAATATTATATTATTATTTTCTATTATTTTGTAATTAACATATTATTTTCATTTAAGACTATTAATTAAATGTCTAATATTCGTAATTCTTTTAAAAGGTAATATAAATTTTAAAAATATATTATATAATATATACTACTTTCATCTCGAATTAATAATATATTTTTTTAAAATTTTCATCACTTGGTGATACAATTTGATGTTATTATTAATTTTCACTATGAAAAATGCACAAAACTTAAATAATAAGATACAAATTTTAATTTAAAATATATTACATAAAATAATAATTTAAATACAAGATAACAATATAGTATTATACATAACATAATAATTTTAAAAGTCACAACAATAATTTAGTAATCCGAGAGTTTGTTTCAAGATTTAACAATATTCAAAAAAGGAAGTATGTAGTGTATGATTTAGAGAAGTTGCAGTTGTGATTGCGATTGTACTTATCGATTTCTTTTTTCTATTATTCGTAGCTGTTCTTTAGAAATTTAGAATGAAATATAATTTAATATTAAATAAAGAATTTCAAAAATTAAATTTTATATAAAATGAAAATTATATAGGATGATTATTTGGAAAAAAGAAAGAAAAGATTTAGAATATAAAATAAGAAAATTAAAGTGAAATAGAAAAAAATAATATAATATTGAAGAAAGAGAAGAAGATTTTTTTTAGAGAGTAAAATAGAGAATTAGGTTGGAGTTGGTTGTCTGAAAAAACAGAGGACTCTATATTTGGAGAGTAAAATAGAGTGAAGATTGTTTGAGAAATGATTGATTGTCCAGGTTTTTTCTTTTTCAGTTTTGCGACTCTTTCAGTTCGTTCTTCTTTGAGTTTTCTTTCACCATTTTCTTTGTTTGCGCTCTCCCCTGATTGTTATATGTGATAACATTCAGCTCTAATGGATGTGTTGTTTCAGTTCCATAAATTAGGATTTAGTTCTACTCTAATATCAGTGAGAAGCTTTCATAGAATAAAATTAAATTTACCGAAGGCTATTGTGAAATTTTCCGAGTCTTTGGCTCTTTTGTTAATATACTTTTTTTAGAGAGTAAAATAGAGAATTAGGTGGAGTTGGTTGTCTGAAAAAACAGAGAACTCTATATTTGGAGAGTAAAATAGAGTGTAGGGTTGTTTGAGAAATGATTGATTGTCCAGGTTTTTTCTTTTTCAGTTTTGCGACTCTTTCTGTTCGTTCTTCTCTGAGTTTTCTTTCACCATTTTCTTTGTTTGCGCTCTCCCCTAATTTTTATATGTGATAACATTCAGTTCTAATGGATGTGTTGTTTCAGTTCCATAAATTAGGATTTAGTTCTGCTCTAATATCAGTGAGAAGCTTTCATAGAATAAAATTAAATTTACCGAAGGCTATTGTGAAATTTTCTGAGTCTTTGGCTCTTTTGTTAATATATTTTTTACATGTTACTGCACTTTTTGTCAATTTTATAGCCGTCAATGGCATTAAGAAAAACTTGAAGAGAATAAAAGAATGATATGTCAGCAAAATTTCTAAATGTTAGTACGTAATACACTTATATTGTCGATTTGTGAAAGTCATTCAACTTCCGCTTTCCTTCGATCTCCACCCTCTTTTGGAATAATTTCACTACATAGACCTATTTGTGCTAAAATTAAATGAAAGGAGAAGTGCTCAATGTCATGACCCAGACCGTCGTGATTGACACCCACACTAACCCTCCGGTGGGAGAACCACTACTACAACCCAAGCTAAGCAACTTACGAAAAACTAAGACATTTAAAGATACGGAAGAAACTTTAAATGACCAAAAGAAATACGGAGTTCCCATAAACTCCCAAAGGTTTAAACAAACTAGCCAAACTAATGCGAAAGGACAACCCCTAGAACCTGAAAGTCATTGTACCAAAACTCTACTAACGACAAGTCTAAGAACAAGGGGTACAACCTCGAAATTAAACAAACACCTTAAACAAATAGTCTGAGTCCGAAAAGAGTGAAATTAAACAAGAGAGATCCATGGCAGCCTGAAAGAACTGGCTCACCCTTGAATCTGTTCACGCTCAATAGTCACCTAGCTGAGGTTTATCAATAGGCGCCTGAAGATTCCCTGTACTCAACAAAGAAAGAGCAAATGTAGTATCAGTACACAACCACAGTGTACTGGTAGGATCACACGGCTATCCCAATAAGTGAAACACATGCAAGTAACCACGACATTATAAAACAAACATATACCGTACATTTACAATATTAGTCATCTTTTCAAGATCAATGTAGCATTCCACGTTCTCAATAATACACATTGGTTATCATTTTAGAGCAACAAACAGTCTTTCAATATCAATCATCATTAAATATGAACGTAATCATCACAAGTAGATACACAACACAATTCAATGGTCCTCTCAGGGAATCCAATTCAATGGTCCTCTCATGGAACCCATACCCAAACTATTAGTGTACCGGTACGTGGTACCCATTCCAAGTTAGTGTGTCGGATCGTGACACCCATTCCAATATTTATGTCTGTACGTGGCAACCGATTCTAGTTAGTGTGTTAGATCGTGACACCTGTTCCAATGTTTATGTCGGTGCGTGGTAACCGATCCAGTTAGTGTTTCAGAACGTAACACCTGATCCATTCAACAAGCCATAATCACAATCATAAGTACATTCTCACAATCATAAACTCAAGTCATGATTCATGGCATTCAATTATTCAATTATCCTCATTCACGATTAGTGTGATCAATAATGCAACATTCGCATACATACATGCATTATAATGAAGCAAGTACAAACATATATCACACAACACGAAATCATAACCATCACCTACCTCAAATCCAAGCTTGAATCCCCTAAGGCACTTGAATCTTCCCTTTCCATATTCTTTCCGCTTGTTCTAGGTCTACAAACAATTAATATACACAAGGATCAACAATTAAAAGTCTAATTATCCGGATTATAACAAACCCAATAACCCTAGACCAAACCCAAGATCTTAATACCCAATTTAGGGTTATTTCCACAATTAGTTTCAAATCAAAACCCTCCCCCATTGATAATTACCTACTAGTTTATATTCTACGGATTGATAAATAGATTCGGGGAGTTAAAACCTTACCTTTAACCTTAAGAATGGTGAAAAATGGTCAAGAACTCGCCTGGGGTCGTCTCCTAGCTCTCAAAGTCAAAAAGTGCAGAATAAAATTATTTTGGGGTTTATTTCCGACTTAAATCGTGACTGTCCCGCTATGGCGGCCCCGCCTTGGCGAAATAAATTCCGCCACAACGGCTTGCACGGGAACAAAATGTCGAATCAAGAGCTCCAAGCCCCTATGTCACAATACATCTTCATCCCATGACACTCAGAAAGTACCCATTCACGCTAAGATCAATTTCGGGAGTTCTACTCGCCCGAATTCAATTCTGTAAAGTCGTACGAGTTCCTTAACGTCTTAGATACCCACTCATGTAATCGCATTCCATATTAAACATCTCATTTGTTACTTGATTTCTCTAGACATCAATACTCCGATTTCGTCCAAATCTGGACTAGGCTAGGAAACTTCAAGTTACTACCAAAAAGTTTTCCGGCCCAAAATTTTTCCTCGTTGGCTTTTCTATAACGACATGAACAAGTCGTTACACTCAATGATTTAAGTAGACTAAGTAAGTTAAGATTTCTGTGATGTTTACTTTGTGGTTATACTTTTTCTTGATGAATTTGCAGGACTTATTTTCAAATTTATGGTGATTGTGTTTTCTATTTAAAAAAAATATTGATTAGTGTTAATCAGGTAAACGATAAAGGTAATGCTGAAATTGTGACCTCTTTATAGGAGTTGTATTGGTGATTAACTTTAAGAAATATTCAGGTGTGATTAGTTACCAAGATGGATTAGTTGAGAAGGAAGATATGCATGAGGTTCAAAGACTATTTGAGTATGTTTGTGTCTCTATTGTGTAAGTTGTTTGTTGATCCATGTGTACATGTGGTGTCAGAACTATAAGCTTTTCGTATATGTCAGTTTTATTTATTAATCATTTGCTGAAAGTACTTATGCAAATGATGTATATAAAAGCAAATTTATTATTTATCTTTATCGGTGTCATCAAATTTTTCATTGTCTCACTTGTGAGAGCTATTAAGATCTCCTTTTAATAATGGAAAGAAGACACATGCTTATTATTTTGAAAGCATTGTATTGTTTGGCTTTAGTTCTTGCTATTATTGTTCTTACCATCCCTTATTTTTAAGGATCATAATCATCAGTTGTTGGACCCGTGCTCAAGCACGGGCCATGGCCAATCTAGTATATATATGTGTGTGTGTGTGTTCTCATTCCTATTTTGGGGTATGTTTCCTTTTGTCTTTCTGATTATCCAAAATATATTTATTAATAATTATATTTTTGGGTATATTTTGTACTATGGCTTGATCCTCTTTGTGTTCATTATTTTACCTAGATAAATAATTATTTTTTTTGTTTGAATATATGTTATTAGAGATATTATGAACTATACTCAAGAATGAAAACGTTGAAAAGGTCTATAAAAATAATTGGAGTGACATTCAACAACAATTGTTCCATATTTCTCGTTTCTTGAAGTGATTTTTGTGTGTATTTTATTTTTTTCCGTTTAATTTTCACAATATGCCTAAAAAATTAAATGGGCGGATTTTTTAAGTATACAAATTAACAATTGTATTTACACCAACATAGCAATATTTTTTTTTCCAATTATATAGCAATACTTTTTTTTTCAAAAGTAGAATTTAAATTAGAAAAATAAAATTTCCAAATCAGCCATGCTTATCCCACTTCCCATAAATTTCTCCAATAATTTTACCTTCCCTAATTTATTCAAATATGCTATATATTATCTCCCATAAATAAAGGTTTCCTACCAAAAACATAACTCCTTTCTCTGACTTAAAAAATCGGCCAAACAAAAAACGATTATTGAAAAAAATGCATACCAATAATTTCTCAATTCTAATTCTAATTCAACACAACGGGCGATGGGACTCAGCAGGTAATTATATAAAAATAATTCTCATGATTTTTTATTTTGTGATTGAATTTGATTTTTCAAAAATATCTATTTTGTACTTTTTGGTAGTTATTCGTTTTATATATTTTGTCAATTTTGGTGTAAATTAATTCATACAATTTGGTTGACGTTCGGGATCGTCAAAATTAATTCATACAATTTTGGTGTAATTTCAACAATTTCGTATGATTTTGTTGTACACTGATGTGTAAAATTTGTTTTTAGTTAAACTATGTTTAATTGGTATGATGTGTTCCGTATGGTAGCAAATATTTTATATCAATAAGTTTTCAATATGTATTTCTGTATTTGTTTAGGTATTTGATCTGGTATAATTGTCACTAATAGCTGACACTAAACAAATAGCCTGATGCATGATTTGGTGTATTGTTTGGTCAAATTATAGTATCTTACTTATGAACGTATATTAAAGTGAGTGTAGTTATAAATAATTTGGTGTAATTGGTGGTGTCAACAACTACAAGTTTGACGATCTATGGTATATAATTAGAACCTCGTAATAAAGTTATGTTACATATTTTAGTGAATTTTAAGTATGTGAATTGGTGTAAATAATAATGTTCAAAATAGTTCGTACATTTACTGATGGTAACCTGATAAAATCATAAATTTTAAAAATTGTTTTAATGGTATGTAATCTTTGAATGTTTTTTTTACATTTATTATATGGTTAAAATATTGGTAAATACTTTGGTATTTGTTTGACTGTTTTTTTAAGATAATTACATGGTTAAGTTTTTGGTAAATAATTTGGTATTTGTTTGATTGTTTTTTTAAGATAATTAAATGGTTAAATTTTTGGTAAATAATTTGGTATTTCAATAAATGGCTTATATACCAACGAAAATCAATGTATGAACAAAGCTAAATAAGTTGATGGCTGTAGTAGGTAATTCTGAAAGTTCCTTTTAATATTAACAAAGAATTTGTTATTTTAAACAGGCAATTACGTGGATTACAATATTGAAGGAGTTATGTATGATCCAACCACCAAATATGAAGGCTTGCTTACAGCTATAGCTTCATAATTGGGAGTGGACACAACAATTTATCATTTGGAACTAAGGTATTTCGTGAGTGGTCCATCTCCACCAATGAAGATACATAACGATACGGGAGTGCAAGTTTATTTAGATCAAAAGAGATGCAATTCAGATTTCTTTTCAAAATATCCTTTATGTGTGACATGTGTGGACAAAGCTATGGAATCCATTGAGTACCAAACAAATGTCCAAACAACGCGTCAACATATTGTGGGATCCAACACACTATGTTTGACTAACATGGATCCAATTTTGGAATGTTACATTGAAGAATCACAAGGAACGGAAATAATTTCAAATCCTCAACACTATTTGGTGGCCGAGGATCAAGTTTATATAAACAAGCAAACTATATCGGAAGTTATGAAGCGATATGCATTTCTAAGAGAGTTTTCTTTCGTTGCAAAAAGATCAAGTCCTACCTGGTGAGTTATTATATATGTTGATTTTAAAAAATATCAATATATTTTAACAACTTACCATGTATTAATATGCATGAGTTTTTGCAGTTACTATCTAAAGTGTGCTACAGAAAACTGTTCATGGGTTTTTAAATCCTCATGTTTGAATAATTCAAAGTTATTCAAAGTGAGGAAATTCTATGATATACATTCATGTCCATTGAAGGACCGGATTCAATCAAAGCGACAATCAACAAGTGGTGTGCTTGGGGCAATGTTGGTTGAAAAGTATGTCGATCTGAAGACCGTTTACACACCAACAGACATACAAGCAGACATGCTAAGGATACATTGTATTTCATTAACATACATGCAAGCATGGAGAGGTAAAAAAAAATCTTTCGAGACATTAAGAGGTGACCCTGCCGAATCATATGGAAAAATTCCAACATATCTATATATATTGGAGAAGACATATCCAGGGACAATTGTGAATTATAAAAAAACAGATGAAAATATTTTTTTATATTCATTTACAGCACTTAATGCAAGTATAAGAGGCTGGGAGTATTGTCGACCAATAGTAGTCGTGGATGGTACACATTTAAAATCAACATACGAAGGCACAATGTTGATAGCTAGCACATTAGATCCAGGAGGTACTGTTTAGACCATTACCGCAACTAGATTGATTTGCTTTATATATAATCAATATATGTTGTATTTATTTTGTAGATATTTGTTGTATAGGTCACATCTTGCCGCTTGCATACGGAATAGTTGATTCAGAAAATGATGATTCATGGTTATGGTTCTTTGAGAATTTTAAAAATGCATTCGGTGAAAGGGAAGATATGTGCTTTGTTTCTGATAGAAAAAAGAGCATTTGGAATGCTACTGCAGCTGTTTATTCCGAATTCAGACATTACGCATGCATATACCATCTATGGACCAATTTACTAAAGAAAACATACAGAGATACAGAAGAGGTTAGACCATTATTCTTCAGTTTAGCAAAAACTTACACTGTTCAAGAGTTTGATGAATTGATGACAAGGATGGATCAAATTAATCCAAAATACCGTGCTTATCTACAAAATGCAAATTATGAGAAATGGTCACACACACATTCACCAGTAAAAAGGACTTGGACACTAACAAGTAACATTGCAGAGTCACTAAATAACGCTATTCTTGTTGGAAGAAGGTTACCAGTGGTACCATTGTTGGAATTTGTTAGAAAAACAATTGAAGCTTGGAATGAGAAACACAACGAAAAAGGTAGAAATACTACAACAACCTTGACAAGTAAATATAATGAAATGTTAGAGGACAATAGAAATTTGTCTCATCGTATGCTTGTAAGTATTAACAATTCTCTACTATGCATATTATGTTTTGGTTTTATTATTGATAATGAATGCTCTTAAATGAAGGTACGCGCATCAACAATACACCTTCATACCATTACAGATGGTGCAAAGAGGTTTACAGTATGTCTGAATACATGAATGTGTAGTTGTGGCAGATTTCAACATGATGAGATCCCTTGTAGTCATGCACTTGCAGCAATTAGACATAGGAATAAACATCGCGATGATTATTGTTCAGCTTATTATAGTAATAAGAATTATCAAGATACATATGCAATACCAATTGAACCCTTGCCTTGCGAAAGCACTTGGGATGTTCCATCACATGTCTTGGAAGAGGTAGTATTACCACCAATTACAAGAAAGCAACCTGGCAGACCTCCAAAAAATGATCGCAAAAAGGGATTTACCGAAGGAGAGAGGAAGAAGAGGAAAGTAACCTGTAGTGAATGTGGTATAGTTGGGCATAACAAGAAGACTTGCCCAAAAAAAACTCATGATAATTAGCTTTGTGATATTTTTGTTGTTATTTTTACTTTGCAGTTATACGGTTGAACTATATTACTTTTATTAGATGTACTGTTTCTTAATTGCATTACCTTATTTCAAAGTTGATTACTTTTTATCTTATTCATATTTTTGAATACATAGTTGTTATAAATGGTTGTATGTAGTAGATATCATAAACTCTTTTGGATTACGTGTTGTCACATATCCAGAAATATTGATAAACAATATGAGCCAAATTCTTGGTAAAATTATGGTAAATAAGAACAAATATATGGTAAAAATAAAGGATCATAATAATTGTGTATTTAGTAAAACAAATGTTTGCAGTTTACCAACCTAAAACAATAAATTGAAAAGTAATAAATGTTAGTATATTAGTTTGGACGCTACAGTAATTAACACTCACTTACTGTAAAATTGGTTTACTCTTGTTACAACTGGTACATAGCTTGGTATAAATGATGGTATATATTAAAACCAAATGTCATAATGATGATGGTATATATTAAAACCAAATGTCATAATGATGATGGTATATTATCTTACATATGAACATACATAAATTACAATGAGTGCATTAATAAATTATTTGGTGTAATTGGTGGTGTAAAAAACTACAAGTTTGACGATCTATGGTATATCATTAGAACCTCGCAAAATAAAAATATCGTACATATTTTAGTGTATTTTAAGTATGTGAATTGGTGTAAATAATAATATGAAAAATATTTTCAACATTTATTGATGATAACCTGATAAAATCATAAATTTTAAGAATTGGTTTAAGGGTATGTAATCTTTGACTGTTTTATTTTAAGTTTATTAAATGGTTAACAAATAAATAAAATACTTTGGTATTTCTTTGACTGTTTTTTTTAAAATCATTAAATGGTTAAATTTTTGGTAAACACTGAAACCAAAAAAAAAAACACACTATGCTAAAGAAAAAAATTGGTTTACATATGAAAGAAAAAAAGTACCAAACTGGGTAAACACATTGGTATGTATACCAACCTGCAACTTTGAAAGAAATCCAAGCGATCATATAAAAGCATTTAATATAATTTTTTAATAATGATAAAACCCAATTTATACCTAAATTTATACCAAACTCATACATGTACAAACCAAACTCACACTATAAATTTATCACAATATTTAATAAAAAAAAACAACCAAATAAATGCATAATCATAGAATAAAGACAATATCCAACGAACTAAATACCATAAACGCAACTAAAGTACTATCCAAAATTACAAAAAAAATTCAAAAGCATAAAACATTCATGAAATTCTGTCTTAAGAAATGACACTTTTTACTCCTTGACCCTCCGATTTGACCGACCACCTTGGTTAGAAGCTTCATCTTCACTAACAGATTCAGTATCAATTTTCATCTTTCCATATTCTCACAGTAATGCTCCAAATCTCAACCAAAGATTTTCAGCATTTAAACCCGACATAGATACGTTCCTATCTCCACGACACACATATTCAGCAAAAGCACAGGTATACAAACCACAATCCCTATAAATATTACCCAATCAGCATAATTAGTACAATACATAGTATAATCAACAACAAAAAAGCCACATTATACTTACGTTGAATTGTCGCATTGTTGTGGGATGTTTTCACGATTACCATATACCAACGGATCACCAACTGGCCTTCCAGCATAATGCACATCTGTATTCCAGTCAATGTCTTTCCTTATAGCATAATAATCAGTAGCAACTAGGAACAAAAGTATCATTCTAGATATTTTTTGAACCAAACTTGTTACTGCATTGGTATGTTTAACCCCATAACAATTTAAAGAATCATAAATATATAAACACCTTTTTCTGATGGAAAAAACAACCAGAAACCAGTGGAATGCATACATGATCAACATCCACCCATGGAGTATTAGCAAGAATCCTATCACCTCTTATATATTGTGCAACCTCATGATGTATACTAATCAGACTTTCATCTTTGCCATTGGCCTCCCACGCATCATGAATTTGAACAACCCAACTGATAAAAAAAAGGGTCAGTAGTAGTAACTCTTGCACTATTATCAGGACCATACTTGCAAAACTTGCAAAGATAATACATTATCACATCAACATGCTGCATATCAAGTTTTATTAGTTAGCACCAAACAATAAAATAATATCACAACTTGATTGAAAGAATTACCATTATCTTATTATTACCTATTAGACTATATTTAAAATTATATGTTTGTGTCATTGTAACAATTAAACTATAATTAAGAGTCTATGTTTGTGTCAATAGTTGATTTTCCTAACATACATACCAAAAACAACTGTCCCCATAGAACTAAATCACAGATTTCAGTGACTACAATGAAGCCAATTTTACTTACCAATCACTAAAAATCACAACAAAAAACAAATACCAAATCTTACTTTAATATAGAGTTACACCATAAAAAATTACCAAATCACTCCAAGGCTGCCCTGGATAAGCCAAAGGGTGAAACCAATCCATCAAATCCACCCTACCAACACCAAACTCAAAAGGAGGATCGATTGGATTTGAAGCAGCAGTGAAGAAACTGGTTTTCCTATAAAATAAAATGAGTAGTTATAGCATATAAAGTGAATGAACAAATGGTAAAATACAATTACACAACAATACATACTTTCCACGTTTCTTGGATAATTTGCTATCAACCCATTTCTTAAATTGAAGGATAACTTCACTGTACATATCAAACCCCTTGTAATTTACAAAAGGATGCCTCCATAAACAGTACTTCACTGTGTTCACAGATATGCCACCTGATTCACTTAAGTTTGTGTATGGTGATTGGGCATACTTTCCTGGAATCTTCGTACGAACATGCTGAACTGGTGAGATAAATGTGTTTTCACCCTCAATAACACCAAACTGATTGAACTTTGTTTTTCCAGCTTTAGCAACTTCCAAAGGTGTGACACAAATATTTTCAGATTCAACATCTACCAATGATGACACGTATGTTTGTCTAGTTTCAAGAGCAACCAACTGTGATTCACGCATATTGGGCATAACAAAGTCATCCAATGTAGGAGTTTTTCTATTTATTTCAAAATCAACAGATACACCACCTATTAAGATATACAAACATCATTTATGTATCTATATTTTATGAATTTTAAACACAAATCAAAAATGAACTAAAAATAGTTTAAGCTAACAAAAAAGAACTTACAATTGCTATCAATAACATGATTACGAAACGAAGATGGTGTCTGGACACCATCTTTATCTCCACAATCTTGCAAATGTTCATTTTGAACATCAACATTTCCTTTTCTTTGATCCTCAACAACAACCTTAATGTTCTCAATAAAATAAAATTTTGAGTCATTCAACTATTACAATAAGACAACAATATAGCTAATTACGGATATATAATCAACAAGAAGATTAATAATATTTAAAATCAACACAAAGTATCCACATTAACATTTATAATAATCTTGATCTAAAAATTAGTTTATAAGTAAATAATAAGTCCATATATTAATAAGTAAACTAACCCGTTCACCACCTAAATCTTTGTTGGTTGAAACATCATTATGAAGAGATTTCAACTCTTGAATGATATATTTGAATGATGAATCCATAAAAGCCTTCATTTCAACAAACTTAGCATCTACATTTTTTTCAAACTTTTCCAACTCATTACGAACCTAACAAAAATTAAAATGACATTAATGTTTCTTCAACCAAAATTCTGACAGAAAGTAAATAAAATTTATAATCATACGTTCACAACTTCTTGGGCAATTTTCTGCAAATCTTTATTAAATGACAAACTCAGAACACTTCCAACCTTTAACTATGAGGCAAATCTTTAACATTCTGTCGAACAACAGAATGAGTCTGTAAATTTTGATTTTGCCTTACATATCTATCACGTTTACTCTTCTTATTGAATGGCATATCATTCAAAACAGTAAGATTTTCCGACTCAATGATATGAAGCTCCTCATCCATGAACACAAGATCTTCAAATGTATACTAACACAATAATAATAAATTGTGAATATACACTACTCATAAAAAATAAAATTAATAAATAATAACAAAAGAACTTCTATTACCTGATTGCCGTATTTTCTGAACATTCCTTTCTGGAGATGGTCAAAATATATCTTGTTTTTGGATATATCCCAATTGAATATTCTAGGCGTTCGATTGGATTTACGAATTGCAATTGAACCATCAACTTTGTTACAACATTCATAAAACCAAATTTGCAATGCGAGAGGAAACCCTTCAAACTTCACATAATCTGGATCTTTTGCCATTTGACTCGATATAGAATGACGAAGATTAAAAAAGGAGAGATTGCCCCAGGGGTACGTAATGTACTGTCCCGACTCAACACATAAGAAGTGATCTTTTGGAATATGTGACAACTGTGGTGGAGATGACAAAATGAATGTACTAATGAAATAAATCATAGACATATTAAAAAAGTCTTCTTCCTGAATCAACCCATCTTCTTTAAACACTCTTATGAAATCAGCTTTCAAAACCTTATCAATAGCATTTGAAAAGTAACAAGAAAGTAACTTAGATGTACTATTCTGATCATGATCAAAAACCATACACCCACCACACTTAAAACCAGTAATTACCAAAAATTCTCTAAGCCCAAAATGCATTTCTTTACCATTTATGTCAAACACAAACATGTCATCCCGACTGTTAGCTAAATGATGAACAAGACATCTAATAATCTGAGGTTGGACTTTCAATTGGGACAAGCCTAATAAATAACCAAAAGGAGACTCTTTAAACAAATGAACACTACCAATTTTTTCAAGTAGCTTTGTTATATCATCAAAAACGTTGACATTTAGATAAGAACACCAACGCGATTGTTTCTTCTTGATTTAAAAAAAATATATTAAAAATCAATAAATTATAATAGTCATAAAATGCAAAATTTATAATATAAGCAAAGAAATATTTGCATCAAAAATTACATTACTATAAAACGACGGTAAAAACATACCTTTAGTGGTACTTGTGATGCCTTTTTTCTTTTATTATTAACAAACCTAGTCCATTTTTGACTTAAACCATTCATGCCTTTGCTCACTGAACCCCCATCAACATTCTAGGGCATAAAAAATTAATTAATGTTACAAATCTTTCTATTAAGAATAAGATTCAACACTTGCATGTCAAAAAAATAATAAAAATTCATCAAATAAATAAATACCTTTGAATCCTGATCATTATTTACTCTTAATCTTTTAGAGAGGGGGATATCATCCTCAAAATCGCTGTCATGTGGATAATGATCTTCTACCAATTTTTCTTTACCCTTCGATTTTGTATCAGCCCCATAATCATCTTTTTGTTGAACTTTGTAGGATGATGAAGAATTGATAACAATAAACTCATTAGATCTACCAGATGGTCTTGAACTGATCGGCGGGCTATCAACGATTACCACAGATTTATTAAGTCTAGGACTTTTACGTGGAGTCTTTTCCATCGAACAGTGGCAATTTTTTAGATTAGTTGTCTTGTGAAACGTTTCTGTGAGAAGATTAAGGTTAAGAAATTTGAAAAAGAAAGAGAAGATTAAAGGTTGTATACTAAAAAATTCGCCCGGTTAAGAAAGTTGAAGAAGAATATGGAAGGAAACCCTTTTGACTTCCCAAAATATTTTCAAGATTTTATTGAAACTATCACTCAACATTGAAAAGTACACCCTTTCTTGGTAAAAGATATTGCTTTATCAGAACAAAAATAAAAAACTAATTATGATCCCAAAGACTTCATGCCTAAAAAACGGAAAAAAAAAGGTAATGAACGTGTGAATTTGGAACTGTTTAGGAGAGAGAATATTTGATAAATATTAATATCCTAATTATACTCCCTATAAAAGGCATGAATTACTAAAAGTATGAGAGAGAAAATCTGTAAAATAAAATAAAATTAAATACAAAAATTAAATGTTTTGTTATGTATGTAATTTAAAAATTTAGTTTGTAATTAAATATAAGTATATTGATATTTTGTTAATAAAAGACTTAAGTAGTATATTTCTGTAATTTTTCCAATTAAAATTTATTCTTACACCTACAAGTTATCCTACGTCAAGATCCAGAAAAACAGCTGCCAGATAGAGGATCTTCATATCTTTCCTTTTGTTTTTTCTTTAAGATGTTGGAACTTTGTAATCTAGTTTTTGACATCAAACTACATATACTTTGTTTTTATTAGCGGTACTATGCACTATTACATATATTTTCGTACTTTTGATTATGATTTGTGAAGTTCAAAAATTTAAATTATGATTTTTGAGTATAATCTTTCAATATAATATGAGTAAATCAACTTATACATTTAAATCTAGTTACATACCAATTGTATACACAAAATATATTGGTATAAAATTTACATTTTTCTATCCATATTAGTCATACATTGAAATTTTATATATATACTAATTGAATACGAATTATATACACAAAATATATTGATATGAATATGATATGCAATTTGCATTTTTATACCCACGTTAGTTATACAATGAAATCCTAATTGTATGCCAATTGCATATATAATATGAATCCGTTTAAATTTCGTTAAGTGTGACATTGAAATTCAATTACATAATAATTATATAGACAAGTTCGTGGTTAATCTTTCAAATGAATTTGGTATCAAGTTTGATAATATTTATTTTCTCTTATAAGATATGAAATAGGTGTTAAAACAAGGTCAATTACTTTGATCTAAGAAAATTTAACTATCAAGTTGTGTATAACATTGTTATATAATTGGAATTCAATAGTTTATAAAGTAATTATGCAATTGAAATACATTAATCATTAGTCTTTAATGTCATATTGTTGCATAAATCATATTTAAATAGTATATATATGATTGAAAAAAATTCTTTCAGATTAATTGAAAAAAAAAAATGAATTCAAACTATTTGGGAGTAAAATAAGAAATCTTTCAGATTAATTGAAAAAAGAAATAACATATTCAAATAGATTGAGGGGTAAAATAAGGAATGTAAATAGCATGTCATGTGAGCTATAGACTCCTATATTTATGGCAACAATAAATTATCATAAATCCGTTAATTATTTATTATTATATTTTTGTATTTTTTATTTCCTGAATATTAAAAATATTACTTAGTGTTAAGATTCTAATGCTAGAACTTGGAAGATAAAAAAACCTCTTAGAACTAGTAATAAGGTATCTTAAATATGTCATTTACTCAATTTTCTTATTTTACTAAAATAGGATGTAGCAAGTTAAGGACCGATAAAAACTTGCCAATTTAATTAATAAATGACATATATTGAAATATTTGAGCATGATTATCCTTAAACATAGTTGTTAATACAACAACAACCATACACCCTCTGTGTTCCCATAAATTTAGGTTTAAGAAGGTTAGAGTATACATAGACTTTACCTTTATCTCAGAGGTGAGGTAGATAATTTGTTTTTGATAGACCCTGGGTTAAAAAAAATAGGCTAAAAAAGATGTAATGAAAGTACAAGAGATAATAAGTAGTACAAAGTAACAAATAGTAGTAGAACAAATACTACAATAATACTATTATCGAACTACACGAAACGATAAATATAGCCAAAATCGATGAACAAGAAACTACAAGCATAAACCTATGACTATTAGTATGGGCACCAAGACAAAAATAGGCTAAAAAAAACGTAATGAAAGTACAAGAGATAATATACCGTACACAAAACAACATATAGTAGCAGAACAATACTACAATTAATACTACCATCGAACTACACGAAACAACAAATATAACCAAAATCGAAGAACAAGAAACTACAAACACAAAACTATGACTACTAGTAAGGGGCACCAAGACAATGCACTACTACCTACTAGCAAGGACACACTCCTACCTACTAAACTTCTACCCTGATTTCCATCCCTATCTAAGGTCATATCTTCGGTAAGCCGTAACTGTGTCATATTCTATTTAATCACCTCTACCCAAAACTTCTTTAGTATACCCTCTACCTTTCTTCAATCCATCCATAGCCAACCTCACACACCTCCACAATCGAGCATCCATGCTTCCTCTCATCACATGGCCGAACCATTTCAACCTTACTTCCCACATCTTGTCTATTACCAAACTCACTCCTATCTTGTCTCGAATATCCTCATTCTTAATCCTATCTCTCATAATAAATCCAAACATCTATCATGACATCCTCATCTCCGCCACCTTTCTCTTATGAATGTGAGAGTTATTGACATACTAACACTCTACCTCATACAAAAAAGTTGGTCTAACCACCACTCTGTAGAACTTGCCTTTAAGTTTAAGTGGTACCTTCTTATCACAAAAACTTCCGGATGCGAGCTTTCATTTCATCCGCCCTACTCTAATATAGTGAGTAATATCCTTGTCTGTCTCTCTATCTCCTTGGATAATAGACCCAAGATACTTGAAACTACCTCTCTTTTGGATAACCTATATATTAAGCCTCACTTTCATGTCAGCCTCAGCCGTCACCTCATTGAACTTGCACTCCAAATTTTCAACCTTGACCTTACTCAATCTAAACCCTTTAGACTTCAGGGTCCGTCTTTAAACTTCTAACTTAACATTAACTCTTTCACAAGTTTTGTTAATCAAAACTATGTCATCAAAAAATAACATACACCATGACACCCCATATTGAATTTGTCGCATCAATACATCTATCACCAAGAAAAATAAAAATCGGCTAAGGGTTTATCTTTGGTGCAATCCCATCAATGTGGTAAAGTGCTTCGAGTTTCCTCTCATTATTTTTACTCGAATCTTGGCTCCATTGTACATGTCCTTAATCGATCTAGTGTACGTCATAAACACACCACGAGCATCGAAGCACCTCTATAGAACCTCCTAGGGGACTTTGTCGTAAGTCTTTTCTAGGTTAATGAATACCATGTGTAAGTCCTTGTTCCTCTCCCTATATTGTTCCACCAGTCTCCTAACAAGATAAATGACTACTATAGTCGACCGTCCTTACATAAATTCAATTTGATTCTAAAAAATAGTCATGATCCTCCTCAACCTCAACTCTACCCCCATTTCATAAATTTTCATCGTGTGCTTAACAACTTGATTCCCCTATAGTTCTTTCAATTTTGAATATCTCCCTTATTGTTGTACAATGGAATCATCGTACTCCATATCCACGCTTCGAGCATGTTTAGCGTCTTGAAAACGATATTAAATAACTTAGTAAGCCACTTCATACTTGCTTGCCTGTGCTCTTGTCACGACCCAAAGTATACCCAAGGCATAACATGACGTATAAAACCTTGAGAGGTCCTACGTAAGCTACTTAGCATACATCATACAAGATAATACAAACAAATACTTTAAAACATAGCATTTCATATATCAAAGAGTTTGACAAAGTGGAAGTCCAACATAAGTCTCAATAAGCCATCTAATACATCATAAGGAAAGTGATTGAGACGTAACCCATACATCACATACAAAATGTGAAAATGAAAATTATATAAAGCTATAAAGTGTCTCGGTCCTCAAAATATGAGGACTCACCAATCACTTGAAGCACCCAATAGATGTCTAGCCACGAGTATAAGAGGTAGGAGCGTTGGACCCTACATTAGTGAAATAATGTAGGCACAAGTATGCACAAGTATGATATCAATGCATAAGAATTATGAAATCATGCTAAAAAGGACTTTTCCATGACAAGCAATGACCAAACTAAATAATAAGATAAAAGGGGTTAGAAAACATAAATCATAATCATGGTCAACGCAATGCAAGTTTTACATATTTTAAACACTTTGTGAAATACTTTGAAAGTAACTTAGTTCATTATAGTGGGAAGTTTACGATTAACCGACATAGACCATGTGAGCTATAACATGGAATCCGGTTTATCCCTCATACCGAAAAAGGGAAATTCTATTTTCCAAGGTAGAACCCGTACACATCATATCATATGCTACATGTGTATCCACTAGATAGGTCATTAAGACACTCCTACGGGAAACGTAGTTTAAGACTACAGGTTGCTACTAGAGACTAACCTAATTGAGCCTCCACCTCAAGCCACTCGGTACTAAGTAAAAATCCACAGAATAATTATTAATCATATTCGTATTATCATCCATGGAAAAGTACAATTAAGATGTTAATCTAAGTTAGAAATATCATAGAGTATCTCTTTAGATCATGCATGAGAAAACCTTTCACCATCCATGATCTTTTCATAATAGCTTTATAAGGCTCATAGTCATTATATTCACACTAAAAATGTCATAGTACTAATGAAAATAGTTTTAAAAGTGTGATCTATAATCATTGATGGCATATCTGAATACCATATTAATAAAGACCTAATTTACGAAAATATCCCAAAAGCATTTATGACAAATCTAAGATGTCATTCATGTCATGTGACCAAGCTTTATAGAACATATAGATACCTTCGTCCATAAGCTTACTTGATTCATAATCATTACTTTCATAAAACATGCATATCTTCATAAATTTATAAAAGCATGGTTCATAAGGTTCATCATATGTTCATAGTCAAAAATCATGGATCATGCATGGGTTCATATGAATTCAACTTAAAAACATGTAAATACTTTCAATTCATGCATAAGAAGATAGAAAACAATCAATTGAATCATAATTGAAAAGAACCCATGAAGATTGAATAATACCTTAACTTTGAATTGAGAATCTAACTTGTGAAATTGGAGATTTTAGGAACCCTATGGAGGAAAGGACTCCATAGGTGAATACTACATACCTTAGAGATCAATTCCCAAAAGCTATGGTGAAATTGAGACCTTGGTGATTGAAACTCTAACTTTCTCTTCCTTAGCCTTAGAGAAAATTTTGGGGGAAGAACTTGAGGGAATTTGGGAATTACGAGAATGGGTTTAAAGTAGGTAGATTTAGGACTTAAAGTCTTTATGCATGGCTTAGGATAGAGGAAAAAATGACATAGTATAGGCTTAACACAATTAGGAAAAGATAACAAAAAACCCTTAAAAATAATTGTTGGATTCGACCTACGGTTCTTGCCTACTTTCTACGGTCCGTACTGATCAATCGTAGATCAAGTACTTGGACCATGAAATCATCTATTTTTTGACGGAACACTTCTACAACTCGTAGGTCTTCCTAAGGCTGGGCACCGAACCGGGTTGTACTGGTACCATTCCGGTTCGTTCCGGTCCGGTAGTCTTCGGGACGGAACGGGACACTGTGAACCGGTACACGGGACGGAACGATATCACGATTTGATACCGGTGTACCGGTATCGATTTATCCCAGTTTATTTCGGTTCCGTTCCGGTCCGGTCCAGTCCAGTTCCGGTTAATTATTTTTTATTAATTAATTTATATTTTATATTATAATTTATATATAAAAAAAATAAAAAATATGTCTTCCTAGTTCCCAATGCCTGCCTGCCCTTGCCCCCTACGACCTTGCCGACCTATCCCATCCCCAGTCCCCAGTCCCCACTGGCCATGCCCCCCAACGGAAATATTTTCAACGGACTCCAATTAATATTCCATTCCAACGACTATATTTTCCAATTCCAACACAAAATCACAATTTCTAAAAACTATAAATACTCCCTCTCTTTATATTTTTAATAACAATTTACGTATTTATAGTATTTAACAATTAACAATCATCAATTTCTCTCAATTCTCAATCTTTCTCAAAGTTTCATACTTTCAATATTCAAGTTCCAAATTTCAATAATATTATTTTGTAATTGTGAAGATTTCAATAATCATTTGGTGAATTTTGGAGTAGGAAACTAGGAATCTTCTTCAAACTTCAAGTTTCGACATCAATTTTTCAATTTTCGGTTATAATCATTTGTTCTTTACACAAACATTTGGTAACTTCGTTCCACTCTCTAATCTTATATTTGTTTTTTGGATTTATTATTTGTATGTTGTTCTTGTTATATTTTATTTGTTCTTGTTAAATTTCGTATTTCATAATTTATAATTTTATATCATGGAGTCTTCTAAAAAAAGTTGAGGTAAAAAAGGTATTGTACATAGAGTAAAAAATATGTTTACAAAAAATAAGAATGGTTCTAGTTTTTCTAAATATAATTTTCCTCTTGTTAGAATGAATACTGATGAATTTACTCATATGAATGAAACTAGTTTTTCTCGTCCCGATCCTATAGACATTAATTCAGATACTCCTATAATTCCTGAAGAGGTTTATGAAAGACATTATGGTAATTATCAAGAAAATGAAGAAGTAGAAATTGATGAAGAAGATTTAGATGATACATCGACTAGTCCTGACCTCAATAGTACTGAAGTTCCACCTCAGGAGGACAATCCTCTGGTTGGAACTAGTCATCCCCCTATTGTTCCAACTAGAGGTAAGACCAAGGTACAACATACTTTAAAATTAAATGTGTGGAAATTTTGTTATTTGAATGAAGAAAAAACTTTTAGTATATGTAATATTTGTAAACAACATTTTAAATATATATCTGGTGGGAGTGGAGGTTCAACGGGGGATTAAAAAAATATTTGATTAATAAGCATAGTAAAGAGTGGTTTGCATATATATCTTCTCTTGATGTTTGTGAAGATTCTAACGTTGAAACATCGGCTAGAGTGTCAAAAATGATTCAAGGTGAATTAAATACTTCGAACCCAAGTGGTCCTCTTACACATCGAACCTATAATAAGGATCGTTATCGTGAAAATTTTGCTAAAATGATTGTTGTTTGTGGTTTACCTTTTAGTTTTGGAGAACATAAGGGTTTTATTGCATATATTCGTGATACATGTAATCCTAGTTTTAAAGGTTTATCAAGAAGCATGGTAAAAAGAGATATTTTTGAATTTCAAGAAAAATATTGTCAATATTTGCGTGTCTATTTTGAAATAATGGATTGTAGAGTTGCTATTACCACTGATATGGGTCGTAGTCCTAATGGTTTTGATTATTTAACTGTTACTGCACATTGGACTGATTATAATTGGAATTTACAAAAATAATTATTGGTTATAAAATTTGTCAAAAGAAAAAAACTGGAATGTATATTGCTACTACTGTGTTGAAATTTTTAGATTTTTTCGGTCTTTGTGATAAAGTCATTAATATTACTTTAGATAATGCTTCTGCTAATTTAAATGTTATTAATATGCTAGAACCTAGACTTTGTCCTATTAGTAAATATGCTTTTCATGTTAGATGTGTTGAACATATATTAAATTTGGTTGTTAGTGACGGTGTGAAATTATTTGAAAATAGTTGTGATAAAGTTAATAATGCTTGTTTTTATATTTTTTATATGCATAGTAGTAGTAGAATTAATCAATTTAAAGAGCTTTGTAATGCATGTAAACTTCCGTTTAGAAAAGTTCCGAAGCATGTAAAAACTAGATGGAATTCCTTTTATGATATGCTTGAAGTTGCTTAAACATATAGAGAATCTATTACTATGCAATTTAATAGTCATAATGCTTATCCTGAATTTAAACTTAACGATAGTGATTGGGATGAAGTAAATGAACTTAGAATATTTTTGAAATCATTTTATGATGCTACTAATTTTTTTTCTGGAATGTATTATCCTACTATTTCTGAAATTTTAATACATATATGTGAGATTTCATATCTCTTTTCTGAATATAAAACAAATGAATTATTTACCAATGCTATTGAAGTTATGATTACGAAATTTAAGAAATATTTTTTTCCTATCCCTCAAATTTATTTAACTGCAATTCTTTTCAACCCCGAATATAAAGAATATGGTGCAAAAGCTTTAGTTGAATGCATTTATCAAAATTTAGATATTAAACCAGAAGAAAAACCTGATTTGGTAACATGTCAAAATAGTATAAAATTACTTGTTAAAGAAATGTATGATAAATATTGTTCCTTAGATAATGTTGAAAATCCTCAAAAGTCTATGCCTCGAGTAGGTGCCCATGGTAGAGTGAAACATAAACTTGGACTTGGTCTTGACTCTTCTAATAAATGTGAATTTGTTAAATATCTTGAACAAAGTTCAGATAATACTACAAATGATGAAAGTATACCACAACTATTGAACTGGTGAAGGGCATGGAACTCAATTTCCAAAACTTAGTAGGATGGTGAATGACGTGCTTGCAATTCAAGGATAATCAGTAGCTTCGGAGGTAGCTTTCAGCGCGGCAAGATTTCAAATTGGAGACCACAAATATTCGTTAGTAGAAGACAGTTTGGAGATATCGGTGTTGTTTAGAGATTGGATAAATGCTGAGCGGAGAAATCAAGGACTTCCAAAGTTAGATAGTCAATTTGAACTTTTCATAGATTCAACCATTGGATGTGGTAGTGACGATGGCATGGAACTTCAAGATCGTCAACGAGCTTTACCAAGACCAGTAGTTGATTACGGTCAATCTATAGCTGAGTGTTACGACCCGATTTCTCAAGTCATGATGACACCTATTATAACCCATCAGCAGGTAAACCAACCCGTAACCCGGAACAACAAGTAATGGGTCTGAGGGTAGAAACTAAACAAGAGTAGACAAATAACAATATAAACAGACGAAAACAAACCAAAAACATATATACAAATAAAGATCCCTCCCAGAACCTGGAAGTCACTAGTACAGAGCTACTAACAAAATGAGTACAAGTCCCAAAAGTGGACAACAGAGATTGGACTGTCACGGAAGGTAAAAGACAAGTCTATATATACAGATGGAGACTGAAATAGTACAAAACACCGCGTGCTCACTTCCGTCTCCGGATCAGTCTGCTCCAAGCTCGATTAACGCTGGTTACTAGTGCCCGGACCTGCATCACGAAATAGATGCAGAGCGTAGCATGAGTACCAAAACAACAGGTACCCAATAGGCATCATAGGCCGACTGAACTTGAAAAGTAAAGGCAGTATGAAAAGAAGGAATACACAAATTGAGGTCAAGAACAAAACTCTAACTAACAAAGAAATGCACACGAGTGTACAAAGAACTAACTAAAGTAATTTATAAGCTAACTACACCTAACTGGGCCCCCATAAGCCCAGAAGGTACACTCGTGCGCAAGTTAAATAAAAACCCGAACGGAACCCCATAAGCCCGATGAGTACACAAAATAACTATAACTAAAGAGAATTGCATATAAGAACCCAAGAACGAAGAACATCGAACCAGAACCTCAACCCTAATTAGTAGAATCTGACAGTACGGAGGCCGGACCTAGAACCGGATGCTTACCAGAAGTACCCAAGTAACCAATCACAAGTATCAAGTATATGAGGCCGAAACTCTGACCTGATGCTCTATATAAGTATCTGGGCAATAGAGGCCGGAACTCTAACCGGATGCTCTATATAAGTATCTGGGCAATAGATGTCGGACCTTAACCGGATGTTCTATATAAGTATCTGGGAAATAGAGGCCGAAACTCTAACCAGATGCTCTATATAAGTATCTGGGCAATAGAGGCCGGACCTTAAACCGGATGCTCTATAAAGGTGTCAATGTAGCTGCTGAAAGAGTCCCAATCGATCCATACTCATAAATGTCCGTGAAACGCCGTCCAAACATAGCCAATCAATGTAAGTCCTTGGAACCAAATTCAAATCGTGAAGCAAAACTAGTGTCGCCGATGTAACTCCTGAAGCCGTAACATCTGGGAAAAAAGGATAACTATCATCGGAGCAAACGTATCGCCTAGCTAGGGCCCAAACTATCAGGCTCAAGTCTGCTACACCAATCTACAGGGATCTAAGCCAGCCGAGCGGTGTCGGGGGAAAACTAAGGCCGAACGGATCCGAATAATGTATTTCTAAGGCAAGCCCTAGTCAAACCTAAACTAAGGCCCAAATGCTTCAACAAATAGTCATCGAGCATACAAGTACTCCACATAGCAAAGAGGGGCAATTAATAACACAAAGCATGCTCACAGTTACCCGATAATTCCCGAAATAGGCCGAAAATATGATTTCTAAACACCTATGCATGATTCAACCACTACCAACCCAAATCCCAACTAATCAACATGCATTCACACTCTCAAGCTCAATCTAAGAGAGGGAAACCGTAGCCTACCTGTAGGCCGATCACACGCGCTCCAAAATTACTTCTCCGGAGCTTTTCCTTTCTGAACGTCCTCGAAACGTTGCCCCGCTATCAAAAATAGAGTCATAACGTTATTATGGTCATTTAGACACCAAAATCACAACAAACGGAGACGAGTCAATTTTTGGGTCAAAACGGGAATCGTGGGACCCGCGCTGAAAATTCTGAAATTACCCCAAAAGTAGATTCTTAACAGCTCCTCGAACTTGTGTTCCATGATGAGACACAATTCGGGGCTCAGAAACAACACAGTACCAACATACAACCAAAACCCAAATTTTCCTCAAGAAATGGGACAACAGCTAATTCAGCATATTTACCAGAAACTGGCGGTCTACAGTCAATTCTGACAACACCACAATGTTCTCCTCGAAAAACCACTCAAGATAGCCTCAAAAATCACTAAAATCGGACCAAAAATGGTTGAGAAAACAAGTCTCAAAATCTTCCAAAATCAAGCTCACAAAAGGGTCGTGACAGCAGGTATTTTACGAAAATTACCTCAAACGGGGACCCCAAATCACTATCCGAGATCTCCAACGCGTTGTCCTCAAAAAATCTCACAACTTTGCCTTTTGAATCGCCCAGATCGGACCTGTATAGCTCAAGGTATCGCACTTTTAAAATGAGGAATAAAGCTAATTTGGGGTTTTAAAAAGGACGAAACCGGTCGCTAAAACCCAATAGCTGGTCGTTAAAGGCCCAAACTCTGGTCGCTAAAGGGCTGCACCAGATCTCAGCTTTGGATAAATCTTCAAAGTCTCCGATGGGGTGCTCGGAATTCGATCGGTACCCGATAAAAATAAAACAGATATGCTACCCTACTAAATTCGATATTTCGGACTCAACAGCGCAGTCAAAATTTCCATCCGAGGTCATCTCGATAAAATGTGGGTCCCACTTCCAAATGTCATTTTAACCAAAATCCACTAAGGGGCTCGAAATGAGTCTGGAGGGTTCGGGAGTCGAACGAAAGGTCGTTATAGACCAAAATCGATATTTCAGAGCTAACCGCGCTGACGGAATTTTCATTTGAGCACGTTTTCCAATAATGTTGACCAAAGTCAACCTTAAGCCAAATTTCAAAGGCTAAAACGCCTAATCGCACCGACTCAAACTGAAAACCTCGAGAGTCATGCCGACCACTACAAGATTAAAATGACCCTTCTGGAGCTGATGGAATTGTCAGAATTCTATTTTGAGGTCGTCTTCTTGAACTTTTGATCGAAAATGTTCGTTCAAGGTTCATAAGCTTCAAAACACAAAAACTCACCCCATAACTAAACGAACGACCAGGTGACCGAACCGTCAGTCCCAGCAAGTCATAAATGACTTGGGGTCGCTATAGGAATGCTCTAAAAGACACACAGAAGACAAGATATAGAAATGACCCTGAGGGTCATTACACTGAGTTAGAGAAAGGATTTACGGGACTATACAACTATTAGTATTACATTCAAGGCTTAGTTGAAACAGAACCCTTCCTAGAAGGTGGCTGCGTAAACTATGCACTCTACTAATAGTTGTAAATTGTAATTTGTAATACAAATTTAAATAAATTGGATTGATATTTTTGAATTTGTGACTTTGTGTCATTGTTTTATCCTTATTTTTATTTAATTTTTAAAATTACAAACTTAAGTTATTTAAATTACAAGTTATAAATATAACTTATAAGTTATAACATATTAATAAGTAATAACTTATAAACTTCAAAAGTTCAAATCTTAAAAACTTAAGCTCAAAAACATTTTTTAAAAAAAAAACTTTATTAAACTTAACTTGCAAACTTAATAAATTTCAAAAGATTCAAATCTTGAAAACTTAAGCTCAAAAACATTTTTTTTTTAAAAAAAAACTTTATTAAACTTAACTTGCAAACTTAATAAGTAAAAATTAGAAAAAAACATTCATATTTTCATATATCAAAAAATTAAAATAACTTATTTTTTTAATCATTTTTTGAAATATTTAGATGTGTCGTCCCGTTTATCCCATCCCGTTCTATTCCGATCCGTTCTGGTTCCATCCCGGTATATAGTGGGCGGGACGAAACCGAGTATCCATCCCGATAATTCCCGTCCGGTTCATCCCGGTACCGGTCAACCCATCCTGTTCCGGTCCGGTACTGATTCATTCCGATCCGGTGGTTACGTTCCGGTCTGACGCCCAGTCTTAGGTCTTCCTACGGTCCGTAGACACCAATCGTAGAAATAAACTTTAACCCTCAAAATTTCACTAAGTCTGAGACTCACCTACAAGACCTATCTACGATTCGTACATAGAATGACGGACCGTCCCGGTGAATCGTAAAAAAGGTATTGGGACTTGATTTTAGAAAATTATTTTCTCCCTTTCTACGGTTACCATATACGGGGCCGTAAAAGCTTCTACGGTCTATAGATGGGACCCGTAAAACCATACTTTAGCCCAAAAGGTCCTTTTCTCCCTTTTCCTAAAGCCCGAGGTGTTACAGTTCTTCCAAAAATCTAGTAGAATCTCGCTTGGTCGTGTAGTTCTACTCCTACGCATTCTACGAATGACGTCCTTAACCTTCTCAATCTTTATACCCCTACAATAATCATAATTGTGACGCCTCTATGAGTGTTTCAAATCCCCCAACATAATGCGTTTGTCCCTTTCTTCATTCAAGAATTTATGAAAGTAAGTCTGCCATCTCCTTCTAATAAGTACCTCCTCCACCAGTACTTTGTTTTCCTCATCCTTGATACACTTTACGTGGTCAAGGTCACGGACCCTTCTCTCTCTAACCTTAACTAGCATGATACTTTCTTATCCCCGTCTTTGTTCTCTAATTCAACATATAAACCCTTAAAGACAACTGTTTTTGCTGCCGTGATCGCTAACATAGCCTCTTTCCTAGCCTTATAATTTACTGTAAACATTAAATACATATAACTTTTTATCAAATTATACTATACGTATTATTTAGCTTTATCTTCTACAAATAAAATACTAACTTTCATCACACATGGTATCTAGATAAAAAAAAAAATTTGGGGGGAAAACATGCTTACATATTGTATTACAATTATAATAATATATATTCCCACTCTATATTTCCCTTCCAACAAACAACTCTCAAACTATTTTTATGAGAGAAATGATTTTGGGTCATTTTATAATCTTTTTTTTCTTAAATTCATTATGTAAAATGGCAAGCAACTTAATTACTCCTATTTTTTTTTACCCCTGGTTCCTTTATTGTTTCATTAAGGGCTCGACATGACCCAAGTTAAAAGATAGAAAAAAAGAAAGAAAAAGATGAGAAAGTGTTTTAATGATCACATTGAACTGTTACATTACATTGTATAAGCAGCCCATTTTTGTTGTTTGGTATTTACCATTGTTGATGCTTCTCCCTTTTCTTCCAAGTATTGAACTATTTTACTCTTCTGGGGATGAGAAGGAAAGTAAGCTCTGAACAAAACAGTACCATTCTTGAAAAATAAGCTAGTGGTTCCTCCTCTACTATTTCCATCCCCATTTATGATTTGAAAAAGACTGCATTTCTTTGGTTGGGTTGCTTCAGATCCAAGGTACTCAAGTTTTATGTGATAAAAGGGTACCATCTTTTTCAGGGTTTCTTTCTTGTGATTCTTGACACTTTTTGCCAAGACCCATTTTTTTCCTCTTTCTTTGATTCAATTTATCAAGCTTTATCTGGGTTTTCAATAGTTCATTGGATTTTGGGAAGAAAGTGCTGGCAGGCAGACAAATCTAAAATCTTACCTTTTTTTGTATTTTTAGGTGAATTTTCCAACCAAAAAGGTGTTTTTTCTTACCAGATCTGACTACAAAATTGTGAATCAGGGTATGTGTTAGATCTTTCTAGGCATGGAAAATGGTGTGGTGAAGCTCATGAGAAGATTATTATTAGTTTGACAATGACAGGCTGTGTAATGTTGTTACAAGATAGTGATTTTGATGGACGACATGTGTTTGGCGGTTGCTTTGCCATTTAGATTAGGTAATTTCATCTCTCACAACCAAAGTCAAATGGATGTCACTAGCCTAAAGTCAATGGCTGACCATGCTACAACTTTGTATCCAGAATCTTCCGTTTATGATGATTGCAATTCTGTTGATTCACAGAAGAAACACCTCACTGTTACTGTACCTGAAGAAACTGGTATGATATCTGAAAATGAAAGGAACTGGATTGATGTTGTCAGGGAAAGTGAGGATGATGAGATCTTATCACTAGATGGTGATCAAATTCTTGATAGTTCATGTTCCCTGTCTGTGGTGAGTGATTCCAGTAGTTTATGTGCTGATGATTTTATAAATTTTGAGTTAGCATCTGACGTAGACGGACAGAATTTGGTAGATGCTGAGAAAAACATTTGCAATGTCAAACTTATAGCTAAGGCTGGAGATCTGGTGGAGTCAGGTGCTCAGGAGACAGAGAGCAAGCCTCTGGCAGTTGGGGAAAAACTTGATGAGCAGATTACGGATGGCTCCAGCTCGAAATCAGCTGAAGTTGTTGTTCAGCTACCTTTAGATAAAGGGTTAAATGCAGCAGTTGGCCGCAGTATTTTTGAAGTGGATTATATACCCCTTTGGGGATTTACATCTGTGTGTGGAAGGAGACCAGAAATGGAAGATGCGCTTGCAAATGTTCCTAGGTTCTTGAGAATTCCTATACAGATGCTAGTTGGCAATCGTTTGCCTGATGGAATGACTAGGTATTTAAGTCATTTGACAGCTCATTTCTTTGGAGTTTATGATGGCCATGGTGGCTCTCAGGTATCTTCCTCTTTTTGCTTACACTGTTACAAGCTCATAGGTGTGTATGCCTCCTCACTGATACCACAGTACGTATATATTTGATACAAAATTGGGATTTTTATTTTCCAGGTGGCAAATTACTGTCGTGATCGAATTCATGCTGTATTGGCTGAGGAGTTGGAAACCATTATGGCTAATCTCAATGATGAAAGTATTAGACAAAATTGCCAGGACCAATGGAAAAATGCATTTACCAACTGTTTTCTCAAGGTTGATGAGGAGATTGGAGGGGCGGGAAATCGCGAGGCTGTTGCACCAGAAACTGTAGGCTCCACGGCTGTTGTCGTCGTTGTTTGTTCGTCGCACATAATTGTAGCAAACTGTGGTGATTCAAGGGTTGTCCTGTGCCGTGGGAAAGAACCCATGGCATTGTCAGTGGATCACAAGGTAAGTGAAACAGTTGTTCTAATATGACTTTAATTACGTGTGATGTCACTGACTAATCCTTGTGTGCCAATTTTTGTTTATATTTTTTTTATTAGCCAAACCGAGAAGATGAATATGCAAGAATTGAAGCTGCAGGAGGGAAGGTTATACAGTGGAATGGATATCGTGTTTTTGGCGTTCTTGCTATGTCTAGGTCTATTGGTATGTTTCTCCCATCTACCATGTTATCTAGCATTTGTAAATCATGACTGAGGTATCCATGTGTACTCCATGTTATTGGTTTTAGCAAAAATGTTATGATCTTTTGCATTCTGCGTCTTCCCGTTTCACGAGGTACTAAGCTACTAGGTATTATTACAGGTTACCTTATAGAATAGTTTGCTTTTATATGTCAGCTGGCTGGTGTTCTGAGAATATATCCATTTTGAGTGTGTGTTTAACCTGAGCATACCTAACTTTCATCACGATATTGCTCAAGACTTAGGGGGGGGTTTGGTGTGAGGGATAAAAATAAATAGTGATGGATAAATTTTTTGTATCTTGTTTGGTTGCATGTTTGGGATAATTTTTCCCACCATTTATATCATAGTGATGGGATAAGTTATCCCATATACATGGTGGGATAAGTTATCCCATATACATAACTAACCCATGATTAGTTATCCTGGGATAACTTGTTCCCAACCAAACGACTGATTAAAGTTTTGGCACTTCCAGAGCATCCTCCCTAGTATAACTGATATCAACAATTCACGTCATAGTAATAGTTGGACACAACAGTTATTGGTTATGCACACTGCTAAAATAAACAAACAAGATGACCACAGTTTCAAACTAAGAATCGGGCTTCTCATGTGATATAGACCCGTGATATGGTATAATAATCCACTCTATAGTGGTAGGGCCTTAAGGTTCATATGCCCAGGATGTTAGAAATGGTACCAGAGTCTGCACTTGAGAGGATCTGAGGTGCTAAAGAAAATATGTTTGTATCCAATTACTCTTTCCCATATTCCTGTGGCAGATAAGGAAGGAAACACTCATATAGAAGTAGAGCAATGGCTTCATGATGTAGCCTTAAGCATATACTAATTCTGAAGTGCTTAGGCTTCTTACAACTTGCAAGAGAAAATGTGGATACTTATGAGTTTCAACAAAATAATACCGAGAGAGGAGATTAAAATGAGCGAGATGAATGAAATAAGTTGAATGTTGATTGGAAAAAATCAAGGTTTTGCCCAGAATTTTTTTTCCCGGCCAACATTTGTTGAAGCACAATAAAATTAGAGACAAGAATCAGCTTTTATAGAAGGATCAAACAAGTAATGTGTGTTTTTAGATCCCTATCATCCATTTGCTTACCCTTTCTTTCTCCTATTTGTTTGATGAGTTGTCTTTAGAATGGAGATCGAAGGTATTCAATATGAGAAAGAAATATTTAGGGTTTATCTTCATAATTTTTTTTAAAAATATTTTGGGTTTATTTTGAAGCCTTCATCTTTAATATTCTTGGAAATTAAAAAGGAACATGTGGGTGAGAAGATTTAGAGACAGAAGAGAGAGATTGACTGGAAAAATGTCCAGCAAAACCTTTGATGAAGATTTTCATGGCTGGACTAAAACCAATATACAGAGAAAATGAGAAAGAAAAGAGAAGCAAAAGGAAGAAGGGCACACAGAGAATTAAATTAAGTGTAATTAAGTTTAATTAATTGAATAATCACCAATTCGAAAATGCCTTTACAATTTAACTCTTTTTAAATATTTCTTTTGCTTCTCACACATGTAGGAGAGTGGAATCACTTCCTTTGCTAGGTCATCTCTTAGGGGGTAATTCGTTCCACATCAAACAAGAATAATGACTTTTTGTGCAACTTTAGGATGTAATTTATTACTTCTCCCTTATTATTTTGAGTAATGTAATTGTTAAAGTATAACGGATCACTGAGGTTACATTTTAGAATTTGTCTAGATTCATAGGACATAAGTTGGAGAATATTACAGATATTTTTTCATATATTCTTGTCATAATTTTACTTGTATTATCAATTTTCGTTGACCATTCCAATGGGTACCGTATGTACTTTTTCATGACTTTTACATTTTCTCAATGATAGCTCTGGTGGTATTTGCCTTTTCTAGTCATATTCCTGACCATTGTTTAAGCAGCACGTATCAGGTCAATTGAAATATGAACATAACTGTTCAATGACATGTCATTCTTCAGTCTGCCACATCGCCATCCAGGAACGTTTTCCTTCAGCAGCACGCCTCTTGTCTAGCGACATATATCTGTCAGTAAATGTTGTTGTCCAGCATGTCTATCCAATCAACACATGTCATTGTGCAACAACAAGTGTTTAGTTAGTGTCTTGTCAACCCCACGTCATTGTCTAGCATCACATGACTTTCCAGTTTCGATTTACAAATTTATTTTTCACCACCTTCAATATGAGGGGCATATTGAATGTCAAAATGATTGATGGAATTATGTTTTAGAATGTGCATTCCCAAATATCTACATTCATTGAATAGTGATATTTGGAGTGTGCCTCATAATATTTTTTAGAATATCGTGAAATATTTTGTATGTAACTGTTAGATATAGAAAATAGTTGCTTACCAAGTTGTAAGTGGAGAAAGACAGGAGCGACTCTTGTACATTAGTCACCAAAATAATTGAGAAGTTCCTTCTCTTCTCTACTCTAATTTCACTAGTGTTATAGAAGGCGTGCTTAAGTATTGAAGAGGCTATAAACATGTTGAGCTATTTTCCACGCTTAATGTGTGCTTCGGTGTCGTCATTAAGGCTCTAAGACAAATGTTTCCCTGCGAGTGAGCATTTCCTGAAGAGGCAACACTAAACAATTGGTATTACACTTTTATGTAAAAAAAGTTCAAATTCTTTATTTATATATTTGTTATTCATACTTATATTTCTTAGTCTTGGACTACACACACCCACGCCCACCCACTCACCCACCCACCCAACTACCCACACGCCACACCCACACACACACACACACACACACACACACATATATATATATATATATATTATTTTTTTTCTATTAGCACCCCTTTTTCATTAAAGCCCACACTTTACTTGTGCTTAAAACCCCAACAAACCTTAGAGCTTTTTTGCGCTTTTGACTTTTGATAACACTGATTTTCACCTTAATCAACAATTATTCCATGTTAAAGATCGGAAGAAGTGTCATAGAGTATAGGAGGTAGGAGGTTAGCATATGATGAGGTATAAATACTGCCTTTACTAGACATTAAACCAACCAAGCTCTCCTTTTATGTTGTCTCCATGAAACAAAGTAGGAATTGTTGTGCCTTTCCATCAGTGGCTAGTGCTGGCAAAATGGGCGGGTTGGATCGGATACTGGCCGGTTGAAAATAGGTTAGACAAAAATAGATAACACATCCAATCTGCCCATATTTATTATGGATAAAATGGGTAGTGACAGATAATACGGATACCATATTTCCTATCCATTTATAATTCCCTTATCTGGTCAGATGGTAAAACAGAAACAAATTATTTGGCAAGCACTGAAATTGTAAACCTTTTTTTTTTGGTAAAACAGCACAAACAAATAAGATTTAGTAGACTTTTTTTTCCTTTCTGCTAACTTGATTTTTTGTGTCAATTTTTTGGCCAAACATCACCAAAAAGGAACAAACATGAACTAATAACTCATTCTGCTTAACTAAAGGGATGATATTATGTAGCATTTTAATAATTTGAAACAATTCTAACTTTAGATTCTTCCTAATTTTAAAACCCCAGATGGCATATGGACTGAGATTTTATTAGGGCTGACTTCAAAAAGGAAGACTAATTAGAATTCTAATTAGTCTTCCATTTACTACAATTAAACAATTTGTACTGCAATGGAGGTTGACTAATTTGGGTTATGAAGCTTTTCTTTTTTGTTGTTGTAATCAATTATGAATCTTTATTAATTCTTAGAAGATATTTAGCTTTGTGCTTGATCAACCTAAAATTTAATTGGATAATTGTCATCTTTCTTTGCGAATTAATGTCCTCCGGAAAACTATTTGAAGGGAAAAAAGATCGAACTAGTCAACAATCCTTTAATATCAGAAATACTTCGAAAATTTATCATGAGAGTATTCCAATTTGAGAACAAAGTACCATAATGGAATGTCGGATAATATGGTCATCTAGAGACAATATATTGTGTGGGGGGAGGGGGACAAGACTTGGATGTTAATGCTTGAAAGAAGAGCTTTGATAGCTTGAACCCCACTTTTACATGGGTTGATCCATATTTGACCTGATTTAAATGAACCAATTATCCAATTTTCATTTTTGACTGGCTGGGTTAGACGGATACTTTGGTATTTTTTCCATTTTTCCAGCACTAATTGTGGCCACAAAGGCACACACTCTGATTAATGATCTTCAATTTGAGCCTTCTTTTTTTTCTAATCATCACTTGTCTGACCCTGGTTGGTTTCAACTGTCGAACTATGACCTTCCACTTGCTGAAGATTGTAAGTAATAATACTAAAAAATCAATACAAAAGATGCATGGAAATATTTGGCACCTTCTTTGTTTTCTGATCATCCATTTGTCTGACCCTGGTTAGTGTAACTGTTAGGTTATGACCTTCAACTTTCTAAAAATTATAATTAAAAAATAAAACAAAAGATGCATGTGAATCTAAAGGTCCTCATTTGTTTTCTGATCATCACTTGTCTGATCCTGGTTAGTGTGACTCTTGAGTGTTATGACCTAACATCCTTGAAATTGTAAGTTCAAACAAAACAAGAAAGCCTGGGAACCTTCTGTATCCTGGTCCTGGGGAGGTGCTCCTTTAATGATGATTTGTACCTTTTTCATTTCATATTGCTGAAAGATTGCTTTGTGGTGAGAAGGGAGCTCATTTTGTCACTTCTGCTGTGCAATTCTTTATATAACTGTGACTAAGTGTGCCCTTGCCATCTGATATGTAACTTGAAATGTTGGAATGTTCTTTTTCTCATTCTATCTTCAAACCAGCATTGCATAAATGACCAACAAATTGTAAATCTGTGCTGAAGGCTGGCTTTGCTTCGAGACATCTCTGTGCATTGACACATGTCAAACATGGTCTGTAAATTTAAGGGATATTCTAGTGCCTATAAGATGGTAGTTGGTGTTGATCATATAACATTTCTAATGTCATCTTGGAAGATATGGCTAAAGTGATGTTAAGTAATTTAAGTTGCTGTACATGAGTTCATTTAGCCAGTATGCCCCAACTTCTGTCGCCCAGTTGTGCAGGCATGTGCATGCTGGTGACTGAACATCTCCGTCTTGATGTAAATTGTTTGAAAACTGTGGAAGGATTATTCAGTGAGCTCGCCAGAAGAGTATAATGTGTATTCAAACTACCACTCTATTTTTTTTTCTTTTTTTAATTTGACATGAGAACCACCATTTAGCAAATAACTTAGCGATGGTGGTGCCCTGGGGAATTTTTCAGGTGTATGGACTTTGTTTGGGACTACAATTTGACACATTAGATGTCCATTTGCATGACCCATTTTCTCCAACCCTGCTAAATACTTCTCCTTGTTTTTGTTGGTATGCAAGTCTTTCATCTATTCCCTTTTTTACATTTTATTTAATTCTTGGTTGCAGGAGATAGATACTTGAAGCCCTGGATAATTCCTGATCCAGAAGTAATGTTCATACCTCGAACCAAGGACGACGAATGCCTTATCCTTGCAAGTGATGGTTTATGGGATGTTATGACAAACGAAGAGGTCTGTGATTTGGCTCGCAAGCGCATACTCCTCTGGCATAAAAAGAATGGTGTAATGCTTCCTTTGGAAAGGGGCCAAGGAATTGATCCAGCAGCACAGGCAGCAGCAGAATGTTTGTCAAATCGAGCTCTTCAAAAGGGCAGCAAGGACAACATAACAGTGATTGTTGTGGACTTGAAAGCCCAAAAAAAGTTAAAGAGCAAAACCTAACATAACTGATCTCTCAATCAGCTGTTTCCATTTATAGGTTCACAATATTGATGAAGACTTCATATGATTCAATATAGCCAGCCCTTTTAATTTTTAGCAGGGACTGTGGGACTAAGGTTTTCATTAGAGTAGCTTACTGTATGTATTGTAGTACTTGTTCCATTCTCTGTATGTAGTTTTCTTCCTTTAGCTGTTTGAAGTAGGAACATACATTATGTCCTCCGAGTTAAGGTGGCTCTGTGAGGTTATTTGCCTCGGTATTACTTGTAATGTTGTTGTTGGAAACAGTAACGAGACGAATAGAGAGACCTCTTCTGAATTGTATGCAAAAGATGCTTCTTCTTGTACTTATATGGATTTAAAGAGTATAGACAGGATAAGTTGATTCAATTGAAGGACTGTAGTAGTCAATCCCGTCCATTTCATACATATGATAAAGAAGCTGGATAAGAGGATGACACTAAGTATCCTGCTCAATTCAATGATCAAACTGAATTTATGTTGAAGGTTGAGGCATCCATATCCTGTGACTGTGATGATGGATTCAACCTTCAAGATTCTTATTACTGAGCACATTGCATATATGAAGTTATCCTTTCGACATTTTAGTAACTTTTCATGTATATCTATCTATCTATCTATGAACCGTGAAGAAAATGATGGACTTAATTAAACCCACAGATATATAGGGATTTGGTTATGGGTCGATATTCAATAGCGCGCTAGTCCCATTTTAGGAGTTAGGATGGTGGTTGTGGAGGAGCTTTCGTTCATACTAAGTGTCCATGATTCAAAGTGGCCTAAATGATTTGCCTCTGACCATTTGACTCTCTAGTGCAAATTAGGTGGAGCACTTCATCAGATCATTCAATTGGATCTGCCTAACATTACACTTCCTGTGGCTACCAATTAATGCAACAACATATATTTTCAGAAGAATTACCATATCACTGTCAAACTAAAATACATTATATACATCAAGAAACAAGATGTAGGATATGAAATTCTCAAGACACAAAAGGGAGATTGGAAAGGCGACTTGGCAACTGACACTGCCTAAACATGCTAGCTAACCAATCCAGATTAATTAATATTGCATCTAAACGGTGACAGTCAAGTATGAAGGTAGTCAAATTGTGTTCCTAACAGAAATGCTCATCTATTTAATTAAGAGATATCTCCATTTCTGGTTTGCTCATCTGGAGCACAGCAAGAAAAACAGTTCAATAATAACCATTGTGATTTATCAAATATGTAACCTATTGCCTATAGTTTGATGAACAGCAGATATCAGAGTCCTCCCTCTTTTTTCGTTTTTTCTGAGACAAGTTTAGAAAGTACCATGATTAACATTCACGAAAAAGTAGAGACGCTCTAAAGGGGGCATTAAGTTCAAAAAAAAAAACTTCAGTATTTCCTGTATGCTAGCTCCGTCACTGCCTCGGAGAGATTCTTCTCTTTTTGAATGCTCTGAACCCAGTTTGCATTAATGTGAACCCTCTCGATACTCTGCTTCAACGTCCTTGCAATGTACGGCTTGGTACGGCTAGCAAAGAACTCTTCAATTTCTTTTGCCTTCTCATAGGACGAGAACTGAAGAAAAGAAAGATTGAGCCAAAAGATCAAAGACAATATGTAATGGACTGGTAACTCATAAATTTGCTTTCCATTCTTGTCATTTCATTACAAGGCAGAAGGCAACAGATACTACTTTTGAAAAAAGTTGTCCTACAAGTATACAAGGTTTCAGTACAATCCATGTACTGGTTGTGATATATTACCAAGTTACTAAGTTCACAAAAAGAAAAAAGTTGTCCTACAATAGTAAGCAACTGCATGCAAATGTTTAAGAAAGATGGCAAGGGAGCAGAAACAAACCGGTGACACTGTTGCACTGATGAAGCGGGTCAATAGAAATCCAGAGCCAAAGGTCTTGTGGATATGATCCCACTTTTCCTGCATTCAAACAATTTATTAGGAAATAAAGAATCAAGCATGTATGTCTTGTTGCATCTTCCTGAATAATTATCAGTCACGAAATGCAGCATTTTGTGCTAATAATTCTATAAGAACATGTTGCACTTCCTCCAAATGAGATAATTGCAATTTGTATTAATGTGAATTCCTCACTCTTACAGCCTACGTCTTTGTAAGTTACAGTTTAATACTCCTCCGTCCCAATTTATGTGGCACCGTTTGACTTGATGCGAAGTTTAAGAAAGAAAGGAAGACTTCTAAAATTTGTGGTTTAAAACAAATCCTAGATATTTGTTAGCCATAAATAATGTCATCAAAGGTAAAAGGGAAATTTTAGAGTTAAGTTGTTTCCAATAATAGAAAGGTGCATTCTTTTTGGGACAAACTAAAAAGGAAAGTGTGCCACATAAATCGGGATAGAGTGAGTACAATTTTTCCAAGATATCTTTTTTTTCTAAGCTATGTCTTTACAAGTTACAGTTCCATACAAAACAAGGTATCTTATTTGAAAATAGTAATTCAAGAAATAATTCGAGCAATGCAATACTTCATGGAAAAGGAGTACTCACTTTTAACCATCTCCAAGCAGTTTCGCGGCCTTCAAAGCTAACTGCAAGACCGAAAACACAATCTTGGCTCCGTACCTGAAATTTCCAAGTCATAGAATACTCTCAAAACATTTTGTCAAAAAAAAATAATAATACATGAGCTCTCCCTGGAGAAATAACCTAGTGCTCCCCAAAAATTTTGAATACCTCAGAACATAGCAAAAAGTTGAGGATTTCAAGTATAATCTCGGGGTCCTTGCAAGATGCCAATGCACCTATAGAACAAGAAAATGCACTTATTGGTTTAGCATACCAAAACATTTAATTACACACTTGGCATGAATTGATAGATAACTTCACCTAAAATTCGTGTCTTTTCCTGGCTGAGGTCAGTCTCTCTGTAAATTCTTAAGAGAGCTTCAAACCCTGATCTATCTGATTTATTCACCCTTTGCATCACAGCTACATAAACAGCCTGCAGATGGAAGGAGGGATCAGTGATCACAATCTGTGGAAGGTAAAGAAGAAATAAATATTGTTATACTAGTGTTGTAACCTTTCTCAAGTCAGGAGGAAGAACAGCTGTGTTTCTGTCATCCAAAAATATGTGGAAGCGCCTGATTGCTTCATTTATTGTTTCATCATGTCCAAAGGCAGCCAGAGCATTCAGAAGTTCCCCTCTCAACATGGCATCTAGGTGGCTTTCCCCTTCTTTAGGATCCCAACCAAGTCTCCTGTCGATAAAAGGGGAAGTCCAATTAGAAGCAAACCTTTTGTTGCCAAACTGGAAAAATGAGCTTAATGGTCAACCAGGAGACCAACACTAAAATCCCTCTCTTTCAGCTTCATGGACAACTTTTCTTCTCTCATAATTCTTCTATCAGTGATGAATAAAGAGTTAACATGCCCAATTTGTAAAATACCATTACCCATTCATTCTTTTCTAAAGACATGATTGGCAGAAGATATCTTTTTTCTTTTATTTTTTAGGATAAGTCAGCAAAGATGTCTAGTTAGAACTACACTAGATCTCTAAATTCATTTCAGTTCTTATTGACAGCTCTCAAGTCCTCCTAATTTAGCAGTAGAGCTACCAGACAAAAGATAACAATATGCAAGAAGTTATAAATCTTTATTTGCATGAACTAGTCTCAGAGAATAGAAATTGATTTTCTTGCCATAGGTTGACCCATAAATGTCAAGAAAGCCAGAGCAGGCATAATCTGGTTATGATTTCTGTTGCTCTCTGCTATATCCAATAGCTTTTTCTATTAGAAGTTCATCTATCTATGTTTATAACACTGGTAGACATCACTCCAACTATGTGCCTTTGTCTCTTTCTTAACTGCTTCCACCACCCCCAGGATCCAAGTATTCTCCTCCCCTTGGAACTTTTATGTGGAATTCACATGAGCACACATCTTTGGATGAAGACGACCAAAAATACAAAGATAAAGTAACATGCTTTGTACTTTCAAAAAAGAAGTAACATACTCTGCAGAAAACTGGAAGAGATTGATGAAAAACAACTTTATGTGATTTTGCAAGTCAGGAACAGCCTCAGCTACAATTCTTGAAACTTTGTAACTTATCTGCATGAAGAATGGAAAACAGTTAATTTTGGACTTACAACACTAGTACTTAAAAGAGGTCTGTGAAGTAGTCAATTACGCTTATCAGATTTGACAGAACAGTGTAGTCGAGCTCCTCCCTGAAAGAAGCCATCAGGGCAAGCAAAGATGACAAAGACTGATGACATGCCATAGATAAGGCATATGAATCATCCAAAATGCCTGTTCAGGAAAATACAATCCAATCAGCAGTCGTTTTAACTATTAAATAAAAATAAAGTTAAAAAATGCAGTAATTACCGTATTTATCATTTGTTGACAAGACCTTGCTCTCTATGGCATATCTGAGTCTAGCTGACAGCTCATCATCATATTTGACTCTATAAAAACCTGTCTGCTCCACATTAACTTTTATCCAGGGATTTCCTTTAATTGAAGAAGAGCATAATAAGTCCTTCACATCAAGGGCTTCTGACTTTTCTTGCATTAAGAAGCTTTTACGAGCTTCATAAGATCCACAACAGAGTGTTAACGGAACTATCCATTGCCCATCACCATGAGAACCACTCAGTAAAAATTGTGTCTGTTGCATAGAAACACAAGTATTATCAAGCCCAAAAGGAGTATTAAAGAGTTCAGCATGGAGAGAACTAGAGTTGGGTAGTGGAAATCTGCATTAGCCTGAGTGGTAAAGAAACCGAATTCATAAGTTAGAAACAAGATAACCTGCTCGCACTCCAGCTTTTGGTCATTTATTTTGACAGAGACAACTGGGTAACCTTGTTGCTTTGTCCAGGAGTTCATCAACTTGTTCACAGGTTCACCAGACTCCTCCTGAAGGACAGACCATAAATCCTCTGTCTTTGCATTTGAGCAAGCATATCTTTTTATGTATGAAGCAAGTGCCCTCTGGTTTAATGAAATATTACAAGAGACAAAGTCATTAGTCCCATACAAGCAAAAATCTACATGGTATTATGGAAAGAAAATCTAGAACATTTATTTTATGATGGATGGTATATAAGATGATAGCGAGGTTTCTCTTTTGACAAATTAATGGCTGCTGCTTTAAGAATGATGGTCAACAGCAGTACCCAATATATCATCATGATCCCCATTACAAGATTTCTGGTATGCTTGTCATCACATTATAAAGCCCAACACAAAATTAGGGGACGGTTCAAAATCAGTGCAATCTACTACTGGGCTGGCATAGACACAATTTACTAAGGAGACTCACGGACGCTCACGGACGCTCACTAAGAAATCTAATTAAAGAATACTTCAATTTGGAAAAGCTTTAACATTCAAGAGAGGAACACCATTAATGTGTTGGCTGCTCTTAACTACTTTAATGGGATTAACAAACCTATGTGAATTTTGGAAAGTCAAATATTTTAAATTTTCTTACTAGGGAATTAATGTTGGAAGACACGAGTATCCTTACATCTCAAAATCTAGACTAATGTGATTTCATTACAAGAATAGCAGTCAACCCCCACAGTAAGGATCACAATCATTCAAGAAGAACTTATATATAATACTCTCTCTGTCTCATTTTATGTGACACATTGTCAAAAAAAGTTGACACCTTACTCATTTTGGAAATTATATAATCTTAGCATCTCATTTCACTCCTAATGACATAACTTGTTAGGATCACTTGATATAAAAGTTCAATCCTTTATAAGGAAGGAGAGACGTGAGAGAAAATGAAAATAACATGTGGAACTCTCACCACCTATCATAGTATCACTTAAGAGGATATATATATATATATATATATATGGCTTACATGTCAATGTCTTCTAAAATCTTAAACTACATACCAAATCAAACATCTTCACATAAACGGGGTGGATTAATAATTAAAGGTGAGCAAAGTTTCAGTGTAACTTGGTAGATAAGCCTGTCAAAATTTACTACAAATAATACTTTACAATGAGTCACTGGTAAGGAAAGATAAGATATTAAAAACGGTCGTCGCACTGAATGGTATAGTTCTTCTTCTAATTCCACCGCCGCACTTTCCATCTCCAACTTCTGATATACAAGTGTTTGGAGAGGTAACTGTATATCTTTTTTCATCGAACCAGGTAACTAGTATATATCAATAATAGCACAACAGAATGGGGGAGAAAAATATAGAAAAAAGGGATTGGAATGAAGACAATAAAAAAGAATGTAAATGTAGTAAATAATGGGAAGAAAAACCTGGAAACTTTCAGGTCCAAGATAGCTCTGTAGCATCCGAATGACAGATGCACCTTTTCTATAACTAATTGCATCAAAAATTTCATCAATTTCTCCGGCATGATTGATGTCAACCTGGTAAGACAAAATAAGATTTGTATTAACTCTAAGGGTAGCACAACTAGTAGATGTCCATAATTGGAGAAAAAACACAAAATGGAATCTTGCATTTAGGCTTTAGTACAATACAAGAACCAGATCGGAAATTGCTCCATACCTCAATCGGATGGGATTCTGCGAGCCCATCTAGACGAAGTCCCTCAGTGGCCTCTTCAAGAAACTGAGTCCAAATTTTCCATTCTGGGAACAAGCTGTCAGTCGCCAAATAACTTACCTGAATGCCGACCAGAGAAAAATTACAATGAACAGCTTAACGACTCAGTCAAGTCAACAAACAAAAGCATATACTTCTAAGAAAAGCAGCATACCCATGTCGCAAACCCCTCATTCAGCCATAGATGTGTCCACCATTCCATTGTTACAAGATTGCCAAACCACTGATGAGCAAGCTCATGAGCCACCACAGTTGCAACCTGAAGAAAACCAAAATTTTATTCAACACATCCAAAGATAGAATCAGTCGGTTTAATACCACGTGTCATAGGAAGCCAATCAACTTCCAACAAATATAGATTACCCTCTGCTTGTTAGCAGCGGCAGAATGCTTATCATCATAAAGCAATGCTGTTTCTCGGTATGTAACTAGACCATAATTTTCCATTGCGCCTGCAGCAAAATCAGGAATTGCAATCATGTCCAATTTGGGTAGTGAATATGGTGCAGCAAAGTACCTGCGAGTATTTTACTCCACAAATTAGAATACATTTCAAGCAGTTGTTTAGAACGTACATTATCAATAAAAAAATCTAGAAACTTTACTTCAGGGAAAAACTTCCAAGTTTTACCCTCCATGATCCCTCTTCTTCATTAGTATTTCTTTTCGATAAATGAAATGACAAAAGCATATTTAATCAAAGTGATGCATACTCTTTGAAGAGGGGCAGCGTTTTGACAGCAACATGCAATGCAAAGTTTCCTTGATTTGCCTTGCCTACCTGACAGTATACTCGAACAGGAATTCCTGCACAAAGCAATGTTAATTTACCAACGAAAAATGGTCAAAGACATATTCACTAATGCCAGAATATGTACCATCAGATGTATGATCCTCAACATAGTCGAATAAGCCAACCACAATTGCCACCAAGTATGTAGACATGATTGGAGACTCTTGATAATGAACTGTTTTAAGATTCCCCGTCACTTTTTCTTCTTCAACTGGCATGTTAGAGAGAGCTACCAGTTCTGATGGTACTTCAAGTGTAATTTTAAAGGTCGCCTGGATGGTTAATATCAAGTAGGACAAAGGAAAAAATGAAACTTGAGTTCCTAATAGAACTAGAAGAACCAAATTCTGCAAGTAACAGAATAAAATACTTGACAAAGATTAATAAAAGAAAAGAAGATTAGACCAAGTTCATGTCTGTTTTGTCACACTAATAGTTCATGTATGATAAATATCTAACAAAAAGCTGCCGTCAATAACAATTTAACATTACAGAGTAGATAAACAAAGAGAAAAGTGCACAGGTGGAAACACCAAAGATGGTCATATGCTGACAATACCTTACAAGCAGGTTCATCCCAGCATGGAAAGCAACGTCTGGCATCAGCTGGTTCAAATTGAGTAACAGCCATATTCCGTTTCTCCCCATTATGTTCGTAGGTACTGCAAGGAGCCAATCAAGACCGTTAAGTGATCTATAGATAGCACAATCATAATGAAGTATACTGAAAACAGAACTGCAACATTTTCCGCTCTTGTTTTACTGTCAAACTAAGATCACTAAAGGACTACTACCAATTGACAGGGAAGGAAAATGTTGAATTGATATACTAGCTTCCTAATCAACGGGATACATCATAGAACTACTACAGTTAGGCCACAACAGAGTAAACTCAACCGACTTGCTAAGGTACCTTCCAGACAGAGCTTATGGAAGTAGGTATTACCTTTCCAATGATACTTAATTAATCAATTATCAGCCTAATATATTATAACAAGCAGATATAGATTCTAGGTAAATATAAAAGATAACACCAAAATGAACATGTTTTGTGAAGTTCAATTGAAGATTATTGGGGTCTTCGAAAAGCATAAACAAATTCTATGATGGAAAAATTATGAACAATCAACAACCATCTATACTCGGGAAAATAAAATAAACAGTCAACCACTACAACAGAACAGAAACCAATTCTCTCAAAACATAATACCTCCTGTAAAACCCTTTCATCCTGTCATTCAGAGTTCCTTCAAAAGCCATACTGAGAACTCCAAGACCAACTGGCAAACTTTCTCCAAACTCCACCACCAATATCTCATCCTCTTCAATCAATCCCACTTCCAATGCCTCAAATACCTACACAACACGTCCAATTAATTTATTTTTTATCAAAGTATTTTCTCTAACTTGTTCAAAAGAGAATCAATCTTCAAGAAAAAACACCTTATTTGAAGATTTGAAATGAACAGCTTTGCGGTCAACAGAGAGTTCAGCAGCATTGAGAACAATGAATTTGGTGGGAGAGATAACATCGAGGGAGATGTCAACGGCGCCGACGAACTTACAGGTGACAAGGTCGGGTTTCAACTTCAAATCGTATCTCTTTGGAACAGCAAATTTGGGAAGACGAGATTGTCCTTTGAATTGATCGTAGTTTTTCTCCATTGTTCACTCAAGATTGTTGTGTTGAGGGGATTTCAGTATCTCTATCTTATATGAATTTTGGATCTGGATGATTACAACTGAGTATGAACTTGGAATGACAAAAAATGGTTTATTTTAGTTGTTAATATATTTTGGTTGATTAAAATGATTCGTAATGTTTAATAAAAATATTAATTTTAATCTTTGATATATCATCTTCGAGTTATTTGAGTTTAGCATATTTGACCTTTAGTTAATTAAAATATGATATTTTGATTCCTAAAATTATTACATTTGAGAATTATTATCTAAAGCAACATATATATTTTTTTTATTCTTGGATATCTTTTACTTATATAGACGCTCAATTATTATCTTCTTTTAGAAACAAATATCTAGTTTGCTATAAAATTTTTTGAGAAAATGATCAAAATAGTCCTTAATGTATGGACTTAGATTGATTTGGTCCCTCATATATGCAGCTTATGGAAAAATGTCTTTTATCTATGTTAAAAACTTGTCAATTTAGTCTTTCACCCTAAAACCCTAACGACACAAAATTTTGTCGTCAAATTTAACAGAGATGTGCAACTCACGTGACATACAAAAATCTTAAACAAAACCTTTGTCTTCTTGGATCAGTTCCAAAGGATGAAAACTCCCGCCTTTCCAACAAACAGCACTCCCACCTTTCCAACAAAAAACCCCTTTTCTTGTAAAATCAATCGACACAAGTTTTTCCACTGTTAAACGATGTTAATCAAAAGAAACTCCAAGGTATCAAGCCCTTATTATGGTAAGAATTTATCGTGCTTTTAGTCGAGGCAATCCAAAGGCCAGCCTATTTGGTATTCAAAATTTGCAGAGTTGTTAAGTACTATTTTTCCAATCATTTTATATAAGATTCGTTTTTTTCTTTGTGGTGATATGAAAATCTACCTTTTGGTTTGTGTATTCAAGAATATTTAGAAGTTATGGTGTACAAAATATACATGTTTTATAACATCTAGAATGTGGCCTTAATCGGCTTAAATATATAATATTTTAACTACAAATTATGTGTTCAAGGAGTCTTTTTTTAGTATCAAAGTTTATCATAAAGGATCGATAAAACATCAACCAGCCAAACAATATGTTGGTGGTATCATTGACTACTTTGATTATGTTGAATTGAAGAATCTCAATCTTACTAACTTGAAGAAGATGGTCGAATTATGTGGCTACTTGATGATTCAATAATATTTTGGCATAAATGTGGGAAGCTTAGTAACAAATGGAGATTAGTCTCCACGGAGGTTGAAGCAAATAACATAAAAAAATTCATCCCCAAAGATGGAATAGTGGAGTTATATTTTGAGCATTTGGACTCTTATATTGGAATAGACTATCCAATTGAGTTTGGTTGCAAAACTAGTCGCATTCCAGAGAATAAGATGTTGTTGGACCTGTTGACAAAGAGTTTGAAAGAGAAAACTTATCTTCGCGAGATGATTTTGAGGATTCTGAAAATGAATTCTCCAATGATGAGGTGATGGTTGATAAACAAGGACAATATAAACATAGTTTTGAGGATGTCAGAGAGCTTATTACTGATGAAATTCAAAAGAAGATGTTACATGAAGATGGAGATCCTGATTGTGTGAACTTTGAAGACAATAAGAGTTTGAATGGTGATTCAGACGAAAGTTTTGATTTTTCAAAGTACAATGCAAAGACTAGTGGGAAAAATCCAATTTTGACTTTGGAATATATTTTCGAAAGCAAAGAAGAGTTCAAAAATGATGTAGCAACTAATGAGGTAAGCCAAGGAAGGTACATTTAGTGGAAAAAGAATGATAAAGTAAGGATGAAAGCAAAATGCATACACAATGATTGCAGCTGGATAATAATGGCGTAAAAAATGCACAGGAAAAATACCTTCCAGGTAAAAACTTATAGCCCCTCACATAGTTGTAAAATTTGGCACCATTATAACAAGACGATAACTTCTTCATTCATTGCAAGGACCTATCTTGATAGAATTAAACATAATAGGGGATGGAAGATGTCTGAATTCAAAGATACAGTTAGTGTTGAGCTTAAAGCTCATGTTACTTTAACTCAAGCTAGGACGGCTATGAAAAAGACAATTGCATTACTTGATGGAAATTTAAAAGATCAATTTGTCATTCTTTGGAACTATGTGCATGAAATTGACAAAACAAATTCAGGCACTTCAATTTATATGAAGTTTACTGATAATTGAGATGCCTAATAAGCCATACAAATTTCAAAGAGTCTACTTATGTTTTGTTGCTTGTAAAGAGGCTTTCAAGTTTGGATGTCACAGAATAGTAGGTGTGGATGGGTGTTGGTTGAAGGGATCGATGTATGGGAATCAATTATTGACAGCAGTGGGTCTAGATGCTAACAATAACATATTTCTAGTAGCATATGTGGTTGTTGAAAGGGAAACCAAGGAGATGTGATCATGGTTTTTAAACCACTTGGCTGGTGACTTAGAGATTGACGAATAAGAAAGCTAGACCTTTATGTCGGACAAACAAAAAGGTCTTGTCGAAGCATTTAACGAGATTTTGCCATATGTTGACCATAGATTTTGTGTGCGACACCTCCATAATTATTTTAAGAAGGCTGATTTTTTTTATTTTGTCCCTCAAGAATGCTCTTCGGGCTGCTGCAAATGCTTTAACTATGTAGTTTTTTAAAATTTGCATGGAGAAGATGCATGAATTAGATGTCGAAGCCGCTGCATGGTTGAATGAAAAACCACTAACTGAATGGTCTAAATCACATTTTTCTACCGGTGCTAAATGTGATGTTTTGTTGAATAATATGTGTGAATGTTTTAACAATATGATTCTTTATGCTCGAGACAAGCCAATAATAATTTTATTGGAGAAATTAAGATATATTTTTATGGCTAGATTCCAAGCTATTAGGGAGAAAGCAGAAAGATGAAATTTAGGTGATATTTGTCCACAGATTAAGAGCATCTTGCACAAGAATGAATCTGCGGCAGCTGCGTTTATTTCAAAAAATCAAATCAGTGGAATTATGAGATTCTTGAATCATCGATTGCGGACAATTGGGATGTGGACCTACAAAACAGAAAGTGTAGTTGTAGAAAATTGACTATAACATAAATTCCTTGCAAACATGCAATATCGGCTATTGGGGCTAAAAATGATATGGTTCTTGATTATGTTGATGATTGCTACAAAGTTGATACATATAAAAGAATTTATGAAAATACCATCTTTTCGATAAATGGATCACAATTGTGGCCTAAATCAAACAAGGTTCCTCCTTTGCCTCTGAGACTTGTAAGACATAACAAGAGGGGAAGAAATCAAAAATTGAGGAGACAAGAGCAAGATGAGGCAGGATCAAGCAGAACAACAAATGAAAAAAAATATTTGTTAATTGTAGCTTATGTCACAAGCCTGACATTAATATAAGGGCCTGTAAATTTAAAAATTATGTGCAGTCTGAAGTAAGTGCATATGACTCAGCTTTTTGGATGCCTCATACTTCATCAATTCCTGAAAAGTTATCAGTAAATTTTTGGCATAAAATTTGATTTGACTCTCAATTATATTGTTTTATAAACACAAAACTAATGCATTGTACACTTGCAGGTTAGAAGAGCAAATCCTGGACCAAGTCAAGATTGTTTTGATACTTAATATGGTGTTGCTATCAATTTTGGTTGAGCTAAACATGGTGCCACAAATTTTTTTTGTGTGATGAACATAAGTACTGCTTGATTTGTGAAGGATATATAGTGTTGCTGCTACTTTTTATTTTATGAACATGGTGCAATTGTTGTTGTTTTTTTTTTTTGAAAAGAATAGATGGTGTTGTTGTAGCAATCTTCTTATGGTGATAATATTATGTTGTTGTTTTTCAAGTCATTTGCAGCTAATTTTTTTTATATTGTGTGGATGGGCTTAATATAAGTGCTTAAAATATGTTTTTATTTTATTTTATTCAAACACTATAAAAGTCCTTAAAAGCTATTTTGGCCAAATGCACTTAAGAATTGTGCTTGGTATTGCACGAATATGATGTATAGAGTAGTTATCACAAGTAAAGAAAAGTGATATGGAGGAGTTTAATAACTGAGATTGCACCAGAGACACCTTTTTCTATAATTGTGATGTTGTTGTTGTTGCTATACAGAGCACACATCCTACTAATAATTGCCTCCTTATTGATGAAGACACCAACACAAATGTTCATCATAGTGTTGCTCATGAGTTCTAGATCCCACAGGGATGTCAACATAATAAATGAAATGACTAACAACGTCATGACAACATCATATAGTATATTCTTTAAACTAACAAAATCATGTTCTATTACTGCCGTAGGAAATCATACACAATCATAGAATCGACTTTATCACTGGGTACGCTTAAAAGAGGTTGGGATCGGAATGACATATGTGACAAGAAGCAATGTCCAAGTCGTGATATTTGACAGGACCGAAATGAACATACTAGAAAAAGCCTATTTGGTGCTATAAGTTGGATCAATAGGACTTTTGGTCCTATTTCACATGAAGAATGCATCAAATTCATATACAACATATCGATGGATCAGCCTTGTATTTATCTAGTAGGATTTTTCTTTCCACACTGCATCAGAGCATAAAATATAAATTGGTTAGACGAGACATAGTAACATAGAGAGAGGCCGACAATTTTATCCGTCCAATGTCCCTTATTAATTAATTGGACAATTCTACTTTTCACACCATGGAAGAACTGAATATTGGGCAAAAAATTTAGAAAAAATGATGCATCAGATCCTAAGATGGTGGTCACCAAAATATTAGATCACGAGTTCAAACTAGAAATGGACCTTAGTGCGAATTTTGATAGGATCATTGAGACGATATAGCTAAAGCATTATGAAATTTAAGGTTATCATGTGGAACGTAATGCATCAGCAGTTTTCCACAATATATTGGCCTTCAAATGGCCACCTTAAATGTTGTTGACTAATACTACAACAATACAAGTACAAATAAAAATAAATCATATCATAATTTCTTCGAGTCAATCAGTTTTTTGCTTCATTGATTTTCAGCAGCTTCATATGTTTCCACATTTTCTTCGAGTGCGATAATTCTATTCAATAATTTTGAAATGTCAAATTTGGTTCTCATCATCTTATCGGAATGCATCTGGTGCATGATTTCAGTTGCTCCAATTTGCCAATTTATAGTTTTTGTTGTTCTACTCTTGTTTGATAAATAACAATTTTGATGAGTATGTCAGTAGCCGTCTTCTTCACCTTCGTCGGAACCTACCCAAACACTATCAACAATGAAAAAACTTGTGTCGATTGATTTACAAAAAAAAAAAAAAATTTATTGGAAATGCGGGAGTTTTCACCCTTTGGAACTGATTCAAGAAGATAGAGGTTTTAAGATTTTTGTATGTCACGTGAGTTGCACATCTCTGTTAAATTTGACAGAATTTTTTTTGTGTCATTAGGTTTTTAGGGTGAAAGACTATATTGATAAGTTTTTAACATAGATAAAGGATCTTTTTCATAAGCTGCATATATGAGGGACCAAATCAATCTAAGTCCATACATTAATGACTCTTTTGATCATTTTCTCATTTTTTGGTACTCACTTTTACTTATTTTCTGCTTCTAATATATCTTACATCTTCATTAGGGTAATATATTACTCAATTACATGGTGTTAATGCCTCATAAATTTGTCATTTGCTACACAGTTGATTGTGCATTCATCATTGACTCATATTTAACCATCAAATGTTAAAATAATTAATTTACACACACGTCTATTTAACAAATCACAATATGATATCACATTCTATTGTCTCTAACTCTTTGCTAGTGTTGAGTCTATTATATAGTCTATGTTCTTAATAAAAAGATTTTAGCATACATTAGCTTTAGGGATTAAAAGAACAAATTTTAATTAATTGAAGGTCAAATATAGTAAGTCATATAACACAAGGACTACGTATGCAACAAGGCAATAACTTGAGGATCAATTTTTTTTTTCATTTTTTCCCTTGATATATTAACTTGATTGAAATTATTCTTGATGAATAACAAAAAATTCTTTTTGGTCTTTCATCCTAAATCTAATAAATTTATTAAAATAAAAGTGTTAAATTTAATTATAGATCCTATGAGGCTAACAAAATTTATCATTATTTTTGTCACAATCCGAGCCTACACCCTAGACGTGGCCGACACTCGAGAACCATTGCTAGTCCCCAAGCGAACCCTCATCCTGACTGACTACAAGCGGATGACTAACTTAAGCATACATAAGCATCGAATTGAAAGAAATGTTTAAAACAGCTCTAAATATACTAAGTATGAATTATAAGTTTAAATAAAACATCTGAAAACTGAAAGACTCTCCATAACTATCTATCTATGAAGCCTCTACTATACAAAGATGAGTGTTGGGACAAGACCCAAGACTCTTCAAAAGAACTACTACTAGCAACTCATAAAACTAGAGTCCTCCGAAAGCAAGGAGACCTCACTCGAAAGCTGACAAACGGATGAAGTGATCACAACAGACTCTTGTTGAGGTACCTAAGAACCTGTATTTGCATCATTAAAAGATGCAGGTCGAATGACATCAGTACATTAAATGTACGAGTATGTAATATAGTTGAATAACAAATAACTGAATGAAAGGAATACTATAGATATAGATATATACTCAACTGAATGTAAACAAATAAAGGAGTGAAATCATTTAAACTTTATAAAAATACTTACTCATCTCGGAACTCAACAGATTATGTGATATAATAAAAATACACTTTTAACTATATTTGGGAGATTTTCTAACCAACAACCACCACTATGAGGTACGTGATGATACATCGTCTCGCCCACGATGCCAGAACTGTCCTATACCTTGCCGGGATATATAACACCTCAACTAAGTGGATCCACTAAGCTATGCCCGAAGACACTTAAGTTTCATTTAAAAAGTATGATCCTTAACCTATGTTGGCATACATGGTTTATGAGGAATGTGAATTGTCTGACCTCATCCCCATATCAGTGCTTAATACTACTCCCAATAATATATACTCATGATCAATGTTTAAAAACATACTCTCCTCTTAAAAGAGATAACTGCTCTTGAAATATCTTTGAACTCATAACTCATTTAGAAATCAAAGTTTCTTGAAAACGCATTTGTGTGTATCCCAAAGCAAGAAAAAGTTATCATTATTCAGTGTTAATGACTGAAAACATAGATCTAAAAGTGAGATTGAAATACTATATATTTAACAATGTGTTATCAGTAACCTTAGAGATCGACTCTCTTAGCCTAAAAAGGATATTTGATGAAATTTGAAAAGTGGCCTGGGTTATTACTACAGAGATAAGAAAAATTAAAATGATGAAGAGCAATATTGTTGTGAGAATAGAATATATATTTAAAGAAGGAAATCAAGTGATTGATTTTTTTGCTAATATTATTTTTAGTTTCGCAGGTACATAAACTTAATAATATAATTCAATTAAGAAAACCTTAAAATAAGTAAAATCATTATTATAGTTGGACAAGATCAAAACTCTTAATCTTCGATTCAAAAATGTCAAAAAAAATATTTAGAAGCATAAGAAATTATGCATTCACACTAAGAAATAACATCGCAACTTAATTCAGAAGGTTAATTACATCCAATGTAAGTGATCCCAAAAATAAATTAACTCAGTGAAAGCATGCTATAAAGAGGTGTATTATCTTTAAATTAGGGAAGAGGAAAGGTCTCGAGGTCATACCTATTAGATCTGAAGCTTTATGCCGTGATATTAGCTTATTTGAGCACAATCTGCAGAAGCAATGAAGATAAGAGGGCATGACCATAATTAGATTTGTCATCAGGAAATGGGGGCAAACAAAATACACTAATTGAGAGATGAATAAGTCTTCTTATAGATCAAATTCATGGCGTTTATGAGATTTTAAACATCAAAGTGAATTTTACTCAAGCTCATTATTTTGATATTCTAAATCTAGTTAGTGAGGTGAAGATTAGTGACAGTTGAACGATTTCATCGAACACCTCAGAGTTAGCTAATCTTGATTGTTCAACTTTCACCTAGATCTATATAGATTTTTTCTATTATTGTGTATTAATGTCGATGTTCTTTCTCCCAAAGAATATTTAATAGGATAGTGATAGATAGATTATATTTTTTGGACCCAGGTCACTCTAGGACCCAAGTCATGTACAAACTATATTTTCCTTTTCAAATAAATGTATTCCTCCCCAATTTGACTTTTTTTTTAAAAAAAACTTCTGAAAATAATTTACTGTGAGATATCTTATTTTTTTGGTTATAAGAGATCCTTTCTTAGGAATTCAAATCTAAAAGGTCATTTTTCTAGTAGAAGTGTATAAAGCGACACTATTTTTTTTTTACATAATCAAAATGAGCAAATCTTATAGCTCAACGATGTAACACCTTGAAAATTAAACGTTGAGATTTTAAGGGAAAAGTTTCTTTTTGGCACTGATGCAGTGATCTACGAGTTTGACCTACAGACCATAGGAAGGAAGTCGTAGGTCTTGTTTCAAAATTTTGAAATGTCAAGTCCTAGTAAGTTAACCTATGAAAGAACAAGATGAATCGTAGAGTGTTCCACAGGTCGTAGGACTGATTCATAGAGTTGATTTAGAGAAGTGGTTTGAGTCCTCAAGTCTACAATAGGGTTTGAAGGTTATAATGTGTTCTACGGGTCGTAGAAGGTACACATAGAAGCTATCCAAACTTAGTGAAATTTTGGACTTGAACAGGTTCTACGATTAACCAGGACGGCCCATAGAAAGTCCTACAGACCGTAGGTCCAAACTGTAGACCTGTTTTTCAAATTTTAATTAAAGGTGTTTTAGCTTTTTTTTACCCAATTAAACCCTAAACTGTGTATTTTTTTTCCGTATAACCGTTTTTACCCTTCAAACTTAGCATAATTCCTATCATTCACTCAACTCCCCCAAAATCTCTCACCTCTTCTTCTCCAAATTCTCTCAAGATCTTCAAGGTAAAGAACTAGGGTTTCAAAGGATACAAAGTTTCATTCTCCAATGCTTTATGGCTTTGATTATCAAGGTATGTGAGAATTTACAAATGGATTCCTTTTATCCATTGGGTCCTAAAAGAAACTCAAAATCTCCAATTCAATTTCACCCAATTATCTAGACTTTCATGCATGCAAATCTCCATGGACCATGCCTATGTCTACTTTATGAACATGAATTATGTTTTATGCTTATGGATGTATGCATTATGATTATGAAATTTATGCATGTTTTATGAAAATGATGATATATGAATTAAGGATGCTTTTCAGATAAGTATCATATGAATGAAATCATGTTTTGGATGCTTAGAGAGGTAAGTGTCTAATATGAAAGTTTTATGAAATCATGATTTGAAAGGAGTTACTCTAATATGAACTCATGATTTGATTGGTAGTCTTAATTGTACCTTTCCAAGTATTTTGATATGAATATGATTATGTCTTTTTCGTTGGGATTTACTTAGCATCGAGAGGACTTTGGAATGAAGGCACTACTGCTAGTGGAAGTTTGGTCTTTAGTAGCAATTCCCTTATCCCAAACTATGTGCCCCATAGTATTGTCTTAAATTACCTAAGCTAGTGGATACACCATAACAATACGAATGATACATAATTCTACCTTGGCAAGTAGTTCCCCTTTTTGGTGAGAATTTTATGCGTAGATTACATGGTCTTATTGTCGATTAATGATAAATATCCCACAAGTAAACTATGTTTTCGTTAAAGGCTTTATAAAAGTTCTCAAATGGTTATAAGTATGCATTGACCTTATATATGATTTTTTATTTCTTTATAAAGACTTTTACCACGTTTTACTTGGTCATGCATATCATGCTTTTAAAGTTTCTCATATGATTATGCCTACATTTTTATGCATTTCCCCATATTTAGTACATTCATCATACTACTGCATATTTGTGCCTATATTGTCTCATAATATAGGGTCTGATGCTCCTCATCCCGCTCTTGTCTAACTTGGATTGTTCTATTAGCATATTAGATTGGTGAGTCCTCATGCTCTGAGAAAAAGACCATTGATGTTTTAGTTGTTTTTATTATTTTTTCGTTTCAGACTTGTACGTGGTGTATGAGTTACGTCGCAACCACTCTTATGATGTTTAAAAGCTTATGTTAGACCTAGTAGTATTTCGCGTATTTCTTATGTACTCTGTTGTTATTTTTATGTTATCTTATGATTTGAGACTTATATTAGCTATATGTTTTTAATTGTATTGTTATTACATCTTGCTTATGTCAAATGGCTTGTTTAGAATCTTTTAAGATCTTATTTGTTATGTCACATCTCGAGTGTACTTTGGGTCATGACAAACTTGGTATCTAGAGCATTAGGTTTTTGAAAAGATTCTAGGATGTCTGGAAAGCCGCGTCGAGTAGAGTCATGTTCATGTGTGTGAAACACACCACATTTATGAATAAGAGGCTACAAGGCAATTAGGAAACTTCATTTATTTCACTACTCTAAAGTTGTGTGATAGAGTTCATCTTTATAAAGGTCTTTCCCCTAACTCTTGTCTGATGTCTTTCTGGATATTCCTTATCGAATAGCAAACACAAAAATTAATATGGAGCTCGAGGTTCCTCAAGTGTCGGTCAATCCTTTGACCGAGCAAGTGACTCATGCTAAATTTCGAGTCATTTTTGAAGTGTTGGATCAAGCTATGATGGCCCAAGCTAATAGAGAGGCCATTGCTCCCATGAACCCAAATGTGGGTATGACGACAATAAGAGTGAGAGACTTCACTAGGATGAAACCCTCGGAGTTTCATGGGTCAAAAATTGATTAGGATCCTCAAGATTTTGTTGATGATATTTATAAGATGGTGTAAATCATGGGAGAGTCAATGGTGGAAAAGACAGAATTGGTCTTTTATCAACTCAAGAGTGTTGCTCAAGCTTGGTTCAATCAATGGAAGAAAGAGAGGGTTATTGTTACGAGTCTTCTTGATTGGGACGTACCCCATGCATCACATGAAAAATAGAGACAATAAACAATAAAAAGTTTGATCCTCAGAACAAGAGGACTCACCGATTCTCAAAACTACTAAAGCGATCTCTTGCCACGGGGATGCAAAATCTGAGCATCAGACCCTACATTTGGAAAGAATGTATACAAAAGTATGCGATAATACAAAAATGTACCAAGTATGATAGCAATGCATAGAGTTATAAAATCATGCTAAAAAGACTTTTCGTGACATGCAATGACAAAGCTAAATCATGAGATAAATGGGTTAGAAAACGTAAATCATAAAACATGGTCAATGCAAGCTGACATTTTTAAAAGTTTGTGAGATACTTCTAGAAGTAACCTTAGTTCATTATTGTGGGAGATTTACCTTTAACAGACACCATGTGAGTTGTAACATGGAATCCCGTGTCTACCCCACACCGAAAAAGGGTGTCCTACTTGTCAAGGTAAGACCATGAAATTCTAGCTTACATGGGTCCACTAGCTAATGTTTATCTAAGACAATCATTCTATGGTGGCACATAGTTTATGGGACATAGGTAATCGGCACTTGTTCACTCGGTTCTGAGCATAAAACCCATGGAATATTCATTAGTCTTATCTTATATTAACATTCATGAGACATGGGTATTCGCCGCTTGTCTTATCATTAGAGGACATAGGTAATAGTCATTGCCTTATCATCTATGGAAGGACAACAAGTAGCCAATCCAAGTTAGGTTTCATTAGAATAGCTCCTAAATCTCGATTCAAAGTTTAGTTGAGAAAATCTTTCAACTCTAAGAATCCTTTATGTGAGAAAACCCTTTCACAATCATGTTTTAATGTGTGTGAGAAATCCTTCCACAATAACAACAACAACAACATGGATGTTTTACTCTCAAAGCAACTTAAATCGTTTTTCATTAATTTCATAAAGAACATGCATATCTTCATAAATTTATCTTTCATAGTTCAAAATCTACTTCATATAATCAAAGTCTAAAAATCATGGGTTATGCATGGGTTTATGGGGATTCAACTTGAAAATATGGATTATCTCAATTCATGCATAATAGTTAATAAAACAATCAATTAAATCAACATTGAAAGGAACCCATGATATAGAATAAAACCCTAACTTCAATTGGAGATTTCTAACATGTAAATTAGAGAATTTAGGAACCCTATGGAAGAAAGAGTTCCAAAGGTGAACACTATCATACTTGGAGTTCAAATCCCTTAAGAAATTGGTGAATTGGAAACTTGACCTTGAAAACCCTAGATTTCGTTTTCTTCCTTAGAGAGAGAAATATTTGAGAGGATGACTTGAAACTTTTTGAGAATTTAAGAGAATGAATTGAGTTTGTGTGATTTGGGGTTTAAAATCATTATATAGGTCTTTGGGTAGAAGGCAAAACGACGTAGTATTGAGTTAAAACAATTGGCAAAAGACCCTAAAGCCCTTGGCTTAAAAGTTAACAAAGTGACTTCAAGGAAGACTTCACGGGTTGTCTAGAGCACCATGACCCGTTTAGATGGTTGTGATGATGCTCTACCTGACAGGGCATCACTATTTTGGGCATAACTTTTTATTTCGAGCTTGGAATTAGGGAAACTCAGTGGCGTGAGGACTCAATTATCTTTAATTGGATAGGTCATGGAACACCTAATTCATTTTGTGCTGAAAGATATGATCGTTTGAAGTTGACCCTAAACTTTAAGTCTATTATGTATCATTCACGGATGACTTCATGGTCCGTGTGAAGCTTCACATGCCACTTAATTAGACGTTTGTGGTGCTTTTCCAGTGTCACTCCCCGAGGCTACCCCTGTGACGTAAACACAAGACCTAGGATCACGAATGACCCCAAGCTAACCCTAAGTTGGCATATCATAAGCAAACTGAACATATGTATGAAAACACGAGCTGATGCGGAAGCTAAATCAATTTATAACTAATAGTGGGAAATACCCAAAACTGGTTTGAATATATAAAACTTACTAAAAGTTTAGTGATACTGAATATTCACTCAAAGCTAAAGCTGAATAATCTAATACTATGTCTGAAAAACCTCTACTAACTAAAGTTGTTGGGACATGCCCCAAAGCCCCAACTAACTCTAGCAAAACTGAAAACTAAAATAAAAGATTGAATATGAAAACATGTCTATTGTCCTCGAAGTATAAGGACTCACCACATAAGTTGTTGAATGTAGACTGATAAACGATCTAAGCGTGATCTAAATACTGAGTACTTGAAACTACATCATTCAAGGATGTAGCGCAGAGTATGCATCAATACTTGGAATGTACTGAGCATGCAAGATATGGATAATAGCTGAACAAACATATAAGTTGAACAAAACATAACTGAGTAATGACATAATCTGAACAAAATAATATTACTAAAATATACTGAAATGAAATTAACTAAATGTAATGACCAAGTACTGATTATTAACATAACATGCTGAGACTGAATATTGAAGTATAACTGAAAACCTGGTCAAATGTACTAGAGTCTGACTGTGGGAGCTACTATTAACCGACAAAAAACCCTGTGAGCTAATCGTGGAGTCCAATGTATATTCCTCATCGAGAGGGCCTAATATACCTTGCCAGTGGTATAAAGGCATGACTGACGTGATCACTAAATCTAATGCTCAACAGAGGGAACTTATAAACCTACAAGGCACGTAGTTTTGGGACTATGAGGGTACGCTGAACCCTAGTCCAACTCGGTGCTAAGCCTACTCCCAACTAGAATTGTGTCTGACAACACATGACTGAAATACTGGATAGTTAAATATTCTAACATGCAAATTTGAGAATGCAATATTTATGAACTAACAATGTAACATTCAAAACTGGAGCATGTATATATGTTTAATTGACCTAACAAGTGTTATTCATGAACTAAGAAAATCTACACCACATGCAAAGAAATAAACAACGATTTCACGAAAACATGATAATCTAATTAGGAACACTATAACAACTAAATCACAACCAATATCTAAGGTTTTAGAAACCCTAGGTCTAAGCAAGATATAACGAATCAAGAATATGACTGAATTCTAGGGACCTAGTGAATTAAAGGAACCTACTAATGAAATTCCACATACCTAGTGACGAAATCTATGGAAAAATCCTTTGATTTCGGGCTGGAACTAAAGAAAACCTATTGCGTGTTCCTGAATGCGGGGTCTCGTGGGTAAGGCATGGGCTGTTATTTTAAGGGCACAATGGGACTTTCCGATTTTAATTAGATTATAGTGGTGTCATTTTACCCAAGCCTAGGACACCTATATAAGTATTTCTAACCCCTAAATTAAGTCATTCTAGTCATTCTCGCAAATTCACCAAAAGAATTGGGTTCTTCTCCCAAATAATTCTCCCTCTAGAAAATAGAAGAAGAAGGAAGAGTTGAAGCTAGGGTCAAGATCAAGTCTCCATACCTCAAGCAATTGTGGTCTTTGTAATCAAGGTATGATGCCTTTTCATCCTTGGATTCCTTTTATTTATGGAGCCCCCATGTTTTCCCCAATTTAGAAGAAGAATTCCCCAATTCTAGTTAGGGTTTCCTCCAATGTTATGGGTATTGATCCAATTGAGTGGATTATAGTTGTTTATGATTAAATTTATGGAATTACATGTTTTAGGATGAATTTACATGTACCCATGCCTAACCCATGTTTCTAATCTAGAATTAATGTAATTGGGTTTTATGCCATGAAATGGAAAATTGAGAATTTAGATGTATTCTTCTAGGATTGATGTAATACATTGTAGAATGCTTGAGAGTGAAGCATGTATATATATATATATATATATATGAATTGCTTGAAAGTAAAACTTCTAGACATTAATTGATTAAGGTCAAGTATGTATGATGAATTATGACTTGTAGGTTTTGAGATTAGGATTGTCTTGAGACTAAGGCATATAGGATGAATGAAGATTAGTAAGGCTTTTAGAGTAAAGTAAATATGATGAGTTATGACTAATATGGATTTGAGAGTAAAGCTTAATTGATGAATTATGATGATTAGGGCTTTTAGAGTAGAAATTATATATATATATAGATAGATAGAATTGTTGTGGAAGGATTTACCCACATAATCTATACTATGAATGTATGAATGTATAATGTGAAAGGTTTTCTCACATAGAATGATTCTAGGTTAAAAGGCTTGCTCACCTAAAATGAATCAAAGTATGTATGAACTATGATATCTTGAACACTACAAGAAAAAGGTCTACTAGGGACGAGAAAAATGGTCCTTAAAAGTCCCATTCTAGTCCCTAAAAGTCAATAACGACGGGAAAATCTCGTCCCTATAGGCTTCGTCGCTAAAGGTCAATCGGGACGAGATTTAAGTACTGGTCCCTAAAACTCGTTTGCGACAGGTATAATTCTAGTCCCTAAAAACTTATAAGGACCACATTTCTGGTCCTTAAACAAACATTTCCAGAAAAGATTAAGTTGTCCTTAAAACCTTTAAGGACCAAAAATCTGGTTCTTAAAGAGTTTTAAGGACTAAAGCAATAGTGGTCCCTATATGTGAATTTATATAGGGAAACTAAACCATACATTCTTTCCCTGTCACGTTTTCCTAAAATAATATAAAATTTTAAATTTCGATAAACAAATGCATATAAACAAAATTATCAATCGTATTACTTAAACTACAAATTAACATCCCACACGGAGTATTGTTTGCAAAAATATGGTCACAATACTATTTACACTACTCATTAGCCAAAAAAATGAACATCTCTAAATATATAATGAAATATTTAGCGAACTATCCAAGCGAAAGGATGACCAATTTGACAACTTGTTCAAAGTCTTCAAACTTGCATCCCGACTTGTAAACGAAAATTTCCAAAACCTGTGAAATGTACAAAATAAATCTGCTTATAAAAAAGAATAATGCGCATAACCAAATCACACTATATAGTTCAATCTAGATATGAAATAAGATATTACAATCCAAAATTTTGATTCCCAGATAGTTACTCTTCAACAGGCATTGATTGAGTATATTTCAGAAAGAAAAAAGAAGACAATTTGATAAACTAACTGCTAATATTCGACTACCATGTATAAGATTGAAAGCGATAAAAAGATAAGGAATGACATGGAAAAGGAACAAGAAGCTTAGTGAGATGAACAAGCACCATGGGAAAACAAAAGAGGAAAGGAGAAAAAAGTTATAATTGTTCTTTTCATCACCATGACCGCCTATTGTTTCTTTCTCTAAACTTTTAGAATCTTTCTTTTAACATGGGAAATTATGATTGAAGGAAAGGAACAAGGTTAAAGAAGTATTCAAACTAAAGTTATTTAGTTTTGAGAACTCTAAACTAAACTGTTATTGATCATTAAATGAGCATAGACTAATAATATCATTCTAAGATGGGTACTACATGTCATTCAATTTAATTAACATATAATAACCAATTCAATATATTATTATTTATTTCCAAATCAGTTTCCAATCATGAAAGTTGCATAGAAAGAAACAATACTTTATCTATGATAAGTAGCAGAGATCAAAGAAACACCCTAGAAAGAGAACAAGAGAAGAAAAATACATGGGAAAATTCGATTGGAGTAGACGTTGGAGCTTAAGACGGGAAGGATAGAAGTCCATATCAAACAGCTATCCTTGAGCAAGAATGAACAGAAAAATGTAGGGTGATATTCCATGATATGAAAAATTTGAATGCTGAATGATAGCAGTACAAAAAAAATAGCTGAAAATGAAGCAAAGATATTAATTTTGCCACAGTTTACTTTGCCAAAGTTACTCTTGCATTTCTCATCATCTTAAGTTACTTCAATATGAGCAACTAGTGCATTTCTGAATTGCTTGGATGAACAAGTGGATGAGAAGAAGTTTGGAAATAGAAGAATGAGAAAGAAAATGCTATTCAAGGTTTTCATACACCACCACAAGATACCATAGTCAATTTCTACGTCTTTCTTGGCAGCTTATGTAAGCTCAAGTTTAATTGAACTAGAAGCAATTGATTAAATGTATCCATGTAAAGAGGTTATGTACATTCCCAATCAGTAGATACATAAGAAATCAGAATCAACTTAATTCAAGATCTAACTAAGCATCTGATAACATATTATGTGTTAGAATGCTTATAATGTGGGAATAATTCGCAAACAAAAATCACAGAGGTTCCAAGAGACCGACCTAATGGTAATCATATAAAATTTATTTATATCAGCAAAAGTTTAAAATCAAGATATTGAGTATCATGTGAACTGGTGCAGACAAAGCAAGTGCATTGATGGAACAAACACGGTTCCAAGCACAACAAAAAAGAGAAACTCTAAGTAAAGCACAACTCATGAGATATATTAAGAACAAGTGCCCAGAGCACATACTTGCAGAGTTAGAATTACTGATGCACTAAACTAGTAAATTTTCGGATTACAACCTTAGTTGCGTGGACTCTTCACTTTTGATGCCGCACCCGTCTCAGATTCTTCAAAAATACACTACTTTTGGCGAATCCGACACGCACCCGTTGGCATTTTTGAAGAGTCCGAGCAACATAGATTACAACTAGTCTACAGACTACAAAGGTGAGGGAAATTTACTAGTGTTTTCTCCATTAAGCTTCTAGCTCTTATTAGCTTTCTGATTCATTAAACTATATCTTTCAATACGTGAAGTCTTAACAACCTCTAAATCGTTGGTTGACATTCCCCTATCAGCTTCTCCTATCACGGAGTCTTAAGAACCTCCCAATTTTTGAGTTGAGCCAGCCCAATAGTTACCCCTTAACATGGTATAATACTCTTTCTTTGGGACAAAATCTGTACTTTTTCCTAAAAGTTTTGCACCATTTAGGAGTATCACCAATGTAAGTGTAACAGCTATTTCTTATCAACTTTCTATATACAAGTTTTGCACCATTTGGGATCTTAGTTTAGTTAAGATGTGTCTTTGGGATTCCACTCATAGTCTAGGGGGTACTTGTGCCTTATCCTTTAATTAATTGACACAAAACGACAAGTTTCAAACTTAAAGACATATGCTCTGAGGCATAGAACATGTAGACTAAACATAAATGGAAATGTCAAGTTGGTATTTCAAATAAAAAGGAACTAAAAATTAAATAAAATTCATATCTAAAGTGAGAATCTAAGAAAGTAAACAACCAACAAGCTCATGTTTAAATGACTAAAACAGAACTATATCTCAATTCGTTCTTCACACAAATATTTTGTAAGCTAGTAGGATACATATTATTTGTAAACTCATACTTAATCCACAAAGAATAGATCTCTCGAAGTATAAATATCCATTTTTTAGATGGTAAGGCACACAAACACATATAAAAATGTTCAGTATTCTCTGTTACTTTTATTGGTGGGAGCTAATACAATCCATCACCTATACAACAACATATCGAGATAAAGGAAACCATAAAAAATGAACAAAGTTACCCAAGAAAATTAGAAGCGATGAAAACATACCGTATATCCTAACAGGGGGACGAATTGTCCCTTCTCATCTAATAATGTCCTCATTCTATTATGTAACACCCATTTTCCATCAATCCATAAATTTTCGAAAAATAAAATACAATTCCCTCAGATCTATGAAAACTCTATTTCTTGTGACATGTACCAAATCTAACTGAAAAACACCCACAAAGAAAGACCCAACCACCTACTTTCCCTTTTGAGAAAAAACGGGTATTGCGTATAAGTAGAAAACAAATTGTATTATGATTAGGAAGATAGGAAGTGAATAAAATAGAACACAACGACATAAATTAGTAATGGGCGAAACAAATCATTAGTTTAATTGACAGAACTAGTGAAAAAATGTCATTGGAATAGCATAGATAGAGAGAAATTGAGCTTTGGTATGAAAAAGGAGAGGTCTTAGGGTTTTGGAGAGACGATAGGCCTGAATATCATAAAATAAACAAATCTTTACTTTTATATTCTTTTTAATTCTTTTAGTGGTCAAATATATTGACTCTACTTATCCCGCACAATTTAGAGCACTAGGGACCAGTTGTTCATTGGTATATGGACCACATTTATTCCTTTCGCTAACTAAAGATATAAAATTGAAAATTAGGGACCGTAAATAAATCTCGACGCTTTAAATATAGTTTTCAGGACCAGATTTTTATCCTGTCGTTAAATACTGGTCCCTATTAAGTCATTTTCTTGTAGTGGAAGTAGTGATATGAAATCCCTTCATGAAGGTTGACTTGGTAAGACAAGACTATTTCATGGTAGCTTGATAGTAGATCTCATGGATAGCCTTGGATTGAGAAATAGTACCCTTCCAATGGTTAGCTTGAACTAACATGAGAGGATGCTTGCATGATAGCATGACTTGGTAATGCCAAACCATTTCATTGGTAGCTTGGATTGAGAAGTAATACCCTTCCTTGAGTAGCTTGGACTTGCATAGTAAGGTGTTTTCCATGATAGCTTGGTCTAGCATAATGAGGTGTTTTTCCTTGGTAGCCTTGAATTGGTAAATTGTAACCATTCATGAGTAATGAGTTGTCTTAGATTAGTAAGATGATATGCCTTCCATGAATAGTAGAAGTAGCTAAAGATGGATCAGTCCCTAATCAAAGTAATATAGTATGATGAAACAAGATTTCTTCAAGGAAGTATTGTAAGCATGTTTTAATATGAGATTTACTTGTATGATAGATTATCTTGGATTATTGCTTGAGTTGCCTTCCTTGATATGTATGACTATAGGTGGATGACCCAAGTCTTTACTATGGATAAGTTGAGGTCACTTGAGAAGTATTCCACTTACATTATGATAATTTATGTGCATTGATTATGCTTATGATTTATGTTGTTATCTCTTATACTTATGGTATATGTCATATGTTTACTAATGCTTATGTTATGCCTATGTTGATGTTTATGCTGGCCATCATATTTAGTACATATTTGTACTAACTTATACTTTTGCCTACATTTCTTATCCAAATTTAGGGTCCAACAATATTGATTCTCACACTCGTGGCTAAGATCATAGTAGATCAAGGATTGAAGATTTGGTGAGTCCTCATAGCATTCGAGGATTTGACCACCATTTTCCCTTTATGTCTTTCATTTCATTTTAGAACTATTGTATGGGCTGTGTCCCAAGATTTATTCTTATGTTAGATGGTTTGAGACAAGTGTATTAGACTTCCGCTCATTTTATAAAGACTTTGATATTGTTGAAAATATTTTAAATTCCCGCTCATTTCTATTATGTTATGTTGTGAAAGCTAAGTGGCTTGTATGAGGCCTCTCGGGGTCTTGTACGCCATTACATCTAGGGTGTACCCATGGGTCGTGACAAACTTGGTATCAGAGTACAAGATTTAGAATGGTTCTAGGATGTCTCAAGTCACGTCTAGTAGAGTCTTGTTCATAAGTGTGAAGCGCGCCACATTTATGAATAAAAGGCTATTAGATGCTCAGGAAATCTCACTTCTTCATTACTCTAAGTCGTGCCATAGAGTTTAACTCTATAAGGTCTTTCTCCTAATTCTTACTTGATGGTCTACATGTTATGACTACTACAAGGGCTAATGCTAGAAGGAATGGGGAAGACAATATGAATCAAGAAGTTCATCCCCAAGCTCCGATTGACCCTATGGCTGAGAATGTAACAAATGCGGAGTTTAGATTGACTTTTCAAGTGTTGGCTCAAGCCGTGACGGCCTAAGCCAATAGAGAGGTGGTAGTCCCCGTGAACCCAAATATGGGTACGGTGGCGCCAAAATTGAGGGACTTTACAAGGATGAACCCTCCAGAATTTTATGGTTCAAAGCTTGAGGAAGATCCTCAAGAGTTCATAGATGAGGTCCATAAGGTGTTGGACATTATGGGAGTTACTTCAGTGGAAAAGGCAAAATTGGCCACTTACCAACTTAAGGGGGTTGGTCAGATTTCGTTCAACCAATGGAAAGAAGTAAGACCGGTAGAAGCGGGTCCCATAGAGTGGGAAAGGTTCAAAAATGCTTTTCTTGATAGGTTCTTCCCTCTTGAGATGAGAGAAGCTATGGTACTTGAGTTCATTAATCTTCGGCAAGGTAATATGAGTGTTAAGGAATATGCTTTGAGGTTTACTCAATTGTCAAAATATAGGTTGAGAATGAGTAAGTTTGTGTCAGGAATATCCGACTTGGTCGTGAAAAAATGTCGTACGACTATGCTTGTCCATGACATAGATATTGCTCGTCTTATGACTCATGCCCAACAAATTAAACTTGAGAAACTAAAAGGGAGATCTAGGGAGAAAAAGAGGTCTAGAAATGATGATGATAATTCCTCCCATGCAAGGTCCGATGGACATGGTCATCCTAAGTATCGACAAAGGTTTTTCGGGAAAGGTTTCTCTAATGCTCCTAAGTATAATGAAGATACGGTGTCTAACCCTAGACCGCAAGGAATTAGTAGTGAATCCATATGGCCTACTTGTTCTAAGTGTGGAAAGAGACATGAGGGTAGGTGTTTAGCCGGCATAGAGGGTTGCTTTAGTTATGGTGAAAGTGGCCACAAAATGAAGGATTGTCCAATGGCAAAGGCTAAGAGAAGGGAGGGTAAGCAAGCTCTTCCTAGTGGTTTGGGTGCGAATGCTCTAATGCAAAATAGGTTCTATGCTCTTCAAACTAGAGATGAACAAGAGTGTCCCCAGATGCGGCTACGGTATGTGTTTTATGCTTTATTAGATTTCGGTGCTGCTTTGTCTTTTGTGACTTGATAGACTTGATATGCTAGGCCTTGATTTTATCCTTGGTAGGGATTGGTCATACTCTTAGTATGCTTCTAATGACTATAGAACCCGAGGTGGTCATTATGAATTTTAGGGATGTTTTTTGGTTTGACTAATGCCCCGGTGTCAAGTAAATATTTGAGAAATAGGGTGTTTAAATAATACCTTAATGTGTTAAGTTTGTAGACTCCTCTAAAAAGGAAGTAGTATAAATTCACCATGGTTTAGAATCGTCTTGTGTGACGAGTATGAAAGCTTAGTGATGTTTTGATCCGACCTTAGTGAAGTGAAACAAATGGTGCTTAGAAAGTCTGTTTAGGCTTGATCCCAAGGGGGAGATGATGTGCTTAGATAGCAAGGTCGTTAAGTGTTCCTAATGTTCATGATTTGGGTTTACTTGAATTTCTCACCCTTGAAAGGTGTAAGGAGTTTGGGAAGTTTAGTCCTCGTCTTGTAGGCCCATATGAGATCTTGAAATGTGTTGGTAAGGGTGCTTATGAGCTAGGTTGCCTAATGAGTCAGCATTGGCGCATTTAGTTTTCCATGTCTTTATGATTACGAAGTGTGTTGGAGATCCAACATTCATAGATCCCTTAGAAGGGTTGGGATTTAATGAGAATCTCTCTTTTGAAGAAGTACTAGTTGAGATTTTAGACCGGCAAGTTAAGAAATTAAGGAGTGATGAAGTTGCTTCCGTGAAAGTGTTAGGAATGTGTCATTTAGTTGAGGGTGCTACTTGGTAGGCCGAGGCCGTCATGAAGTCCCATTATCCTCATATTTTCCTTCTACTTCCCCTCTAGCTTGAGATAAAAAGTTCCTCATGATTTGCTTATGTTATGAATTGTTGTGAAGTCATGTGTGTTTTAGATGTTCCCATGATTTCTTTATGTTATGCATGTTCATAAAAAAACTTAAGTTTTAAAAGAAAATGAGTTTATGTGATTGGTTTTCCTCATGTTATAGTGCATTGAGTTTGAGTAGTCTATAGACTTCATGAGATGAATTGATGAACATTCCTTAGCTTGGAGTTGAGAGATTCCTTCTTGGATGTATACTATGAGTATAGATTGCATATAGGCTCCATGAGATTGGTTGAGAATGTTTTTAGCTTGGAGATGATAGTTCCTCCTTGAACATGAGAGATGTTGAAATTTCATGCATTTTTGGTTGTTAGATGTAGTTCCTACCTTCCATGTGATGCATTGAGCATGTTTAGCTTGGAGAAGATGTTTCCACCTTGGTTGTGTGCATTTAGATGAGTTGCATGTATGATAGGTTGCTAGTCTTGAGTAGTTTCCTTCAAGAAGTGCTTAGAATGTCATTTGAGGACGAATGTTCCCAAGGGGGAGATAATGTAACACCCCAAATTCGAGATATGGGGCATAGTATGTTAGAACTTCAAGGTTCCATCTCACAAGGACCAACCACGGCTCGTGGGTGGGTCCACGTACCATAGATGGCTCCGTGAATGGGCACCAAGAAAACTTCCTAAGGAAGTAGCCACGCTAGAACCCACGCTCCATCGATTGGTCCACAACTCGTGGCAAGAGGAACCGTAGGTCGACCAAAAAGTCTCTGAATCCACCCATGCTACGGTCCATCCATTGTCCGTCAGCGGGGTCTCGTGGGTAAGGCCTAGTCGGTTATTTTTAAGGGCATAATGGGACTTTCCGATTTTAATTAGATTAAAGTGGTGTCATTTTACCCAAGCCTAAGACACCTATATAAGTATTTCTAACCCCTAAATTAAATCATTTTCTCAAACTCACCAAAAGAATTGGGTTCCTCTCCCAAATAATTCTCTTTCTAAAAAGTGGAAGAAGAAGGAAGAGTTGAAGCTAGGGTCAAGGTCAAGCCTCCATTCCTCAAGCAATTGTGGGCTTTATAATCAAGGTATGATAACTTTTCATCCATGGATTCCTTTCATCTGTGGATCCCCCATGTTTTCCCAAATTTAGAAGAAGAATTCCCCAATTCTAGTTAGGGTTTCTTCTAATGTTATGGGTATTGATCTAATTGAGTGGATTATGGTTGTTTATGATTGAATTACATGTTTTTAGGATGAATTTACATGTACCCATTCCTAACCCATGTTTCTAACCTAGAATTGATATAATTGGGTTTTATGCCATGAAAGGGGAAACTAAGGATTTAGATGCATTCTTCTAGGATTGATGTGATACAGTGTAGAATGCTTGAGATTGAAGCATATATATAGATGAATTGCTTGAAATTAAAACTTCCTGACATGAATTGATTAAGATCAAGTATGTATGATGAATTATGATTTGTAGGTTTTGAGATTAGGATTCTCTTGAGACTAAGGTATGTAGGATGAATGATAATTAGTAAGGTTTTTAGAGTAAAGCTAATATGATGAGTTTTGACTAATATGGCTTTGAGAGTAAATCTTAATTGATGAATTATGATGATTAGGTCTTTGGGAGTAAAGCTTATACATATATATATATATATATATATATATATATATATATATATACATATATATATATATGAATGTTGATTTGTAGATTAAAGTGTTGTGGAAGGATTTACCCACATAATCTATACTATGAATGTATAATGTGAAAGTTTTTCTCACATAGAATGATTCTAGGTTGAAAGCCTTGCTCACCTAAAATGAATCAAAGTATGTATGAACTATGATAGCTTGAAGTAGTGATATGAAATCCCTTCATGAAGCTTGACTTGGTAAGATAAGACCATTTCATGGTAGCTTGAGTTAGTACTTTTCATGGATAGCCTTGGATTGAGAAATAGTACCCTTCCAATGGTTAGCTTGAACTAACATGAGAGGATTCTTGCATGATAACATGACTTCATAAGGCCAAACCATTTCATTAGTAGCTTGGATTGAGAAATAGTACCCTTCCTTCAGTAGCTTGGACTTACATAGTAAGGTGTTTTTCCATTATATCTTGGTCTAGCATGATGAGGTGTTTTTCCTTGGTAGCCTTGAATTGGTAAATTGTAGCCATTCATGAGTAATGAATTGTCTTGGATTGGTATGATGATATGCCTTCCATGAATAGTAGAAGTAGCTAAAGAGAGACTAGTCCCTAATCAAAGTAATATAGTATGAAACAAGATTGCTTCAAATAAGTATTGTAAGCATGTTTTAATATGAGATTTACTTGTATGATAGATTAGCTTGGATTGTTGCTTGAGTTGCATTCCTTGATATGTATGACTAGAGGTGGATGACCCAAGTCTTAACTATTGATTAGTTGAGGTCACTTGAGAAGTATTCCTCTTACATTATGATAATTTATGTGCATTGATTATGCTTATGATTTATGTTGTTATCTCTTATGATTATGGTATATATCTTATGTTTATTAATGCATATGTTATGCCTATGTTGATGTTTATGCTAGCCATCATATTTAGTACATGTTTGTACTAACTTATACTCTTGCCTATATTTCTTATTCAAATGTAGGGTCCGGTGATATTGATTCTCACACTCGTGGCTAGGATTATAGTAGAGCAAAGATTGAAGATTTGGTAAGTCTTTATAGGATTTGAGGATTTGACCACCATTTTCCCTTTATGACTTTCATTTCATTTTAAAACTATTATATGGGCCGTGTCCCAAGATTTATTCTTATGTTAGATGGTTTGAGACAAGTGTATTAGACTTTCGCTCGTTTTATAAAGACTTTGATATTGTTGAAAATGTTTTAAATTCCCGCTCATTTCTATTATCTTATGTTATGAAAGCTAAGTGGCTTGTATGAGGCATCTCGGGGTCCTGTACGCCATGTTACATCTAGGGTGTATCCCTGGGTCGTGACAGCCACTAAGTACTAGAAACTGAAATCTAACTGAACTGAGTTAGAAAAATCATGCAAATATGTTGAAATTCAAGAACAACGTGAGGAACAAGGTACTGATATTGAATTTACGCAAGAATAAACTCAGAGACTGAAGAGGAACTATTACCTTAAGCTGAAACAGAATCGGAAGGAAGAGGTGAGGATACTTTGCCTTCATGGCTGCTTCTTCTTCCCAAGTAGCTCCCTCTATGGACTGACTCTTCTACAAAACTTTCATTGAAACGACTTTTTTATTTCTCAACCTACGAACCTGACAGTCAAGAATCTCAACTGGCACCTCTTCATAAGTGAGACTATCCTTCACAACCACACTTTCTAATGGTACTATCGATGTCGGATCACCCACACACTTCTTCAACAAGGAAATGTGAAAGACTGGATGAACCTTACCAACCCTTTCCAGAATTTTGTAAGGACCTACATATCTCAGACGAGCTTCCCTTTCTTGCCAAATCTTATCACCCCCCTCATAGGTAACACCTTCAGGAACACCCAATCATCGATTTGGAACTCTAAGTTCTTTCTCCTTACATCTGCATAGGACTTCTAATGACTCTGGGCTGTTTTAAGTCTATTTCTGATGAGCTAAACTTTTCCCATAGCTTCATGAACCGAATCTGGCCCAATTAAGGCCGCTTGACCTACTTCGAACCAACCAATCGGGGACCTGCATCTACGCCCATATAGTTCCTCATAAAGGGCCATCTGAATATTGGAATGGTAACTGTTATTTTAGGCGAACTCTATGAGAGGTAGGTGATCATCCAACTTTCCTTGAAATCGATTTCGCAAGCTCTCAACATGTCCTCTAAGGTCTGAATGGTACGCTCTGCCTGACCATCCGTATGTGGATGAAATGTTGTGCTAGAGTCACCTGAGTACCAAGATCTTTCTGAAAAGATTTCCAGAAATAAGAAGTAAAATGAGGACCTTTATTTGAGATGATAGACAAAGGAACCCCATTCAACCTAACTATCTCATTGATGTAGAGTTTAGCATAGTCCTCCGCTAAATCTGTAGTCTTGACATCCAAGAAGTAAGCGGACTTAGTAACTCTATCTACTATCACCCAAATGGTGTCATGCTGTCTGCGAGTATGAGGTAAACCTGTAATGAAGTCCAGGTTTATCTCTTCCTACTTCCATGTAGAAATGTCAATCTCTTAAGTCATACCTCCTGGTTTCTGATGTTCTACCTTGACTTGTTGACAATTAGGACACTTAGCCACAAAATCTGCTATGTCCCTCTTCATGTCGTTCCACTAAAAGACTTACCATATATCATGGTACATCTTAGTAGCACTTGGATAAATAAAATACTTGGAGTTATGAGCTTCAGTAAGGATCTGTTGCCTCAACTCACCCACCTTAGGAACACATAAGCGACCCTGGTAACGAAGCACACTCTCTCCCCCTTGGGAGAAAACCTCAACTTTCTGCTGATGAACTGCACCCTTCAACTGGAGTAATATAAGATCACTATCTTATTTTTCCTTAACCTTTGCTACCAATGAAGATTCTGATATGTTCTGAACTATCACACCAGCATCTGATGTATCCGTAAGGAAAACTTCTAAGCGAGAAAGCCAGTGAACCTCTTTGTCTAACTCCTTCTTTCTTCCTCAACATGTGCTACACTACCCATAAATAGTCTGTTGAGGGCATTATCCACTACATTAGCCTTACCACGATGGTAAAGCACATTCATGTCATAGTCTTTGATGAATTCAAGCCACCTTCTCCGACGAAGATTTAATTCTTTCTGGGTGAACACATACTAGAGGCTCTTATGGTCTGTGAACACATCTACGTGAACACCATACAAGTAATGTCTCCAAATCTTCAGGTCAAATACTACAGCTGCAAGCTCGAGGTCTTGAGTCAGATAGTTCTTCTCATGGACCTTAAGTTGTGTAGAAGCATAAGCTATAACCTTACCTCATTGCATCAACACACAACCTAGGCCGACTCTGGATGTATCAAAATAGATCACATAGCCATCTGAACCATCTGGTAAAGTCAAGACAGGACATGTAGTCAACCTAGTTTTCAGTTCTGAGAAGCTTTTCTCACATTCATCTGACCACAGAAACTTAACCTTTTTTCGAGTCAACTTAGTTAATAGGGAAGCTATGAATGAAAATCTTTCAACAAATCTCTTGTAATAACCGGCAAAACCCAAGAAACTTCTGATATATGCTGGAGAGGTAGGTTTGGGCCATTGCTTCACTACCTCTATTTTCTGAGAATCCACTCGGATTCCTTCACTAGACACCACATGACCAGGGAAAGTGACTGATTGCAACCAGAAGTCACATTTGCTGAACTTAGCGAATAACTGCGATCTTTGAGAGTTTGCAGAACAACTCTCAGTTGAGTCGCATGCTCCTCCTTATCCCGAGAATAAACGAGGATATCATCAATAAAGACAATAACCATCAAATCCAAATATTGTTTGAACACCATGTTCATTAAGTCTATGAAAGCTGCAAGAGCATTTGTTAGTCCAAAAGACATAACTACAAATTCATAATGACCATACCGAGTTCTGAAGGTTGTTTTCAGGATGTCACTATCTCTGACTCTGAGCTGATGATAGCCATATTTGAGGTCTAACTTCGAAAAGTAACTAGCACCTTGAAATTGGTCGAACAAGTCATCAATCTTAGGGATAAGATACTTATTCTTGATTGTGACTTTGTTCAACTCTGATAGTCAATGCACATTCTAAGAGAATCATCTTTATTTTTCACGAATAACCCTGGAGCACCCCATGGAGAGATACTAGGTTTGATGAAACCTTTATCTAGAAGGTCTTTCAACTACTCTTTCAATTCCTTAAGCTCGGCTGGGTATCTAGAAGGAAATCTATTCTGAAGTCAATCTCCCTTTCGGGAGGAACCCTGGAAAGATCTTCTGGGAACACTTCTGGAAACTCATTTACTACAAGGACTAACTCAAGAGTTGGGGTTTCAAAGTTTGAATCTTTAACCCGAACAAGATGATAGATATACCTTTTGTTGTTACCTCCTTGCCCCTTCCTAGCCTGACCACATCCAAAACTCCCTTCCTTTCCTACAAGACACTCGCTCGGATGGTTCTTGCCACACTTTGGACAAGTTGGAAAAGTCTTGTTACTTGAAGCACTCCCTTGAGACTTAGAATCAGATGCCCTACTTTTCTAATTCTATCGAAACTTGGAGGATGGAGCACAAGCTGATGAAGGTGTTGGGGTTGTAGACCTCTGCTGAAACTGTGATCGATTACCACCGCCCGACTTTTGCTGAGAGTACTCATATTTGCCTGTTCTAGCCTTCTTGTTGTCCTTAGCCATTTCCCTAAGATTATCTCCCCAAACCTGCTGAGCATGAGTCATAAGCCTAGAGATATTCATATCCTCTAATAACATAGCATTCATGCACTCTGTCTTCACCAAGTCGGATACCAAAAATAGAAACTTACTCATTTGTGCCCTTGGATCGACAACCATGTGTGAAGCATACCTGGAGAGTTAGGTGAACTTAAGTCTGTATTCTTGGACTGGCATTGTACCTTGTCTCAAGTTCATAAACTTCTGAGCTTTAGCCTCTCTCAACCCCCTTAGGAAGAACCTGTCTAGAAAAGCTCCAGTAAAACACTCCCAAGTCACAAGAGTTGCATCCACACCCCTATTTTCTTTCCATTGAGTGAACCAAATGTGAGCTACATCCTTAAGCTGGTAGGATGCCAACTTAACCCTACCATTACCAGTCACTTGCATCACTCCAAAGATTTTCTTAACTTCTTTAAGGAAGTTCTGTGGGTCCTCACCAACCTGCGACCCTAGAAACTCAGGTGGATTCATTCGAATAAAATCTCGAACCCTGACTGCAGCTGATCCATTATTAGCATTTGCATGAACTAGAGCCTGTTGATTGTTCTGGTTGGCTACACTCTGAGCCAAGAGCTGGATAGCACTCTAAAATTCTACATTCGTAACCTCATGGTCTGGGACTGGAGGAACTGCATTAGCATTGCGTACATAAGCATTCCGTGCGTAAACTCTATGAGGAGGCATGATCTGAAACACATAACAACAGATTAGAACAGAGAAATTGGATCATACTGTAGAAATCTCACGTCTAGGATTAGAAAAATTAAGGATTGTATTGATAAAAATAATGTTGAGTTACAACCTCCTTATATAGGAGAGAATTGTAGAGTTGTAAGTTAACTATACTTAGAGTCCTACTACAATACCTATTACTACTATTATATAATAATAAGGCAAATATAAATAATCTAATCCTAGTTGTACTATAATCCTAATCATAATCTAATCCAAATCGTAATATTATCCTAATTAATATAAGTAGTTTAATCCTAGTGCGACTCTAATTCTACAACAGTGTTGTAAACTCGTCAGTTAGCTTCGTTGGACCTGTTCCTTTGACATGTTCCAATCGTCAGCTTCCTTCTTCATCAACACTTGTTGTAGACACGTCAGTCAGCTTCGTTGGACCTGTTCCTTTGACATGTTTTAATTGTCTACTTCATTCTTCTTCAACACTTCCCCTCAAGCTAGTGAGTAGAGGAACGGTTACTCCTAGCTTAATTTGAATACGCAGCAAAAAAAAACTTTGAATACCCAGCAAAAACTTATTTTTGTCAATGCTTCGGTATGAATGCGATGTCTGTTTCTCTGGAGTGGATGTTGTTGTTTCTTTTTCCCCTGCCTTTTGGGCAGAGAATACCATGTTATGGTTTTGTTGTGACACCTTTTCTTCATCTTCCCTTATATCAAAACTCGTGAGAGTATAAACAAATTGATTAAGGGTGGAATATGGTGTCTTACCTAATATGACAAAGGTCTTGTATTTGAGACCTAAACCTCTAGCAAAATTAATTATTTTGTTTCTTGAATGTAAGCTTTTTCCAAGCATTCCCACATCTCCTTGACAGTTGAGCAACCCACAATTAGGTGCATGCTTTTTTTTTGTCAAGGTGCTTGAGATCCAACTCCTTAGGAACACATTTTTCTACTTCCAATCATCAATGGTGCCATTATCTTTTACATCCTTCCTAACCGCTACAACTTCCCTAGCAGTCTGTTTAGTGGAACAACTACTTTTACTTGGTTCATAGATGAGATACGTTAGTTTCATCACCTGAATCAATTGGGATATTTGTGTCCTCTTTATAAGGTAGTTTGTTGGCTTAAGTTTAATGGAGCAAGCGACAATGATTTGGTGAAGAGAGGAGGTTGACATTGTTTTGGTAGAAGGGGCTTTTGCAACGTGATTTTTTTTATTAATACTCAAAGAGCGGAGGAGCTTTTATGCTCTGATACCATGTAGAAATTTCACGTCTAGGATTAGAGAAATCAAGGATTGTATTGATAAAAATAATGTTGAGTTACAACATCCTTATATAGGAGAGAATTATAGAGTCCTAATGTAACACCCCGACTTTTCAAAACGTCTAAATTAACTCGTATCTTCGTGGAAAGACAAGGAGGGTGAGTAATAACTTAAAAGGATTTGTTATGTGTTATTTTAAGTGCTTAAGTGTTGTATCTCAAGTTTTGAAGTTAGATAAGTGGCAAAATAAAAGTTGGAGAAAGTTACCATAAATTCATTTTTAAAGATTGTCTGAAATTTGAGTCAAATGTCTCGGACGTTTTCTCCCAATCAATAAAGAGTTGTGGTCCCCGCAAGCTATGAAATCGAAGGTCTACGAGTCTAGTTTCTAACGCATCAAACCGTTCATTCATACGACTTAAGAATAGAGAGATATTCGCATTTTCGAGGGACTGCGCAAGCAGGCACGTGAGGTGGGGCCCTAAGTCGGTAAAATGTTACATATATCTTCTCCTTCGACATTTTTCTTCATTTTTAAGCTAAAAACCAGAGAAATTAGAGAAATCCATTTATAGGATCAAGTGAAGTATAGATTTTCTCGACTTAAGTCCTTGACGAAAGTTGTTCTACTTGTTGGGCTCATCATCGTGGTATAATTTGTTTTATCGATTGCGTAGCATATCACACTTTAGTGTTAGGACAGCAGGGGTTTGAATATATTTGAAGGTTTTGAGGTGAATTACGAACCTAGGATCAAGGTAAGACCCTTCTTTCATCGACTTTAGCTTTTATAAGCAGCAAACATCAATTTGCGATGGAAATACATATCTTTTATCATATTGTCATGATATCTTTTATTTTTGTGTGTTGATTATAGTCCTACCTTGTTGTAGTATCGAGGAAGTTATGAGTTAAAGTCGTTAGGCCACGTGAATTTAGCGAAAAAGGTATGTTAAGGCTATTCTCTTCCTATGGCATGTTTCCTTAAAGCTTAGGAGCAATGTAATTGAGTTGTTATCGTTGTTATACTTGTAGCCATTATTGTTGATTGTTGGCTGCTCGAGTGCATATAATCCTCTTTTATCAGGATTCTTATTCAGTAGTAACATTCGTATGTTGGACACGACTTAGAAGCTATTTGTATAGGTTGCCTATAACTAAATTGTTCACTTTTAGCTGTTGGATTGTTATTGTTGCCTTTGGGCTATTGTGGTTAGCTGCAGGAATGTGATCTATGCCTAGCAGGGTTATGTTCTGCCTACAGGGCTATATGGATGCCTAAAAGGGCTATGAGTTGTCTACGAGGCTATATTGATGCCTAGAAGGGCTATGAGTTGCCTACAGGGATATATATATTGATGCCTAAAAAGGTTATGTGCTTCCTACAGGGCCATGTTGTTGCCTAAGAGGGCTATGAGTTGTCTATAAGCTATGTTGATGCCTAAGAGGGCTACGTACTGCCTGCGGGGCTAGGGGACTACCAATAGGGGTATACAGGCTGATTGGCACCTTCCGGGCTTATGGGGGCCTGAATAGGTGGTCGTGTGTGCTGTTTGTACCTACCGAGCTTATGGAAGCTTGGTTAGGTTGTTGTTTTATTATATTTGATAAATTTAGATCTAGAAGCAGGTCAGTACAGTTATATTATCCTTAATTTATTTATCAGATTATTCCAGTATATCAGGATACCTCCTCATAGTCTATTGCATTTCATACTCTGTACATTATTTTGTATTGACGCCCCATTGCCTTGTGGGAACTGCATTCATGCATGCAGGTCGTGACAGAAGACCGAGTAGACCTCCTTATCAGTAGGATTGACTTTTGTCCGGTTGGTCAGCCCCTTTCCTCCGGAGCTGCCAGAGTTGGGAGGTTTTTTACCTTTTGTTGTATATATTCTCATGGGTAGGCTGGGGCCCTGTCCCACCAATCTTTACTACTCTTAGAGGCTTGCAGACTAGTGTGTAGGGTTTATAGCTACGTTATGGCCATTCTGGCCTATGTTGTTGGTTTGTTGAAGCTTGTGAGTTGTTTTATGTATTGTACTGATATTTACCTGCTTTTAGTTTTGGTATAGATATCATGGTGGCCTCGACGGCCCAATCAGGACTTCTGTGCTAGTTGACTATTTATTTATATGATTTCCTGGAAGTAGTTGTTTCCTTTATAGATCAGTTGACAGGGGCCTTGCCGGCCGATGGCATAATTTTAAGCCAAGATATACTTATTTATTTTCTAGACTGTTTGTGGCTGCCATGCGCTACTAGCAAATGGTTCAGCAGGGTCAGCTCGAGCCTGAGTTCTGGTATTAGGAGCCAGTTGCGCCCTTGAATCTGGGGCGTGACAAACTTGGTATCAGAGCAACGTCGTATCCTAGGGAGTCTGCAAGCCATGTCTAGTAGAGTCTTGTTTATAAATGTGTTGTGCACCACATTCGATAAGCAAGAAGCTGTCGGGCATGTTAGAATGACTATCCTTCTTTTGCTCACCTCGTGCTATAGAGCGGTGTCTTAAGGGTTGAGGTTTCTGGCTTATAATTGATACTTGTATGCAGATAGAGATGACTGAAACTAGACAGACCATAACTAGCCAGGGGCTAGATACAACTGCAAGTAAGGGTACCGACAAAGTACCACAGGTGGAGGTGGCCCATTGTGAGACCCAGAGGGAGACATCTTCTCAGCCCCCTATAGCTTCTCCACAACTTCAGGAGCCTCCGAGGGCTACAGGACTTCCGGCTCCACCAACAGTACCACCTCTAGTTCCTCCTATTCCATCTGATCAGGATTTCAAGAGTGCAGTATATATGTTAGCACAGTTAGTAGCTGCACAGTGCCAACCAGTTGTGCCAGATATTACCGAACCTTTTGAAGGGCCCGGAAGTTCGAGAGTTCGTGAATTTCTTGCCTTGAATCCTCCACAGTTTATAGGGACATATCGCAGAGAAGACCCTCAGCACTTTGTTGATCAGTTTCATAGGATCTTCAGAGTCATGCATGCCTCAACGACTAAGTCAGTTGAGTTAGCAGCATTTCGATTGCGTGAAGTTGCAGTATTGTGGTATGAAAGTTGGGAGAGATTTAGGAAAAAAGATACATCTCTACCCACTTGGGATAGCTTTACAGAAGCTTTCATAGATCACTATTTGCCTCAAGAGATTAGGGATGGCCGGGTGGACCAGTTTCTGAACCTCCGACAGGGTGGCATGAGTGTCCGAGAGTACGGGTTGAGATTTGATTCATTGGCTAGATATGCACCAGCATTTGTTGATACGATGCATGACAGTGTGCGTAGATTTGTGGGAGGGCTTGACTCAGACTATATCGAGGCTTGTTCTATCACAGCGTTAAATGATAATATGGATATCTCGCGGATTCAGGCCTTCGCACAGGGCATAGAGGATCGCCGACATCTACTGTATACGAGTGAGAGGGTCGATAGAGAGAGACAGAAGAGGGCTAGGCCCGCTGGTTCGCAGGGAGATTTTCAGGGTGGTCCCAGACCCCGATATTTTATTAGGCCACCTAGACCTCCACCACAGTAGTTCCAGGGTAGTAGATTTGATCGTCAGGAACAGTCAGGCTCAGGTGAGGGTTCACGAGCATCAGGCTTGCAGCAGCAGAGGGGTTCAGGACAGGCTAGGACATCCCCGCCGCGTTGCATTACTTGCGGTAGGATGCATTTCAAGAGGTGTAGACAGGGTTCCACAAGTTGTTATTCTTGTGGACAGGAGGGGCATATGTGGAGAAACTGCCCTACCATAGGTCAGGGTGGTACAGGTCAGTCGACCAGGTCAGCAGTAAGTTCCTCCTTATCAGCACAGTCTACAGGGCGTGGACCCCATACTTCAACACGTAGGGGTAGAGGTGGAGGCAGAGAGGGAGCATCTAGTTCTGGTAGTGGACAGAACCGTACATATTCATTAACCGGCCGACAAGACTCAGAGTCATCACCAGATGTTGTGACAGGTACATTGATTGTTTGCTCCCATTGTTTTTATGCTTTGATAGATCCTGGATCTACTTTGTCTTATGTTACTCCATTTATTGCGGGGAGGTTATGTATAGTAGCAGAGTCATTAGATCGACCCTTTATTGTATCTACACCAGTTGGTGAGTCTACTATTGTCAGGAGAGTCTATCGAGGTTGCACTGTAGAAATTATCGACCGTCAGACCTCTATAGACCTGGTAGAATTAGAGATGGTTGATTTTGACGTTATTATGGGTATGGACTGGTTAGCATCTTGTTATGCTAATGTTGAGTGTCGGACAAAGATAGTTAGATTCCACTTTCCAGGAGAGGCAGTTCTGGAATGGAAAGGCGATACAACAACGCTGAAAGGTAGGTTTATTTCCTATCTTAAGGCGAGGAGGATGATTACCAAGGGTTGTATTTATCATCTTGTTCGCGTTCATAATATAGATGCAGAACCACCGACTCTTCAGTCTATTCCGGTAGTTAATGAGTTTCTAGATGTATTTCCAGATGAACTCCATGGTATCCCTCCAGAACGAAAAATTGATTTTGCTATCGATATGCTACCAGGTACATAACCCATATTTATCCCTCCTTATAGAATGGCTCCTGCTGAGCTAAAAGAGTTAAAGGATCAGCTGAAAGATTTGCTTGATAAAGGCTTTATCAGGCCCAGTGCTTCACCATGGGGTGCACCAGTATTATTTGTGAGAAAGAAAGATGGCTCACTGAGGATGTGTATCAATTACCGACAGTTGAATAAGGCAACTATAAAGAATAAGTATCCCCTTCCGAGGATAGATGACTTGTTTGATCAATTACAATGTGCTAAGTGTTTCTCAAAGATTGATTTAAGATCAGGGTACCACCAGATACGAGTTCGGGAGACTAGATATGGACACTTTGAGTTCTTGGTAATGTCTTTTGGATTAACTAATGCCCCAGCAGTGTTCATGGACCTGATGAATAGTATATTCAGACCGTATCTAGACTTGTTTGTTATTGTTTTTATTGACGATATTTTGGTGTATTCACGTTCAAAAGGTGAGCATGAAAATCATTTGTGAGCAGTCCTTCAGGTTCTTCGAGACCGGGAACTTTATGCAAAGTTTTCTAAGTGTGAGTTCTGGTTAGACTCTGTAGCTTTCTTAGGCCATATTGTATCATATGCAGGCATTGCGGTTGATATGCAAAAGATTGAGGCCGTAAAGACTTGGCCCAGACCCATGACTCCAACTGAGGTTCGTAGTTTCTTAGGGTTAGTTGGGTACTACAAAAGGATTGTAGAAGGATTTTCTTCAATTTCAGGCCCATTAACGAAGCTGACTCAAAAGGCAGCTAAGTTCCAGTGGACTGAGGCTTGCGAGCACAGTTTCCAGGAGCTGAAGGACAGGTTGACATCAGCATCAGTTCTTGCATTACCAGACGGTTCAGAAGGCTATGTGGTGTATTGTGATGCTTCTGGTGTTGGGTTGGGATGTGTTCTAATGCAACATGGTAAGGTTATCGCATATGCTTCAAGGCAGTTGAGGAAGCATGAGAAGAACTATCCAACCCACGATTTAGAGTTGGCTGCAGTTGTGCATGCGTTAAAGATCTGGAGACACTATTTGTATGGCATTCATGTTGACATCTTCACATATCATAAGAGTCTTCAATGTATATTTAGACAGAAAGAGTTAAATTTCGACAGCGTCTATGGCTTGAGTTACTGAAAGACTACGACGTGGATATTTTATATCATCCAGGAAAGGCGAATGTGGTAGTTGATGCCCTCAGTCGAAGATCTATGGGTAGTTTATCATATTTAGACATTGAGAAGTGTGAGCTAGCGCGGGAGCTGCATCAGTTAGCTATCTTTAGGAGTCAGATTGTTAGAGGCAGAGAGAGTGGGGTAACAATTCAAGACATAGTCGTATCATCTCTAGTTGTAGAAGTAAAGTCATGACAACAAGAGGATCCTAGCTTAGAACAGCTTAAAGCCAAGGCTCAGGATCCACAGTCTTTAACATTTGATATAGCAGAAGATGGAGTCCTCAAAATATAGCGATTGATTGTGTGTTCAAATGTTGCAGGGCTTCGACATCGAATTATGGAAATGCACATCATTCCCGTTATTCTATTCACCCTGGTTCGACGAAGATGTACCATGATATTAAGGAGATCTATTGGGCACGGGATGAAGAATGACGTTGCTGAATTTGTGGCATAGTGTCCTAACTGCCAGCAGGTGAAGGTTGAGCACCAAAACCCGCTGGGCTAGTTCAGGAGATAGCCATTCCTTTGTGGAAGTGGGAAGCATATTAATATGGATTTTATTACAGGGTTACCTCAATCTCGTCGCAAGTTTAACTCTATTGGGTAATTGTTGAACTAACAAAATCAGCCCACTTTTTACCAGTCAGGGCTACTTTTTTCGGCCAAAGACTATGCAGGGCTCTATATTAGAGAGATTTTTAGGCTACACAGTGTCCCAGTATCTATTATCTCTGATAGAGGCGCACAATTTTACCGCCAACTTCTGGAAGTCCTCCAGAAAGAACTGGGGACACATGTTAATCTTAGTAAC